>NC_138223.1:17303076-17903076 GCF_964197995.2 Scardinius erythrophthalmus
TTGGTGACTCACAGAGCCATTAATGTCTCACTCTTTTCTCGTCTCTCCCTATCCTTCTCTCTCGTATCTGCGTGTTTGCTTTTCCTGTCTCTCCAGTCCCCACCCACCATGCCATATCCCAAACACTCCTTTAAAAGCTTCTTCTATCTTTGGAACAGAATTGCCATCTTCTAGTGCATATTAAAAATAGAAAAAATAAAGTTGCATTCCTCAATAGGACTTTTATGGCCTTGTAAATTATTCACCTCACACATCTACAATACCTAGACGATTATACCTGAGTGCTTTTATTCTTCACTACTAGCAGGAATATCTGGAATCACGATTATCCATTATGGGTGCATCGCTGGCCTGGAGTTGGGTAGAAATCCAGACAAAGCAGAGACCATCATCACAGCCTTAGACATCCCAACAAAACCAAATGCTCCTGTCAGGATCTTGGTAAATAAAGACAAAAATCTTTTATATGACTCAGAAAGACAAAAATCTTTTATATGACTCAGAACCAACATTGTTACCAGTTACTGACTGATATTGTGCTGTTTTCTTTTCCAAGGCTATACATTCACACTGTCAGTGTTTGGTATTGACTGCTATATGTGACCCTGGACCACAAAACCAGTCACAAGTCGCACAGGTATATTTGTGGCAATAGCCAACAATACATTACATGGATCAAAATTATCGATTTTTCTATTATGACAAAAATCATTATGATATTAAGGATCAGGATTAAGGACTGAGGATTAGGATCATGTTCCATGAAGATATTTAGTAAAGTTCCTACTGTAAATATATGAAAAAAATATTTTTGTGAGTGGATGCAGTAAAATGAAGCATAAATGGACAACTTTAAAAGCGATTTTCTCAATGTTTATATTTTATTTGTACCCTCAGATTCCTGATTTTCAAATAGTTGTATAACAGCCAAATATTGCCCTATCCTAACAAACCATACATCAATGGAAAGCTTATTTATTCAGCTTTTAGATTATGTATAAGTCATATGTAATATAACAGGTGACTCTTAAACAGTGTTGGGCAGTAATGCGTCACTAGTAACACGTTTTACCATTGTAACTATCAATTTAACTAATTACTAATAATATTTCAGTAATAATATTACAGTTACCATCCATAAAATAGCTCATTACAACATTACTTTCAGGCGTGGCTGTATTGAAAGCACACGATGAAGGAGTGGAGAAACAAAATAGGCTTTATTATAATCCACCAACTAAAACAGTACCTGGGTACCAGGTGAATTATAGCTACAATTAGCATCAAGCAACATGAAAATGTATGAGATTAATACTACGCTTTTACTCAAAACTCACTGTAAACCACCATAGAGTTTGTAATATGATGAACTTACATAGGGTACTTCTTAAATGAAAGGCTGCATCCTAGTAAGGCTATATATATCAGCTGCCACGTCATCAAGCGCCGCTGAAGGCCATCTCAATTCGAAGAATCCTTGGAAGGTAGCCTTCATTTCGTGCCCTTCATTCAGCTAATTTTGAAGGATGCACCAAGTGTATCCTTCGTGTCCTTAAATCACCCACAATCCTTTCAACACATTCCAATTCACGAAAAAGAGCTGATGGAAAACGAGTAGGCACTGAGCATGTCTGAGTTCATCATGAAATGTAAGACAAAAATAATGCTTTCAGAGATGAAGGCATACATGTTATCTTTTGTTTTGGTGTAAATTAATCACTTAACACTAAACTACCAATAATGTAAGCCACTGGGAGACCACAGATGGTTGTCATCCACTGTATTGCATTGATAGAAAGCCAGTTAATATAAAGATTTTTAATACAAAGTATTTTTCCAAGTTTTAATAGTACTTTCGTGCAGTAGCGGTTTTTGGAACGGGCGAACCGGGCAGTCACCCGGGGCGGCATTTTTTTCATGACACACGGGGGGCGGCACAAGCAGTAACATTTATTTTTTTTAAATCCTCTGCGCTGCGAAGCGTTTTTCTATTACCTATCATTTCACTGTGTGGGGAATTGGCAAATTGGCGCCCCTGCTTGCTGAGAAGGTGCCGTGCACAGAAGCTGTGTGAGAAGGGGAAGGGGGTGGGGGCGCGGGGGACAGTTTATCTCTGGGTCTCTCCCAAATGGAACTGACAAGGGGGGAAACGGGGGATCCACTGTATAGAGCAATACTCTAATGGAATTAGTGGGCTAAAGTCAGTCACAGTCGACTTTCTTCCAAATAACGCACATTTCATTCATAATATTATAAATACAGGCCTATAATTCCTGCACATTTTTGTTTTTCTGAATTGGGTGAAATGGCTAATAAAAATAGGTAATACAAAACGATTATGTGGTCACCAAGGTGAATTGGTTTAGTCTTGACTTCTGGTCGTGGGTGACAGTGTTGGGAGGATGGGAAATCTATTGATGCCAAATAAACACAGAGATGGACAGGAAAAGGTCAAAGCCATCAGGTGCCCAATTTAGAAAAAATCTCACCCAGGGTGTAATTCAATGTAGAACCGCCACTGCTTTCATGCAGTGACTGTGGGGGCGGGAACGTGTGATGCAGCCATGCAAACTTATTAAACAGTCTCATTCTTTCATTTAATGCTGAGGAGGACTCTAGCCTACAATCATCTGAAGGACTGGGCCAAGAAGGATGTAACCTTCTGTTTGAGAAGCACTCCTAGTGAGGCTGTCCCCAGTCCAGTACAGTCCTATTTTTATCATTGATAACATATAGCTCCACAGTGATATAAAATTTTTTAAAGCTTCTTATATTAAGTATAAAGCTAATTTATATTACATATTATCTGTATACACTCACCTAAAGGATTATTAGGAACACCATACTAATACTGTGTTTGACCCCCTTTCGCCTTCAGAACTGCCTTAATTCTACGTGGCATTGATTCAACAAGGTGCTGAAAGCATTCTTTAGAAATGTTGGCCCATATTGATAGGATAGCATCTTGCAGTTGATGGAGATTTGTGGGATACACATCCAGGGCACGAAGCTCCCGTTCCACCACATCCCAAAGATGCTCTATTGGGTTGAGATCTGGTGACTGTGGGGGCCATTTTAGTACAGTGAACTCATTGTCATGTTCAAGAAACCAATTTGAAATGATTCAAGCTTTGTGACATGGTGCATTATCCTGCTGGAAATAGCCATCAGAGGATGGGTACATGGTGGTCATAAAGGAATGGACATGGTCAGAAACAATGCTCAGGTAGCCGTGGCATTTAAACGATGCCCAATTGGCACTAAGTGGCCTAAATTGTGCCAAGAAAACATCCCCCACACCATTACACCACCACCACCAGCCTGCACAGTGGTAACAAGGCATGATGGATCCATGTTCTCATTCTGTTTACGCCAAATTCTGACTCTACCATCTGAATGTCTGAACAGAAATCGAGACTCATCAGACCAGGCAACATTTTTCCAGTCTTCAACTGTCCAATTTTGGTGAGCTCGTGCAAATTGTAGCCTCTTTTTCCTATTTGTAGTGGAGATAAGTGGTGGGGTCTTCTGCTGTTGTAGCCCATCCGCCTCAAGGTTGTGCGTGTTGTGGCTTCACAAATGCTTTGCTGCATACCTCGGTTGTAACGAGTGGTTATTTCAGTCAAAGTTGCTCTTCTATCAGCTTGAATCAGTCGGCCCATTCTCCTCTGACCTCTAGCATCAACAAGGCATTTTCGCCCACAGGACTGCCGCATACTGGATGTTTTTCCCTTTTCACACCATTCTTTGTAAACCCTAGAAATGGTTGTGCGTGAAAATCCCAGTAACTGAGCAGATTGTGAAATACTCAGACCGGCCCGTCTGGCACCAACAACCATGCCACGCTCAATTGCTTAAATCACCTTTCTTTCCCATTCTGACATTCAGTTTGGAGTTCAGGAGATTGTCTTGACCAGGACCACACCCCTAAATGCATTGAAGCAACTGCCATGTGATTGGTTGATTAGATAATTGCATTAATGAGAAATTGAACAGGTGTTCCTAATAATCTTTTAGGTGAGTGTATATTTATATTCATTATTCATTCATTAACTGTAAAAATTGCTGATGTGTAATGGACTGAAAATATAATTATACAATTAATAAATCATTTTAACATTGCATCATTTGAATATCCATTCTGATTGGTTTAGTACTGAGAGAAGCCATGCTGTTATTCTCCTCTAAAGGCTTATTTGCGCCGCACCGACAGACATCAACAGACACTACATCAGGTTTTGACGGTTCAATGTGTTTCCCCTGTCTGAGTCTGTTGGCATCTGTCTGAGCTTGTTTTCACCGAATGAACATGCTAAATACTTAGTAGAACATCATTACATTACAAATACTGAGGCACACAAAGACAAATTGCAGCTACATAACACAGTGACTCAGAGTCTATTGCCCCAAGTATCGCCAGTCTTTAACCAGCTTACAGGAAGCACAGAGGCCACCATGACTTTTACTGGCTGAGACAGTCAAGGGATGAAGTAGATTTCCTCTTTCTGTCCCCTTTTTCTACCTCTCACTCACTTTTTTTCTTGCCATGGGCTACCAGAGTGAACCTAATCACCATAAAGGGTTTATGGATAGCGAAGAATATGTAAAGAGATGTTCTGGCAGTTAACTGATTGGTTGTAACCTGAGATTGTCTTTTCTGAAATAATATATCAATGACAGGTCATTCCAGGATCTTTAGGAATAGTCGGGGTACTTAATGCCAAAAAGAAAATTCTGTCATCATTTGCAACCTCATGTCCTTCCTACCTATGGACTTTTTTTTTTTTTTTTTCTGTTAAACTGTATAAGATATAGGAATAAGATATTTTGAGAAATGTCTCAGTGTCAAACAGAAACTGTTTGGTTACCAACATGCTTCAAAGTACTTTATTGTGCAGAACACGAGAAGATCATACAGATGATGAAAATACAAATGATTAAATAATTTTGGGGTGAATTATAGATTTAGAAGAAGTGAGAGATTATACTGTATGTGCAAAACACTACATGGGCATTTATTAAACTTCAAACATTTATATTTTACATAACTTTTTTATTGAAACATACAATTTTTGTTATATAATAATTCATGGCAAATATATAAAATGCATTTATGCACCATAGAGAGTTATGCATGACTTCCAATCAACGTGTAGTTGCCAAAAAATGCAAAAAGTGTGAGAATTGTCATTTATGAAACATGTATTATGAATATGTGTATTTATGATACATAAAATTCTAGATATGAAGTTAGCATTAGCAAGAAAAAGTCAGCCACAGAGTCAGCCATTTTATTGCAAAAATGTTTAAAATGTCATTCCCCTCAAAAGGTGACATTAAATACAATACATCATTCGAGATGTACTGGAAATTACATGAAAAATGTATGCAAAAAAATGAACACTGTTGAACATTGTTAGAGCACTAATTAAATAAATGTGTCATGACATTTAAATGGAGACAGGAGTCATTTTGAATTTATGTAATTCTTCCTGAAATAAAATAACATTTCTTTTAATCAAGCAAAAATACAGCAAAAAGGGAGCAATTATCTAATCAAAGCATGCCCGTAAATTTGACCTTGTGTAGGCCTATACACTAGAGTTCTAACAGAGTGTTAAGGAGTCATTATGTGCTTGTTTGGACAGCTGTGTATGGTTAGTATTAGCAGTAAACGTCACTGCACTCTCTTATTTTTAATCTTCAATGACAGCAAGAGTGATCAAACGCAAGCACAGCTAGTCTCTCCATAAGCCTCTGGGGATGTGCGACCTTAAGACAATATTTAATGAGAGATATCTGGGAGAGGCTCACAAGCTAATGAAATTATGTGTATATTTCTGTGTGTGTGTGTGTCTGTGTCTGTGTGGCAGTCGCTCCTCGGATTACCCCATTCTAATGGTATTTATAGTTTACTTTGTCATATGCTTTCTTCATTTTTCTTCTCTTTCTCATTCTCTCTCTCTCTCTCACTCCATCAACATTTTAAGATGGGCAGTTTTCCAGGAGTAAAATCAGAGCAAAACAGCAGGCAAAGAGCCGCCTGGCAATGCTGCAGAAGACACAGTTTGCACTGATAATTCTGGCAAAACGAGCCCAGAAATGGCACATTCTAAACCAAAGCAAACATTCTAGAATAATCTGAAGAGCTCTGGAGGCTTTTGTGAACTTTAATACACTTAGTGAGAGTATTTAATTCCTAAAAAAATATTTTTAATCAATCAATCAAATTAGGAGTGCTAAAAATCAAATTGGGTAATAAAAAAATCTAATTGAGTAAATAAATTGAGAATAAAATAAAAATAAAACAAAAAAATAAAAGATCCCTCCATCTCCCCAACAACACACGCACAATTCCTACTATGTTTGGATTATAAACTCCATTTGAGTATAAATCTGTATTCTTATTATTATTAGGGGCCAAGCACAGAATGTGCGTAGGCACCTATTGTATCTGTTGGCGTACCAAAAATAATTATTCTTTTTCTTCCGACTGGGCTTCTATGGCAGCCCATAGAACCGCTTGCGGGAAAGTTGTGCAATTTGGCACACTGATAGAGGACAGACTGAACAGTCACCATAGCAAATTTGGAGTCTCCAACTCATTCCCTCTAGCGCCACCAACTGTCCAAAGTTGCACTCATGTTTAATAACTTTTGAACCACAAGGGCTAGAAGCAAAATTCCTTTTTCATCTGATTCCCTAGCTCAAGACGATTCGATTGCACCCTATGACGTCATTTTCCTCCTAGGCCGTTGCTCCGATTTTCACGAAAATTGAACCAGATCATCTCCAGACTGTGCGGACATAAAGTTATGGAATTCAAGTTGATTCGTCAAACCGTTTTCGAATACCGCGCCAACAAATTTTACGCTGCGTTACAGCTACAGATTTAGTGCAAAAGAACTCCTAGACCGTTTGTCCTAGACTCAAGTGGCACATCACTACGATCGTTGGCTCAAGACGGACAAAATGGCTATCGCCAATTTCGATTTAGGCAGGAAAAATTTTCAGTTATGTCGAATTTTGTCCAAAACCTACTTTTGCCAACTAGTCCTAGGTTTTTCGCCAGATCGGAACCAAACCAGTCTAGGACATTTCTCTGGACTCTCTCGATCAATAGTTATCGAAAAAAAGTAGAATTTTTGCATTTGGTTGGCTATAGAGACAGAGCGCAATGCGTCATAATCTGAAGACCACGTCCACCAAGGGGGAAAACAATCCAACCGTCTCCATTGACTTTGCATTGCGAGAGGCTGCCTCCTTGTTATTTCTTGCTTCTAACAAAAGACAGAATAATGCCTAAAAGCTGCTATGTGACAAGGTGTACAGCAAACAAGCTAAGAAACCCAGAAATAAGTTTTCATTAGCTGTCAACCCCAAAAAACGAACGCCACCTATTGGTCGAAACTGATAATCAATTAAATCATATTTTTAGTTAATGTATATGATTTTTCAGCCATTTTGACTAAATTCATCTTTAAATGTCTTTAATTGCTCCTTGCTGCAGTTGGTACGACACTCCCAGCCTTGTTCGTATGTCTTGTTGTCTTTTTCTGCTTGGCCCCGATAATTGCTGCTTGCAGCTATATTTATTATTATTATTATTATTATTATTATTATTAATGTCGCTCATGGTTTATATTTAATTCAAGATTCACTAGGACCAACAAACACATCCCTCCTTCCTCCACACTTCAGAATGCACCCGTGCATATGTGAGAATCTGACAGTAAATATGAGAGACGTCGATATCTCAGCACACTAAGCAATGGATGGGCATTTTTGCTGATCAGCAGCATTGCAGACAACAACGGCTGTCTCTGCTGAGGCAATGAAGTTTCCACCATGTTAAATCTTCCCCCCGACATCATCGCTATGGGCAGCTGAAAATATATGTGCAAATAAAAAAAAATATATATAAATAGATCAGACAGGCCATACAAATTATGGTCTCTCGATAAATAGCATATATAATGGATTTTTTTTTTTTTCTTCTTCTTACTTTACAGCCACAATATTCTTATGCAGCTCTATTGTCTCCTTATTTTAAAATAATTTAGAGTCAGTCAAATTAAGATCCGCTTAAGTGCAGATTTAGAACAACTTCTTGTGTGCCTTTTCTAGATGCATAAATATCTGCCAGAGATTTAAGCAAGACAATGTTTTATGTCCACTCTGGGAAGTGGGTTTAATTTGTTGACATGACAGACTATATGAGTACAGATGAGTCGAGAAGAGGACATTCCATTAGGTCTTATATGTTTTATGTTGTCATTCAACCACTCACAATGAGATAAGCTGATGAAAAGATGAATGCAGGCATCCGAACAGAACGTAAATGAAGACAGTGTGTCTCTGTTTATATGTGCAGACACACAACATAGTACTGTACATAAAGGCTTCCTCATGCTCATTTACACACTGGAGATGAATACTTTGTGGATTTTACAGATGGAAAAAGACGTATAAACAACTGAAGTCATTCACGCACACAGATTGACAAAAGAAAAGATCCCCCAATTTTCACTTACAGTAGATGGTTAATTTGGCTAGCATGCTGCCAGATTGCAGGGATCCCAGTCTCACATTCCCGCAAATTCAATGATCATTAGCATTTGGGTCGTTTTTCCTAGTACAGTAAGACAGTTTTCAGTAACAAAGGTTACATTCCAGATAGCATCACTGCTCAGGGCACACTGAGTAGCTCATCAACCTCAATTTGTAGGTGCATTTCAGTTAGAAACATCAGCTATTCCAGGAAGTCAGACCTAGAATATGAATGGATTTATGGGATATTTTCAAAGTGCTTTAATCCCATAAAGCCTATTGTTTCATAACTGATACGCAAAATTCTGAGGCCTCTAAATTATCAACATAATCACTTTGCTGAAAAAAAAAACCGAGGTCATGGTACAGTACATGTGTCTTTTTGCTGTGAAATATTTAATGATTTTCATAAAGTAACCAAGCATTTTAATATAATCTTACTAAGTCCACTTTTTGTCAAGGTTATGGACTCTTATTTTGATATTCTTTTTTATTTCCCCCTTAGTTCCTGTTTCTCTGCTCTGCTTAGTTTTGGTTTCCTTGTTTCTGATTATGTCCCTGTTTGTTTCTATGGTTACTTATACTTATCAGCTGTGTCTTATTTAGTTCATTGTTATTTCCTGAGTCCTGAGTTTGGTATTGTCTTGTGTTTATTCATACAAGCTGTTACACTGCCTTTGTTTACTCCTGTGATTCCTGGATAATTGTGTTTCATTTGATTAACAGACTATAGTTAATCCCCTCTTCTGCTCATCATTGCGTTGTAAGTACGTTACAGAATACCGGGCCCTCAAAATGAGTATAGATAAGTGATGGACTCACCAGAGGTGCGCCTCATTCTCCTTGAATGGAAGACATTAGTGGAGAACTTGTGGTGGGGACTATGGCACAGCGGTTCCTCTCTCATCTGCGAGAGGAGAAGCCTGTTAGTGCCGTGTATCCCACACATCATGAGCCCGAGCCTGCCACCTAGGTTGTCCTGCATTCTCCAGTCCCTCACAGAGCCAGAAGCAGGTGCCTTATAGACCTGTGGTCTGCGGATCCAGTTACCAGTTACCTCCCGAGTCCCCACCCTCAAAGTGACGCCTTTTCTCTCTGTCCTGTCCGGCTGTCTTGTTGCATCCAGAGACCTTCCTCTTCCGATGTTCCCGCCCAACATCCTGGTCCCATCTCCTCGGCTGGTTACGTCCAGCCTCCTGGATCCGACGGCTCCGCTGGTGTTGTCCTGTTCCTCGTCTCTGCCCCTGTCGCTAACACTGTGCGGCTCTTTGGCTCCGTCTTGGGCTTCCTGACCACCAGCTTAAGGTTGAGTCCCCAGTTTCACCTCGGACCTCCAGGCCCATGTCTCAACCTCGACCTGTCAGCCCGTCGGCTCTGTGTTCCCTCATCTCCACTGTGGGTCCGTCAGCCCTAGGATATTCCGGGCTCCCTCAGCCCTCCGGCTCAGCTTTAGTCAGTCGTCGTTCTGCCTCCGCCACTGACTTCCAGGTCTCCGACTGCACCTCAACCCTCCTCCCCTTCTGCTCCACTGGGCTTCTCCTTCCCCCCGGCTTTCCCGTCGTCCTCACTCCCTCCGTAGTCGCCCTGGTCTACCGAGCCCCCGTCTCTTCCTCCTTCTGCTCATACTTGCAGAATATGTTACAATATTATTGGGAGATATAGGCCCTGTTTACACCTGATATTAAGATGCCTTTTGGTCGATCAAAACACAAGTGGACAACACTAAATACAGATGTAAACAAGGTCTGAAACGTTTAGAATTTGTCCACTTTTGACCACTTTCAGAGGTAGTCGAAAACGCATTCGGTGTTGCATGTGGCTGAATGTGTTCGAACAGCCACAAAAGACCGCTTACTCTTAATACTTACTTAATGCATAAACATTATTGGAAGTGCGCTAGCCTGACAGAATTTACACTTTGTTGGCTGGAGACCAAAGTTTAGTTTGAAGATGAAAAACGTACCAAGCTATATTTTCTCTCACCATTCCTGTTTTCTCACACACTCACAGTGTTTGGCATGGTCTTGTGGCTTCAGAGCAGAAACAAAAGCTGATGCTCTCTGTATGTTTTCCCGTCGTCTCCGTGCGCATTCATATGTTAATTGTGCAAGCTTATTTTGTCCATTAGATCGAAACAGACCTGCCTATAGACCCTCTCTTCTAAGAAATCAGGACAGAAGTGGTTGAAAGTGGACAAAAGAGATTAAAACACCAGGTACGGGTATGTCTCTCCCTTGTTTACTTCCGATCTGATCGACCAAAGCTCATCTTAATACTAGGTGTAAACAGGGCCATAGAGTGACAAGTTCTGATATTTATTTTCATTTATGTAAGCAGTCTGCTATACTGTTTTAAAGATCTCATTAATTTGCATTATCAGCTATGAGAATTTCATCTTACTTTTTTGGACATATAAATATCAACAACTGCAGCAAATTGCATATTTTTGCTTAGTTTGGGCCTCTAAATAAAACTTTTTCCTCCTCGAGTATGATCTCCATATTCTCCTATTTCACACTATATGTGCCATAAAAGCCTGATGTATAAAATGTAATACTCAACAAAAAATGCAATCTTTTTTTAAAGATTTCTTTTATATATTGTCTAAAGGTTCAATTAACTGTTTCATTAAAAAGAAAAATCAATTCTTCTGACTATTATTTAATTTGTCAGGCTTTACAGGGTTAAACTGATTTATTTTTTATTTTTGAGGAATATTATGTACATAGAATTATAAACTGTGTATGAAGGTAAATTAAACAAATACAAAAAAAACACATTGAAAAAATACCCACCGGTGTATGTATCATAATATACACTCACCTAAAGGATTATTAGGAACACCTGTTCAATTTCACATTAATGCAATTATCTAATCAACCAATCACATGGCAGTTGCTTCAATGCATTTAGGGGTGTGGTCCTGGTCAAGACAATCTCCTGAACTCCAAACTGAGTGTCAGAATGGGAAAGAAAGGTGATTTAAGCAATTTTGAGCGTGGCATGGTTGTTGGTGCCAGACGGGCCGGTCTGAGTATTTCACAATCTGCTTAGTTACTGGGATTTTCACACACAACCATTTCTAGGGTTTACAAAGAATGGTGTGAAAAGGGAAAAACATCCAGTATGCGGCAGTCCTGTGGGCGAAAATGACTTGTTGATGCTAGAGGTCAGAGGAGAATGGGCCGACTGATAGAAGCTGATAGAAGAGCAACTTTGACTGAAATAACCACTCGTTACAACCGAGGTATGCAGCAAAGCATTTGTGAAGCCACAACACGCACAACCTTGAGGCGGATGGGCTACAACAGAAGAAGATTCCACCGGGAATCACTCATCTCCACTACAAATAGGAAAAAGAAGCTTCAATTTGCACGAGCTCACCAAAATTGGACAGTTGAAGACTGTCCAGAGAAAAAATGTTGCCTGGTCTGATGAGTCTCGATTTCTATTGAAACATTCAGATGGTAGAGTCAGAATTTGGCGTAAACAGAATGAGAACATGGATCCATCATGCCTTGTTACCACTGTGCAGGCTGGTGGTGGTGGTGTAATGGTGTGGGGGATGTTTTCTTGGCACACTTTAGGCTCCTTAGTGCCAATTGGGCATCGTTTAAATGCCACGGCCTACCTGAGCATTGTTTCTGACCATGTCCATCCCTTTATGACCACCATGTACCCATCCTCTGATGGCTACTTCCAGCAGGATAATGCACCATGTCACAAAGCTCGAATCATTTCAAATTGGTTTCTTGAACATGACAATGAGTTCACTGTACTAAAATGGCCCCCACAGTCACCAGATCTCAACCCAATAGAGCATCTTTGGGATGTGGTGGAACGGGAGCTTCGTGCCCTGGATGTGCATCCCACAAATCTCCATCAACTGCAAGATGCTTTCCAATCAATATGGGCCAACATTTCTAAAGAATGCTTTCAGCAACTTGTTGAATCAATGCCACGTAGAATTAAGGCAGTTCTGAAGGCGAAAGGGGGTCAAACACAGTATTAGTACGGTGTTCCTAATAATCCTTTAGGTGAGTGTATAACCCATATGTCAATAATGGAGGATTGTCTAAGGATTTAAAGTTTATGTACTCTGTAAATGCACTCTCTCAATTCAAAGATGGGACATAAAAGTAGAATGTGCATTAAGAGAATGAACACAACAGAAAAAACGAGATAAAGAAACTGCTTTCACATAAAAAAGTAACACTGAAAGAAATGAAGGAAAAAATGTTTTATTGTATTATTTTTATAATTACAATACTTAGTTTGAAAAGTCTATTGATCATAATGTTGTGGTGGTGAAGCGCTTTTCGATCACAGCATGAAACTTTCTTTTAAGGCAATTAAAATGCGATTCATTTCCAGAATACCACTCACAGCCATTAATCAAACAATATTGAGTGAACTACAGTTTGTGTGTCAATGCTTTTGTGTGTCAAGCAAGAAGGAGAAAAACATCTTAGAAAATTAGTCCTTGTATCAAGGTCTCTGATAATCATCCTGCTCTTGAAACCCTGTAAACCTTCTTTGATAGAAGTGAATGTGTGCCTTGAAAAAATATAAAAGTGAACACTACATAAAACATATAAATATTATAGTTATACAACAATTTGGCTGCAAAGATTTCGACTGAGTGGCATTGACAGCTGTCATAAGATGCTATTATTGTTCAAATGAGAAATTCTTAACTAAAGAGACAGGATAATTGGTTTATAGCTTTGAGAGTGGAGTGGGCAAAGTTTGTCATGTGGCACATGGGAGGAATTCACTAACAAGGAATTGAACCAGCTGATGGGTTCATTTTCATCAAGGAATTATTCAAATAAGGTAATGGCTTATTTTCTGGCTTATTATAGCACTCTACTCCAATTTATCATCATTTGATAATTTACTGCTATTACGTACAATAGAAAATGCAAACAAATATCTGTTTTACATAAAATTGTGTTTACAACTTGCTTTCTAAGGTCGATAATCGCACAACGTTAATTGTACCAGGCACACAGCGCTCATTTTTTAATACTCATTCTATAAGAAGCCTAATAATTTGCATAGAAAGGTGGTTAGCACAGAAAACAATAAATTTGAATGCAAAATGCTATTTTGTACCAGCTTAAACTGGATTGCAGGTGGTTTGTGAATAAAGATTCATGTTTGCACTGAAACACCATAGCTAATGGTGCAACAGTTTAGTGAATTCGCCCCACAATGGTTATGTTCTGCTGAACAATAATGTGGATTTGTGTTTGTGATATGTCAAAACTCGGTCAACAGTTCTGTCCAAAAGTCACAGGATCATTCAGCAGATATTTTAGAAATCCCCATATCTGCAAAAGGAAGACAAAGGAAAGAGAAGAACACCATGGGAAAAGAAAGGGAGGGAAAAAAAAGAAGCAGATGCATCAGTAAACATCAGAAAACTTTTCCACATTGAAGGTGACCCTATTGTTAAATGCATATGAAGTTTACAAAACTCTGGAAGGCATTGGCCTCCAAACACTCCTCTATCATGAATTAAAGAGAAGGAATAGAGAAAGAAATATGTGACTCACACTTCCTCTGCCACGGGGGTGTTGTAGCTCTGAAAGAGAGGCTGAACAAAGAGTCCGAGTGTGCCGACGACACACACCAGGATAAAAATCCAGAGGAAGAGCCGGTCGATCACCATGGCTACATACTTCCAGTCCTCAATGATCTGCATGACAACATACAAGCAAAAACACGTTAATTTCAACTACATATATGCATAGTCATGGGGGGGATTAGGGAATTAGGGATGAGCTTAACCCTGAGTGGTTTAGTAAGCTTTGAACGTGTTTTAGCACAATGTTTTCATGCCTGGTGTTTTGTTCCACCCTTCAGACGTAGTATGTCTAGGGATGGGAATTGTAAAGAATTAGCTTTTTTAATGGTTCCATTAATGATTATTTTGTTATTTGTTAGGGATAAATATTTCATTAATTAATTTCATTAATAAATATTTATAAACACATTATTGTACAAGGTGTTTACACAGACTTTTTAAAAACTTTCCAGTCTTTTGGGAGGAAGCATAAATGCTATTAAACAACAATACTAAAGAAACAAAATGTGATAACAGATTTCATTAATTAATTATTATTATTATAAACAGCAATAATCAAGAGAAAAAAATAAAAATGTACAGCAATAATCTGACATTAATTTGATCTCAAACTACTTAATTAGAGGAAGTTATTTAAGTAATATAAGCATAAGTTACTATTACCTGTGTGACATCATTAACAAAAGTAATAATTAACATGGTTTGAACAACTAATTTGAGCAAATGTAGGTTAGTTGCTGTACTTAAGTATCTTTTTGGCTAATTTGTAGTTTGAGTAGCTATCAAAGATATTAACTTTTACTCTCTACTTGACTACATGTTTGAATAAGTAGGCCCTATTATGTGCTCTTTACTCCAGTACATTTGTGATGAGTAATGCAATTACTCGTTACATTATGCAAGAAGGCACCTAACTTTTTCTGCAGCAGTTTATTTCTGCTACAAAAGAAGCGATATCAACATCTACAGGGCATTGAAGGTACTATACCGTGTGCATTTTGTCCTTACTCAACCAAACTTGTCAACAAGGCTACTTTACGCAAATGTGAATTCATTTGCACTTAGTTGTGAATCGCAGGTGTTTCATACATGAAATGCATGGAGATACCTGGCTGCAGCTTATGAGGCCGAAACCAGCACATCTAGTGCAAATAGGCACATTTGACAATTTAATTTTGACAATTTAATTTTACTTAATGTTTTATTTATCCGTTATATTGAAGAAACCTTTTTAAAGAATATTGGTTTAATTATGACCTTTTTAAGCACTCAAGCTTAACTGAGACTTGAGTGTTTGTAGATTTTTAAGACGCTGTTGTGTCAATTGCAATATTGAAGTGTTCAGTTTTATTTTGATTTTAGATAATAAACGTGATTGCTCTCCTTATAAATCAAATGTTTCTTGTTTTTCATTGGCATCGGTTTTAGGTGTTGACTAGTGCATCTTTGAGCCTACATTCAGTACGAGTAAAAATACTTAAAAGCACTGTTAAAATCAAAGACTTTTACTCAAGTCATGTTAGAATTGGTAAATTGTAATGGAGTCATTTTCGCTGTAAGGTATCTGTACTCTTACTCAAGTATGTTTTTTAGGTACTCTTTACACCTCTGAGAAAAGTACACCTGGTTGTTCTGTAAAATTTGCAAACTACAAGCAATCAATTAATTTAGGGGGCTTTCACACTGGGCACGTTTGCTGTGGTTTGAATACGAGTGTAATAGAAGACAGAAAGCAGGTTAATATATAAGTTTTTTTTTTATTAATTTGGTGCTATTCTGCAGAAAACAGTGAATCTGCTGTGTGTGTGTCGCATAACACCGTGTCCTCCTAAGTCCTAACCAGACGCGATGCGATAAGATTCCAGCGACAAGCAATTTGCCTGTCCACACCAACCCGATCTCACGGCAATTCGTATGAATTTTATGAGGTGGCTAATTCGTATGAATTCATACGACCTCACTCTTACTCGTATTTTTGCTAAATTGTACATATTTTACGAGTTGCCCAATTCGTATGAATTCGTACGAATGATCCACCCCTGACCCCGCCCCTAAACCTAACGTGGGTTTAGACAAATCATGCAAATTATGCACCTTTTAATCACTCGTACAAATTTATATGAATTGGTCGTGAGATAGCGTTGTCCACACCAGGGGGCGGTTTCACAAAGATAGACTTTGACTATGGCTTAGATATAGTAGATAGTCAGACTTCAGATAGACATCTAAATCAGACCGTTGCACAAAGCACTTAAAGTCCACATGAAATCAAAATTGACCATATTTACTTTGTTTGCCTAAATTGATCGTTTTGTGGTGAACAATTCATCCATGCAAGTCAATCCACAAAAAAAAAATTTTTGGCTTCGTAATCTTTAATCAAAATCTGAAAATGCCCCTCCCCTCTGCATTGGAGGACCTTCCCTGATGGCGTATGTTTGACGGCTTGGTTTGGGAAACGCTTAACCACTCCCCTCAAGCCGTTAGTCTGTTATGAGCAGAGATGGAGAGGAGGAGCGCTAGAGTAAAACCCTGCCCTCTGTTCAATATTCCTTTTCACTGGGAAATACGTCACAGCACTGGAGAAAAGTCATTTGCAACTTCCGGTTCACGCGGACTTTAAGACTCTGACTATCTTAAGTAGGACTACATTGCAATGCATTCTGGGTAAATTAAGACACTTTTCAAAACAAAAAACATGGCGGATCGAGTAGGCGCATTCAACCGCTCAGTGCAGTTTACCCCAGCGGAAAATATGTGTTTGTTGGAGGAGTATAACAGTTACAAGGACATTTTACTTGGGAAATTTAGCGGAGAATGTAGTAACAAGAAGAAATGTTTAAATTATGAGCCATTTTCCCTTTTCTTTTGGCTGTTTGTAATGTAACTGATTGTTACTGCTGGTTGTCAAGGTAACAATCTTAGACGTAAGTTAGCCTGGGGTAAGGTGTCTAATTTTTTTGGTCTAAATTAAGTCAGTCGTTATTTTTGTGAAACAGTCTAACTTGCATTAGACTAGTCTATGAGCAAATTTTAGACTTGTCTAACACTATAGACCGGTCTAAAATAGCTTTGTGAAACCGGACCCAGATGCTACGCGACTACGAGATGCGTCAAAATCAATCAAAACTCACAGCCAATCAGAACAGCATGTGGGTGGGCTCTCGTGGCAAGTGCACAGCACCAGATCTTGACTGCACTCGCAAGAAAATGGATAAGTAGCCTACATAATCAAATTAACAAATATTATACCATTTCAACATTAAATACATACTGAGTACCTAAAACAATCTTTGTCAAAGAATACACTTGTTTGTTTACAGTTTAAACGTTCCATTTGTTTAATTTCAAGATCTGAGGTGAATTATCCATTGTTGCTTTTACGGCTACAAAGCTGGAGCACTAAATGATATTCAAAGTCACATTACATGCTTTTAACCTTAAATAAAGCACATAAACAGCAGCCTACCTGAGATTATCATTGCCACACTTTGTGTTTGTTGATCCAGCCGCAACCTCGCAGAAAATAGAAAATAGAATCGTCGCGTGTCGTCATCGCGACTGGTTAGGACAAAAACTCGATTTAACATGGAAAAGATACCTTTTATCGTATGTTGCGGCGTCGCGTCTTGTGTAGTTAGGAAACAGTGTAAGGACAGCTTCTTTTGAGGAGACAGCTGATTGAACCATTCATTTGCCACTCTGATTAAACTCACTGTGCACGATTACAGTGCACGCTCAAGGTAAATCATCATCACTGCCATCCCCTACATGTGCTTTGTTGAACTAAGGATGTATACAAATAGTCTTAGGTTACATACTCAGGTGCACTCCTGGGTCCGCAAGACAGCATTCACATAACAAATTTTTCATGCGAACAGTCCCCTGATTCAAACTAAACTGCCAGTGTGAAAGCACCCTCAATAAATCAATAAACTCAAAACCCTTCTCACCCCTTCATCATCATCCTCAATCTTCATATGTTCAGCAACGAACCTCACACCTTCGATGGCCTCATCCACATCTGGGTCGTGTCTGACTTTAACTCTCTGCCTGAAGCCTGACCCCTCAGGAAGGTCGCCGACCCTCCATGCCCCACACACACGTCCAGGGTCATCACTTAAGAAGAATGAGTCTCCATCCAACCTTATGCCCTTTCCATCAGTGGAAAACGATTTCTGCTGGTGTTTCCTTCTAAACCTCTCCCGTACATTAGACCTTCCCGGTCGTCGCATTAGAAGGAAAGCAGGAAGCTTATGAAGGAACACACGCTTGACCCACGCAGGCATATGGTGGGTTGATGGAGAACGGTGGTGCACGTTGAGCACACACACACTCGTCACAATAGAAAATGTGACCAGCACCATCGTAAACATCAGATACTTCCCTATTAATGGAACAGCCAGTGATGTTGGTGGAACGATCTTCGAAATCAGGAGCAGAAACACAGTAAGAGCCAGAAGAACTGAAATACAAAGTGTCATCTTCTCCCCACAGTCTGAAGGAAGGTAGAAAACCAGAATTGCAAGAGAAGTGATGAGGATGCATGGAATGATGAGGTTAATCGTGTAGAAGAGAGGCTTGCGCCTGATCACAAAGTCGTATGTGACATCCAGGTATGTGAGGTCATTGGGGTCTTCGTTTTTTCTGCCAGGGAGCGACACAATATCCCATTCGCCGCTGGGTGTGTAGTCATCACGACTGGCAAAATCAGACGTCAAGACAAGATCGAGTTCTGTGCGGTCGTAGGTCCAGGAACGAAATTTAAGCGTGCAGTTCTGTTGATCAAAGGGGAAGTTACGGACTTCAATCGCACAGGCGCTCTTGTAGATGGCAGGAGGGAGCCAGAAAATGTCACCGGTGTTGGAGACAACTGCATTGCAGTAAAATGATACTTCATACACGCCATCTGCACTGCAAAAGAACAAAATATACATTCTAAATATAGATAAAGTGTAGACTGTGTAAAAAGCATTAAGTATGTTACAGTGGCAAAATGCATTCACAGGCAGAGGGATTTTCAAACTTGTTGATGCCAACCATTGCCAAATATGAATATTCCCTTGCGAGGGACCCCCTTCTTAAAAAAAAAACAAACAATGGCAGCAATTTATTGTTATAAATAAAGACCTTTTTATACTGTGTGAAAAATATTTTATTTAAATATTGGTTAATTTCTACATTAAGTTAATCTTTTAAAAGTTGTACTAAAGCCAAAGCAAATTATTAAAATATTATTCAGAGAATATTTATATGGTATTAAAGGTGCTCAAAGCGATGTCACACGTTTTTTAGGCTGAAACATTTTTTGTCACATCTCCTCACTATCCGCTAGCTGCCTGTCCCCTGAACACACTGTAAAAAAAAAAAAAACGGTCTCTGTAGACAGCCCAGGCTCCACAAACAGAAACAAAAACAAACTGGCCCAGCCTGGACCACGAAACATAACAAACAGTGCTCCAGCCAATAAACGACAAGAATGATTTGGGGTTGGGGGTCAGGGGTTGGGGGTGGTGGTGGGGTTGGGGGGTTAGTGCGCGTGTACATGAAGGGGGGTGTGGGGAGTGGAGGAGAGAGAGGCATGAAGAGGGAAGTTAGCTAGAGGAGAGATGTCCTATACAACGACAACGACTAACCTTCGCTTGAATTTTGATATGACCGACACACACATTTAAGAAATTCGCGTTTATGACTGTTTCAGGAAGCACGGAAGGGAAGGGAAGGGAAGGGAAGGGAAGGGAAGGGAAGGGAAGGGAAGGGAAGGGAAGGGAAGGGAAGGGAAGGGAAGGGAAGGGAAGGGAAGGGAAGGGAAGGGGACAGGATGAGGAGGAAGGAGGGTCGAGCTAGCCTCCGTTTTGTTTGACAATACTTCAAACGTCAACAAGAAGTGACGTCACCCAACATCGCTTTGAGCTCCTTTAAGTTTACGTAATAAGTTAGCGCATGTTTTTATGCCCACTATTAGAGTATTATTTTTTAATTACAGCTGTCAATCCAATAACATTTGTGATGAAACTGTAGTAATATAAAATTTGGTGTGTTAAAAATTATTAAATTAATATCACAAGTGTATAAAATAATAAGTTTACTTTGTTTGCCCTAATCATTTTTTAAGCATCTTTTTTGCTCTCAAATTTTCCCATGCACTTTCCTTGCAGCCCCTAGTTTGAAAAACCCATGCATATGAACGTAGAGAACGCCTCCTCGTCACACACAGTTCCTGATTAATATGCATTAATTAACAGATCTTTAATCCAGGATCTCTCTTTTTCTGTGTCCTTTGAAAATTATTAGTGTACAGCTTTTTAATTAAAATTAGCATAGAAACACAATGCTTATTTTAGCAAAGGATTACATGAACCAGTGTCTCTTTACATGAGGGAATGCCTCTTAAGCAAATTAGTCTCATCCCACCCAATTTTCCCATTTAAGCAATGAACATGTGCAAGTGCATCCTCCATTTTTATCCACTAAAATGAGTAGAGTAGGGGTGTAACCCTGGCATCCTGGCCAAATTTGCCCAGTGGTCTCTGTCCATCATGGCCTCCTAATCATCCCCATATATATATACTAATTGGCTTCATCACTCTGTCTCCTCTCCACCAATAAGCTGGTGTGTTTTGGCCATTCTGGCGCACTATGGCTGCCGTCGCATCATCCAGGTGGATGCTGCACATTGGTGGTTGTTGAGGAGATTCCCCCTTCTATGTAAAGTGCTTTGAGTGCAGAGAAAAGCGCTACATAAATGTAATGAATTATTATTATTATTATTCATTCTTTTGATCTTTGTCAAGAGCAAAGACGTGAACGACCTGAAAGAACAGCAACAAGGGAAGGCAACTGCTTTTGCTTTTGGCAACTCTTTAGCATAATTAGCCAGTCTCTTGGAACAGTGACAGCTTGCTTGTTGTATTGAGTTTGTCACTAAAAAGTGACTGCATCAAAGCGTCAAAACATCCCAAAAGTTTACACAGCTTAAGGCTGGGAACAACTGTGAACACACAGAGGTACTAATAACTCTTTCCAAATCTACTACTCCAAGCTATTACTAATCAAACATCAATTCATCAGATGTTGTGATAAGCATTAGAGAAATGACTATTACAATATACAGGGTGGGCCATTTATATGGATACACCGTAATAACATGGGAATGGTTGGTGATATTAAAGTCCTGTTTGTGGCACATTAGTATGGCCACCATGGTCACCACCCATCTTGAGGAGTTTGCCCCCTCACATATACTAATGTGCCACAAACAGGACTTTAATATCACCAACCATTCCCATGTTATTACGGTGTATCCATATAAATGGCCCACCCTGTATAACTATACTGAATGTAAGTTTATACAGTATATCAGTGCTTAGCGATGAGAATGGCCTGCATCGTACTGTATGTGATCGTTTTCCAGCAAAAGTACTTTAATTGTGTAGTTATTTTATAATTTTCAGCATGCATATTTTTCATTGTAAAGAAAATAATATATAAATAATTATTTAAATTGATATTTTATATATAATTATATATAATTTATAATAATATCAATATTTATATCAAATATAAATAAAATCGACCGCAACAAACATCTTCTGAACTAGTTATCCAACAGAAAGAATCCTTAATGTTGTGCTCATACTATTGTTCAAAAAGTTTGGGGTCAGTAAGATTTTTTTTCTCTTTATTGAGCAAGGATGCATTACATTAAATTGATCAAAAGTGACAGTAAAGACTTTTACATTGTTATTATATATATATATTTCAAATAAATGCTGTTCTTTTGAACTTTCTTTTCATCAAAGAAACCTGAATAGAAAAATTCATTATGGTTTCCACAAAAATATTAAGCAGCACTGTTTTCAACATTGATTATACTAAGAAATGTTTCATGAGCAGCAAATCAGCATATTAGAATGATTTCTGAAGGACCATGTGACACTGAAGACTGGAGTATAAATTACATTTTTAAATATATTAAATACAGTCCATTTCAAATGTAATAATATTTCATATATTTTTAACTATTTTTTACTAATATTATTATTTTACTGTATTTATAATGCAGCCTTGGTGAGCATAAGAGACTTTCAAAAACATTAAATAATCTTATCGGCCCCAAACGTTTGAATGGAAGTCTATATATACAGTACACAGTATGCTACTGGTCACAGTTATGGCATACTTGTTATAGAGTACTATATCAGGGAGCCAGATGTGCTGCGATGGTATTCGTAGTTTTTTGATGCCATCGTACTCATTCGGATCCCACACCAGTCTGTAGTCATTCCACTCCTACAAAAAAAGAAGAATGTGGTTGAAAATGCTGTTGAAAAAAATGCTAAATGCATTCACTCGGTTAAACAGGATTTTCCATCATGCAACAGAAATGACCTAAAAGTGAACTACAATTTAATTTCAACTCAAATCTGCTACGTGCTATGTTTGCACTCATGTATGGGACAGCTCATTTGACTGTGTTTTATAACACTGTCCCGATGAGTGCACAGGCAAAGAGAGTGAGCTTACCTGCGTCAGCCACACATTCGTTGTCATGATTTGTTCCCTCTCATTCTGTAAAAAGAACAGAACATTGAATGTTTGTATTAGGGCTTTCACCTTCATACAGTTGACTGATGACAAACATGATGCAGGGCAACAGCTCACTGCTTGATGTAGCCTACACTATATAATGCAGTTAAAATGCCCTTAAAATTCAAGATATTGGGGCAACCCCTGTATAAGTTTTTGTCTCATATTTATATCAAATTATATAGTTAAGCAGTATCACATGACATGATTAACAAGTATCACACGAGTGCTGTCTTTGTCCCGAATAGCATGTGCAAATGTGATATTGATTTAATACAACAGTTTAATAAATTAGAAGTTAACATTGTTATATTTTAGACAAAATATAGTTTGTTTTTGCTAAATTTTCCAAATGAAAATACCTATAAATTACAGCAGAACTGCTGTGCATCTTTGAGCAACACACAGTGGTGTTTCATTACTGAATGAATCTGTGTTTTCAACGAATCGGGTGAACCAATGATTCAATGGCCCATTCATAAAGACAGCCATTTATGAACGAATCAAATGAATGAATGACTCTATGACAGGGGTGGGCAAACTACGGCCCGCGGGCCACATACGGCCCGTTAGGCTGTTTAATCCGGCCCGTCGAGTATTTAAAAAATTGTCTAAAGATCGCATTCATTTTGCCTTTTTCTTGCAATACTTTGCGTTATGCGTTGCATATATTTGACAATCGGAATATCAGATATTTCATGCCATAGCTAGCAAATGTAAAAAAGGAAAAATGACATAAAAGCAGATTATCATTCATTCAGCGCTGTTGTGGCTGCGGTGTGTCACGTAACAAGCTAGACGCGTCACCATGGAAACCAAACAGACAGCGCATAGACTTGGTGCACGTTAATGTTTATTTTTTTTTTTTTAAAAACTCACAGAGAAAAAAATGTTCGGTAACCGCTTGCACACATGTTTAGTTTTTCCTTTGATTTGTCTGCTATTTAGTTTTGCTACTCTGGATTTGTGGATGTATCCTCCTTTATCGCCCGGCTTTCGACTAACGTTACGCTCCCAGGTCTGCCATGTACAACCCGGTTTTGTTCATTAAATGTTCTGATCTGCCTTTGCTTTTTATGTTTTATTTTATTATACTTAAAATAAATTTGTATAATCGTTTATTTCGTTTTTTTTTTCACAAATGTATGACTTTTGGAAGTGCAAATTGATTGCCATGCAGTTTTAATAAAGTTGAATTAACGTAACCTTCTGTCATTTTTACTCTTCTAAGTGTACACTTAGGTTTTTTGTTTCTAATTTACGGTTAGGCCCATTAAATAATAATAAGGATAAAACATATTTAAAAAGTATAGGCTATAATTATCAAACATCTGACTAATTAAAAATGAACCTCAAAACATAACATATGCTAAATGGGGGATATCTAGCATAAAAAAAATGTATTGTCAGAATGTCGTCTCTCAGTTGTTGAATTTCGCGCAGACGTTGCCACAACGTAAATGTGTTTGCTCAGCCCGATCTCATGAAAGTTCGAATACCACGAATTGTATTTGTAGTTCTTATGAAACGCAGTTTTCGCGTGCATATGATACGCACTTAAAGGGATAGTTCGCCCAAAAATTAAAATACGGTCATCATTTACTCACCCTCAAGTTGTTTCAAACCTGTATGAATTTCTTTTTTCTGCTGAACACAAAAGAATATATTTTGAAAAATGTCGGTAACCAAACAGTTGATGGACCCCATTGACTTCCATAGTATTTTTTTTCCTACTATGGAAGTAAATGGGGTCCATCAACTGTTTGGTTACTGACATTTTTCAAAATATCTTTCAAATTATTTCAAATATTTTTTAAAAATTGCACTCCGCACCCCTAATCCTAACTAATGGGTTTACAGTGCGCAGCATATGCACGCAAAAAATATATATTTTTGGCGTATAAATGGTACGAGAAATTTAATTCGTGGTATATATACGCACTTTCATGAGATCGTGTTTCATAATCTGCTACTGGGCCGGCCCTCTGTCAAATTTTAAAACCCAGTGTGGCCCTTGAGCCAAAAAGTTTGCCCACCCCTGCTCTATGACTTACTCATTTAGGCATTTACTGACACCTACTGGCAGTTTTAGTTTCTTATTAAGGGTATCATTTCATTAAAAAAAATAATTTCATATTAATCAATTAATTATTTTATATTATCCCTATTAATAAAAAATAAAGGGACCTCATTATCACCCTCATTACTGCCACTACTAAAGCACACACATCACCACAGTTCACTGTCCGGTCTCGTTTGTATGAAGAGGACTACTTACCTTACCTTACCTTACCTTACCTTACCTCTCCAGCGATCTATCTCCAACCTCTACTCCAGCGTCATTCCCCAGCGTCTTGTCTCCATTCTCCTCCGTGTGATTCTCCTAGTGTCTCTTCCT
Organism: Scardinius erythrophthalmus; assembly: GCF_964197995.2. Lineage (NCBI taxonomy): Eukaryota > Metazoa > Chordata > Actinopteri > Cypriniformes > Leuciscidae > Scardinius > Scardinius erythrophthalmus. The sequence goes on from NC_138223.1 coordinate 17,328,207, forward strand.
TCCTCCGTGTCTCTAAAGTCTCCAGCGATCCTGCATTCCATCATTACATGCCTTCATTGATCCATCAACATTCCTGTAAGAAGATACATTTCATTCACTGCCAGCATCCCACTCTCCGATTCATCATTGCACTTCTTACTCACCTGCTTCCACCCGTTCAGTTGTTGTCCAAATAAACTTCATGTTTGCTTAATCTCTGTCTTGTGAGTCTGATTCCTTAACAGAAGACAACATCATGAGCTCACCGGAACCGCTCCAAGGCAGTCCTGATCCCATCACACCAGCCGTCACCACCGCATTAGTCACCAGTGCCACTTCCGACATCACCACCGATTGATCGCGATCGCCAGCCCCATGGCCAAACCAGTGCCCTACTAGTTTTCGGCAAACCTGTGGGAGATTCATCAATAGGTGAGCAACTTTATCATCTCAGTCAAGGGAATCTGTCAATTAATGATTATGTTCTCAAGATCAGAACCCTTGTGGCCGCCAGAGGCTGGAATGAGCGCTCGATCCTCACCACCTATCGGCAGGGATTGGATCCCCGATTGCGGCTGCATCTCACTGCATATGACAATGCCATCAGTTTAGAACGTTTCATCCAACTGTCCATCCGTTTCACCACCCATATGCAGTCGTGTCTTAAAGAACACCAGGATCAAACACCATCTATCTTCCTCCTACAGCCAGAGCACCTCAGCACTCCAGAATCAGGCCACGAGCCAATGCAAGTCGACTCTACCCGGCTCCCGTTTATTGAACTGCAGAGGCGGCTGACCCAGGGGCTCTGCCTATATTGTGGTGCTGGGGGGCATATCATCACCGAGGTACTCCCGGTGGTTTCCACCTCCATCGAAAGCCCTGTCAAGAAGCAGTCGGTCGACATCCCAAATGGTTATGCCCCCTTCAGCGACGTTTTCTGCCCACTGAGAGCCTCTCAGCTGCCTCCACACCGGGCATCGGACTGCACCATCGACCTGATTCCGGGTGAGCCAGTGCCCCACAGAAATATCTATTCCCTCTCACTTCTTAAGCAGAAGGCCATGGAGGAGTATGTAGAAGAGGCCCTCCAAAAAGGCTACATCCACCCTTCTACATCCCTTGCTGCTTCGAGTTTCTCCTTCGTGGCCAAGAAGGACGGAGGCTTGCGGCCCTGTTTTGATTACCATGCCCTCAACAAAATCATCATAAAATTTTGATATCCTCTTCCCCTTGTCCCAGCGGTGCTCGAACACCTCCGCTGAGCCACGGTGTTTACCAAGTTGGACCTCCGCAGCGCGTACATCCTCATCCGGAGTGGAAGACCGCCTTCGTGTAACCTACTGGACACTATGAGTATTTGGTTATGCCATGTGATCTAGTAAATGCCCCCTGCGTTTTCCAGGACTTCATGCATGTGGTGCTCTGGGAGTTTCTTCACCGATATGTCCTCATCTACATAGATGACATCCTCATTTACTCCCAGAGCATGGCTGACCATCGCCATACCGTTGCAGAGGTCCTGAAACGCCTGAGGGAATTACATCTCTTCCTCAAATCCGAGAAGTGTTCCTTCCACCAACCCTCAGTGCAGTTCCTTGGCTATAACATCAGTGACAAAGGAATCCAGATGGTCGAGAGGAAGGTGGAAGCCATCCAGAGCTGGCCCACACCATTAACCATTAAATAACTCCAACGCTTCCTTGGCTTCACAAACTTTTACAGACGATTCATCTTCGGCTACAGTTCCATCACCAGCCTACTCACCAGTCTCCAGCAGAACAAGCCCAAGTCTCTGTCCTGGTCACCAGCTGCCAACGAAGACGCATCCATCCAGACCCAGAGCAAGCTTTTGTCATGGAAGTGCTTTCTCAGCAGCAGGGGACACCAGCCAAACTCCATCAATGCGCCTTCTACTCCAAAAAACCCTGGCGGAGAGGAACTACGATGACGGCAACCAAGAAATCCTCGCCATCATTACCTCCATTCCTCTAGGACTAGTTTGATGGCGAGGATTTCTAGTTGGAGGGTGCTCAACACACCTCAAGTACTTAAAAGAAGCCAAGAGACTCAATCCTCAATCTTGTTCTTTACCCGATTTAATTTCTACATTTCCTATCTTCCAGGTTCAAAGAATGTGAAGGGTGACGCTCTTTCCCGTCTGTATGCTCCAGAAGAGGTCAGCGAAGAACCCGAGCCCATCCTGCCACCCAAGCTGATCGTGAGTCCCATCCAGTGGTCTTCAGACTCCATCACCTCCTCCAATGCCTCCAACGTCACTCCGCCGGGCCGTCCCCTCTGACATCTGTATGTCAACTAGGGTTGCAAAATTTCCAGAAATTTTGGAAACTTTTCAGGATTATTTGGAAACTTTTGGAAACTTTTCAGGATTATTTGGAAATTTTCAGTTTTTGATATTCACTTTTAGAAAGTTTCTGGAAATTTACCAGAAATATTCAGCCCCTTTGCAACCCTAATGTCAACAGAGCACAACGCACACCCCTGATTCACTCTGCACATACATCCTTGGGCATTGGCCACCCAGGGGCCAATAGCATCCTCTCGCTGCAAAGGTGGCCTAACATGGCTAGGGATGTGAGAAGGTTCGTCCAAGGATCCGCAGACTGTGCCATGGCCAAGAGTCCTCACCACCTACCATCTGGCAAGCTTCTACCACTGCCCGTTCCCAACTGGCCATCGTCACACCTAGGAGTGGACTTCATGTCTGACCTCCCACCTTCTGACGGTAACACATGCATCCTGGTGATAATTGACCAATTCTCCAAATCCTGTAGTCTTCTCCCCCTCAAAGGACTACCCACAGCAATTGAAACAGCAGAACTCCTCTTCAATCACGTCTTCAGATACTATCGATTCCCAGAAGACATCGTTTCAGACCGTGGACCGCAGTTTATATCCAGGGTATGGAAAGTGTTCTTCTCTTTCCTAGGTGTGACAGTAAGCCTATCGTCCGGGTACCATCCGCAGTTGAACGGGCAGACTGAGAGAAAGATTCAGGAAATTGGTCATTTCCTACGAACCTTCTGCCAGGGCCACCAGAACTCTTGGAACTGCTGTTACAGATCTGCCAGGCTCTCTCACCAGCCAATCATGGCCACCCCCTCACCTGAGTTCTGATCACACACACCTGCACCTCATCATCACCCTCATCACTGCCACAACTAAAGCACACAGTTCACTGTCCGGTCTCGTTTGTATGAAGAGGACTACTTGCCTTACCTTGCAACAACCTACCTGACAGCGATCTATCTCCAACCCCTACTCCAGTGTCTTGTCTCCATTCTCCTCTGTGTGATTCTCCCAGTGTCTCGTCCTTCCTCTGTGTCTCCAAAGTCTCCAGCGATCCTGCATTCCACGCCTTCATCGACCGATCAACATTCCTGTAAGAATATGCATTACATTCACTGCCAGCATCCCACTCTCCAATTCATCATTGCACTTCTTACTCACCTGCTTCCAGTTCACCCGCTTAGTTGTTGTCCAAATAAACTTCCTGTTTGTTTAATCTCTGTCTTGTGAGTCTGATTCCGTAACAATAGTTCACCCAAAAATGAAAATTCTGTCATCATTTACTCACCCTCAGGTGTTTCAAACCTCTATGACTTTCTTTCTTTTATGGAACATTATATTTAAAGAATGTTGGTAACCAAACTGTTTTGGTTTCCATTGGTTACAATTGACTTCAATTGTATGAACAATAACAAAAATACTGAGACATCTCAAATTAATTTATTTTATTGACCCTAAATTTTTATGTTCAAGCAGATAAAATATTTATTTCTAAAGCTACTTTTTGTAATGTCTATTGATGCTTTTCTCATTTAACACAATAACTTTAATTTATCTTTTTGGAGTAATTTCTAAGCTGAATGCAAATTTGATATGATTAATTTACGATTAACTAGATTAATTAATCGGCACGCACATCATGTAATATAATTACAAATTTTAATCACTTGACAGTCCTAGTTTGTATGCAACAGTGAAAAAGGGACAGAAAATTATTTCTGGCATGACAACTCTCGGAGTGTTTGGCATGGTAATGGGAATGGCAATGTTGAAATGTTTGGTCTTGGCAGAATAGATCTGCTACGGTGCTGCTTTTATTGCCGCTGCTGCTGCAGAGCAAGTACGGGACTTGCTACTGCCAATTCAGAAACGACACGCTGCTGTGAGCAAGTAAGACATGCTGCTGTTGCTGCTGTACATGAATTACCTGTAGCAGATCTATACAGGTGGAGCTGGGCAAGGTGGAGGGTTTCTGAAAGCGTGCTGCACTGCTAAGGCAAATGCTAACCAAGTGCTGTATTTTAAAGTCCCCGTGAATCGGAAATTCCAAACGACTTTTCTCCAGTGTTGTGACGTATTTCCAAGTGAAACGGAATATTGAACAGAGGGCAGGGTTTTACTTTAGCGCTCCTCCTCTCAACGGTTTGACGGGAGTGGTTAAGCGTTTTCAACCCAAGCCATCAAACTGACGTCATCAGAAAAGGAACGCCATTCCAGACCGGAAGTAACTTTTCAGATTTTGATTAAAGATTACCACTGCAAACAATTTTTTTTTGTGTGATTAACTTGAACAGATTAATTGTTCACCACAAGACTAGTAATATGCGCTAACAAAGTAAATAGGGTCAATTTTGATTTTATGTCGACTTTAAGGTTGATACAGCTGGCTACTGATACAGTTGGCTACTGATATAGCAGGAACCAATCAGCTGTGCACAATAGATAATGATTTGATTGCAAGCAGGTTGAGCTATTGGCCTGTGCCATCTAGAGTTTCATGACATAAATTTGTTTGGATATGATGAGGATATGAAATAATCCAGACTCAAACCTGTATCACCCGTGTGAGCACTAACACTGTCCTAATCAGACATGAACGTGGCAGGGTTCCAGCGTCCGCATAAAGAGTGGAAGTCAGTCTGAATATATTTGCTGTTTAATATACAGCTGTCTGAAGCAGAGTTGAACAAATGAGCAGAACAAATTTTGCAGTGGGCGGAGATACAGAATGCAACCGGACGAATATAGAAACAAATTGTTGTGTTGCTTGTCACTTTGTGGCATTATGCCTGGTTAGAGCACAGTGTCAAAGTGAATTTACCTGTCACTCTGAATGTACCTGAAGTCTCTAATGTGTCAAGGGCATTCTTCTGTTGCACCATGGATGTAATGCAATTGTGTGCTTGTGACATGAACATTAAATGCTTGAAACTTTTTAAAGCAAGAACATTTTATAATATTTATTTAAATTTGTAATACATTTTTAATATTTAAATTTATATTTATCTACACTTTATTTTAAGTTGTTCTGGATACTACTGTATGCTAAATGCCTAAAATATGAGGCCTACATACACTACCGATAAAAATTTTGGAGTCAGTAGATTTTTGCTCTAATATTTTGGGGTGTGTGTGTGTGTGTGTGTGTGTGTGTGTGTGTGCGTGTGCGTGTGCGTGTGCGTGTGTGTGTGTGTGTGTGTCTGTGTGTGTGTGTGTGTGTGTGTGTGTGTGTGTGTGTGTGTGTGTGTGTGTGTGTGTGTGTGTGTGTGTGTGTGTGTGTGTGAAACACTTACCACACTAATGAGCTGTGCGAGAGAGACTTTGATGCCAATAGTGACCTGCTGACTTTTATTGACCGCAGGCCGGATAAGCTTATTGTAGCGCTCAGGACCAAGCAGAAAATCTACCAGCCTTTCCTCAGCATCAGCAGCAAGAGACACTAACAGACACACACACACACACACACAAACACACACAGACAGATCCACATGGGGGGGGGGAGAAGAAATGTTTGAAGATCAATAAATGACAAATGGGTCATGTCATGACTAATCTGACTTTCCTTGATCAAAGATTGTAAGACCATTTACTGAAAACAAACAGCAAAAACAGATCATTCTGAAATCCTTGGATTTCTGACTTCAACAGTCTGAGCAGCACGTTATTGTGTTAAATTGACTATTTATAAATTACTTTAAATAAACTAAATTATGACTGCTTTGCCAAAAAAAATATAGGAAAAAGAATTATAAATGGATCACAAACAAAAAACATTGCTGTTCTAGCTTTGAATCTAGTGTCTGTTTGCCAAAACCTTTTAAAATTGTATCATTAAATGTCAGATATTCATCGAAAGACATTAAAGTCACAAAGCAGTGATACATCTCTACATTTTTAGTTCTTGAGTTTTTGAGAATATCATGAAAAGGTCAAAAATGTCTGCTAAGCTGCATGTAATCTGCTTTCACTGCAGAGCAAAAAACAAACATGTCAAAATAATTTTACTACGCATCTTATCCCATCATAACTCATAAGCCCACCAATGCTGTGAAGGGAGTGTGCCAATGACATGGCAAAACAATGACTTGCCAAGACTGTAGCAAAAAAATAAAATACACACACACACAAACACATGCCATTTCCTCCCCACTGCATGTGGGATAAAGGACTCCACTGACTCTACTCCTCCTCCCAAAACAGAACACTGACACACAAACACACACACACCTAGTTCCCGTCATGAATCCAAGATTGTGTCAGACTCGATTGGTATGATCCATTCCACACCAGAAGAGACACACACACACACACACACACACACACACGCAGACCTTTGAGCTTTTGAGGCTATGCTGAGCCTTAGTCATTTTGGATGGCTTGTCTCCTTAAGCAACACAAAGTCCAGATCCACTTATCAGTTTTGTGTTTGTTTTTTGTGTTACTCAGTCTTCAAGAAAGATATTCCCATGCAAAAGCCATTGATGACTCTGGAAGGACAATCAATGAATGAGTATATGTGTGTCTGGCCTATTACCTCTAATCTTAGACCCATCTGTGACCAGGCGTTGGCCAATGCGCCATAAGACAGAAAAAAACATCTGCAGAAGCACCTGATTCAAAGCCTAATATACATTTTATTGATTCTATTTGTCAGTCTTTCAATGTCTATATGAGCTGCAGTGGATTCAAATGCAGTAATCAGTACCCAAAACCACTTATAAAAATATGAGCATGTTTATAAATAAACAAGACTTCAATATTTTACATTTTACATTACATTTTAGACACAATATTGTCTGTTTCGAACAAAGCCAAGGTAGATACAAACTGTTCCATGTACTATACCATTTGGTCAGTAAGATTTTTTCTAATGAAATTAATACTTTTTATTCATAATATTATTATTCAGCAGGAATTATATTAAATTTAATAAAAGTGTCAGTAAAGACATTTATAATTACACAAAAGATTTCTATTTTAAATAAATCTGAACTTTCTATTCATCCGAAAATCCAAAAATGTATCATGGTTTCCACAAAAATATTAAGCTGCACAACCATTTTCAGCGTATAATAAACTCTTGTCATCTGATTAAATCTTGGTTAAGTTGAAGTACAGATGAACAACCCGCTGCAGGGATTTCACACTCAGTGCTGCAAAGGAAGGATCCAATTGGCTGCTCCTGCCACTCTTTCTAAAACCGCAGGGCTTTTCCAGGTTTTGAAGCCGAGACCTCTCGCACCCAAAGTGAGAATCAGACCTGGAGGCTAGACGGTCCTTTGTGATGTCACTGCAAATTTAATGCAGCTCATCTGACATCAAGATAACTAAAGTCTTATTGCTCATAGAAAAGTTATTTTAAATTGTGTGTTTTTTTTCTGTATTCATCAAATAAATGTAGCATTGGTGATCATAAGAGAAAACATTAAAAAATCTTACCGAACCCAAAATTTTGAATGGTAGTGTAAATACATGTGATACGTTGTTTCTGAATTAATCAGAGTTTTTGAATGAATCATGTTCCTATAAAATTCAGCCCATTTCACCACCAGGCGTAACAATAGCGCAACGCTTAAAGGGGACATATCATGCCAAATGCACTTTTTTAGCCCTTAAATGCACTTTGTTGTATATTTGGAGTGTTTAGAAGTACAGAAAATATGAAATTATTCTCTTCAGGTGCTTCGTTGATATCTTTATATTCTGTTTTGGTCATATTTTTCAACCTGTTCTGATTTTTCTGTTATCTATGACGTTTTTTGAACTATTACGTCACAGTATTTGCAGCGGAACTGCCAAATAAGGACATTGACTTCCGGCCCAACACTTTGAGCGATCCGCCATTTCTATTTCTCGCTGCAATTTTGTAGTCCAAGCTAAAGGATGCAGAAGTTACGAGAGAGTAAGTTAAAATGCTCGGTTGTTGGATGTAGTAACCCACACGCTTCATTACACCATCTAATGTAGATGAACTGCCGCGCTTGTGACAGGACGCATGTTTAACTGAAAGAACGAGCAGAGAGAGAGACCCGGTCGCGCGAAAAAAGAGAGACCCGGTCTTCAGAGCCAGGCGAAAGTGTAAACAAGACATCACCATCTCCAAACTAGACGCTGTCTTGCTCTCTCTCCCTCGCACATATTAATCAAAATAAATCGACACGGTGGTAAAAGGTCGGAAGACCAAAGTTTCATGTGTAAATACAGTACACACCATTGCGATACATCCATATGAAGACGTTGTTCTGCAGGTTCGTCGTCTTCATTTTCATCTCGCTCCGGCTCCGACTCTAGCTCGAACATGTAAGGCTGGCTGGACAAGTCTTCCGTTGTTGACATTTTGTTAATAACGTGTGAATAAAAAGTTTCTGTGCCGCTAGATAATCGTATCTCTGCTATCAAACTACAAAAATGGCCGAACGGGGTGGAGTTGAACCTCTGCAAACTGGAGAGGGGGCGGGGTATGAAGTGTCTCAATTGTATTTAAAGAGACCGCACCAAAACGAGTTGCTCTCAGACGCACCTCAGAAAAGGGGTAGAAAAGGGGCCTGTGGAGCTATAATAATGAGGAATTCAGACCCAAGCATTGCAGTTCCGCTTTATATAGACTACAAATGTATGATTTATATGTAAAAAGGAACAATTTAAAAGCATGATATGTCTCCTTTAAAAACTGTAGCAAAACAATCTCCACCATCTTCACAGACAAAGGCAAGCAGACTGATACAAACAATGAAAACTCCCAGAGTTGTTGGACTGTACATCAAAACTCTTGGAACTCCACTCAGCTAATCAAATTCAAAGACTGAAACTAAATGCTGTTAATACCGTGTCACCAACTTCTAATAGTGGTTGAGAAAAACACACACACACACACTTGGGGGTGCTGATATATTTTTGTATTATTAATTGCTAAGTAATGTAGTGTACTTATTGTGTTTAAGTTGTTTTGCAAAACACTTTTGCTGCTATCGAGGTGAGACATGGGTAAGGTTAGGGATATGTTTCATGGTATGGTATAGGTTTAAGGATGCGTTAAGGGATAAGCTCAACAGTGTAATTATAGATGTAGCCTAATTACATGCAGGTATTTTTTTAAATACAGTACAATGTAAAAACATGTATACTAGTGCTGTCAATCGATTTAAAAAAATAACTAATTAATAGTACAATTTTCTGTAATTAATTGCGTTTAATTGCACATAACATTAAAGTTTTTAATATCATTATTATATTGTAATACTTTCACACTGAATCTCCAAAATAATGTAGAATGTCATATATTTCCCCATGTCTTGTCTGGACTTTTGTTGAATTTCCTGTCCTAGTGCCATGTTTGTAGTTTATGTTGATTAGGATCCCCAGGTGTTTCTCATTTCCTCTTTACCCTGTTAAGCCTGTTTGCACCTGTGTATATATAGCCCTTGTGTTTCTATTGTGCTTTACTTGTTTCATGGTGGATCGTGTTTTGGGTCAGATGTTCCTGTCTATTCATGTGAAGTTTTGTCATTAAAAACGTGCATGCAAGTGGATTCTCTCTCTGCCTCATCTCTCAGCATTCGTAACATAGAAACAACATATACATTTTAAACAAACATAAAATACAGCATACAGAAAGGCTGTGTAAAAGAGATACATCAACATAAGCAACAACCTGTGAAAGAGACGATAATTAAAGATGAAATGAATCATATAGATGTAATTTACACTATATGTGTGTGTTTGTGGCTATTTGTTGAGCTGTAATTTATGTGAACTGCCTGTGAAGAGGTTGTGTGCTGTTGTCATGCTTGCTCTTGTAAATGGATGTTAGTGGGGGTTAAGTGCTCTTATCCCTCACATTATGGGTCTTCTCCTACAGTATAGTAATAATATTACACAGGCATAACCATAACTAATACACAAACACACACACACAAATATATAGTATGTTCTTTGCATCTTAGAAATTGATTTCACATCTATACTTTTTTTTCTCAAAGTTTTGGCAGTAATTCCATGACAAATTTCTTGATATTATGGTTACTGTTCTGTACCTTTGTTTTTTGGTTCATATTACATAATCATTTTATCTTATGTTTTTTTTTTTTTTTTTTTTAATGTGCAGATGTAATTGAATGAAGATAGCAAATACATCCAAATTACATGCTATCTTTATTAAATTATGTATGCTCATCGATCTTAATCCTGTATCTTCGGAACTGCTACATATAACAGTAACATATACGGCGGATCATTTGAAAATACAGATGTTGTACATAAATCTTTCTGTCTTGCTGTGGGCACAAACTGTCACAGAGACTTGAACCGTAATTTTTTTATGTAAAATAAACAGAATGCTTGTTATAAAATGAATCTAAATCCATGCCTCTACAGAACTGCAGTGGAAAAGTTTAAATCTATGGACTCCTTTAAAAGTTTAGTGATGTTTGATTTAATTTAGCCAGGTAAAAAGATGAAACTATTTATTTCTTAATGTATTATTTATTGTACATGTACACTCTACTTTGTGTTATATAACCCATGGGATTCTTTTTGTTTTGTTTTGTTTTTTTAAGCTAGTTTGGGAAAGGGAATGCTGTGATAACATATCCCTTCCATTTACCTCTATGTTTACTTAATTTACTTCAACTTATATGAAAAGGGTCTATGGACATATGGACTACCTAAAAAGTAATAATTTAGCCCCAAAAATGTCTTAACTTCAAAACAATATCTACACATGCAGGTTCTTTAAATGTTTGTATATAATGACGCATTTGTCCTGTGTGCATATGTGTATTTGACAAAATCAAACTCATTATGTGGGTCAAAGGTTAAATATAAAAAATCCAACCTATATGGTTTTCTTCTTGCAGGAGAAGTAAAATAATGTTCATGCTGCTCTCTTCAATGAAAGTGAATAGGGACCAGGGGCCTTCAAGCTCCAAAAATTACAAAAAGCCCTGTTAAAGCATCAAAAGTAGTCCATACAACTCAAGCACTATATCCAAGGTCTTCTGAAGCAGTGTAAAAAGACTACTTATCACCTTGTTAAGTTTGAGAAACATGGAAACAAAAAGAATAGTATTTGACCTACTTAATGAACAAATATATAAACTTAATCAACAAGTCTCTCACTATGCACGTGTCCCACATGAACTCATGCATCCATTAGGGGAGGGAGAGAGGCGAGGGGGAGAGATGGGAAGAGAGGGGGGGGGGGTACAAAGGATAAAGAAAACCACCTTGTTACCAGTGTCTGTAATAAAAAGTATTGCATGCTTAGTTCATGTGCTGTCGTTACTAATATTCTGAATATATAAAGACAAACCATAGCCCTATACAAAAATAAGTGTTATTAAAAAACAAGTAGCCTATGCCATAGCTTCTTACTTGTCACGCACAGCCAAAATAGACAGGGACATAAAAACCCCTTTGATGCCATCACGGAGCTCTCTCTCTCTTCCTCTCTTTCTCTTCTGTCCCGGGTGAAGGTTCACAGTGATGTCCAGTCCACGGCCACTATCACCCTCCAGAGTCCTCCGTCCTCTCCAGGACAGGTGCTGTCGTATGTTTAACGTTATATTCTCTGTGCTCCAGGCTTTGCTCTTCCTCTCTCAGTTTTCAGCAGCCGTCTCTCAATCATCGACAGATGTTTTGCTCGCGTTAATACAATGTATTCCAGTTCGCCGAGAGAAGCGCGAGCCCGTCCACAGACTCCAGTCAGATTACGCGCGCTTACATTTGAAGCACGCTTGAGCCATTCATCAAGTCAGCACGCATGTCTTAACAAGAAAGAAACATCGTTGTTGCATTTGTAAACATGTTTCCCGAAAACACGAAAATAACCGACAGTAGACACCGGCTCCAACTTTTAAGAGATGAAGAGCAGGAACACAATGATGAGACTGTTCAATCTCCCAGACACGTCTGCTTTTATCCTTTTCTGCTTTTTTAACTCTCAAACTTCGGTACCGTAAATATTTTTATACTATTGTAGCAGGCTATTGTGTATTCCTGGCTGAGTGATCTTCGGATGCAGTGCAAGGATCTGTGAGAACAGATACATTCTCATATGGGGCATCGCTCCGAGAGAACCACGTGACGAACCGCGCCGTTTCCCGTGCGAGGTGCAGGAAATGGTTGATAACAGGTAATTTATTAAACAGTTAATATATTAATTTAAATATTTTCACTTTACCCTATCGATCTGTCTGTCTATCTATCTATCTGTTTTATTATAAAAATGTCTTTCTTTTCTTACATTTGTTTAACTGATAGATACATATGCCCAAGTGTCTTTTTTTTTAAGGGATACCACAACATAAATGTTTTTAGACAGTATTTAGAGGTCATCTTTCATCTCAGTCCAACAAAAAAATCAACTGTATCAGCAGTATTATCTCCCTTGTCTGTCATTTGTTCACCAAATTTTAAATGGTCATTTATGTTGTTCCAAACCTATAAGACTTTTGTTCATCCTTGAAACACAAATGAAGATATTTTTAATGAAACCTGGAAGCTGGAAGATTTATGTCCCTCTATTGAAAGCCCATTCTACTAAAACATTCTTAGAAACAGTCACAAAGGCATTGTGAACTAAATCCATATTAATCAATATGATTTTTAGTAGCTGCAAGAATAATTCACTCGGAATTCTACCCTAATCAGTAATTGGTTCACCCAAAAAAGGTGGTTCATTCACCTTCAAAACACAAATGAACATATTTTTAATGAAACCTGTGAGATGTTACGGTATGGACTTTTTATATTATGTTTTGTTTACCTTTGTTCCTGTTTCTCTGCTCCATTTAGTTTTGGTTTCCTTGATTACTTATTATCTCCTCGTTTGTTTCTACGGTTAATTATCATCTGTCAGTCATTGTGTTCATCTTGTATTTAAACTTATGTTCAGTCCCTTGTCGGTTCTCATCTAGTGGTTCGCGATTTCCCTGTTCCTGAGTGTTATGAAGTTTAAATAAATAATATTCTGAGTTCTTATTCCTTCTCATCATGCGTGCTGCAGACCAGACTGTAACAAGAGACTTCAGTCCCATCTTTAAAAGTCTTTTCCACCAAAACTTTGCTGCTTCAAAACATTCAAAAGTCATTGTAAACATAATCAATCAAGCGGTCTAATTCAAATCTTTCATTTTTTGGGTGAACTAAAGAATTTAAGTTATTTAAGAAAACTGTATTCCTTATCCTTCCATTAGCTGCAGACTTACACATACCTGTCACAAAAAAAATATGCTCCCTTTCTCTTTGACCTTTGTTCCAGAGAAATCACAAAAAGGACTTAAATCAAATCTTCCATTATCTTCTGAAAGATTCTGCTTTTTTCTGTGACACCAATTATGGTTCTGGCTCACTTCTCTAGGTGAGAGATAACATGACCTGTGGTCTATAGTTTTCAATTATACAAGGACATAAGGGTTCAAATCCCTTTCTATATAGTTTAGTTACAAAGTGCTCACAAAGTGCTTTAAAGGAGCAACATTTTGATAACTTTTTTTGCATAACAGGAAAAAAGTTTCACATCACACTAGGGTTGATAGATGTCAGAATATTCAGTTTAAAGCAAATGATCTGAGGAATGTGCAACTCGATTTGACTGCATGTATACATGTGTATGTATGATGATGGTGATTTCTGCCTCAACATTTTACAAATATGCCTTTCTTTTAGGCATACCGTATAAATTCAAAATCTACTTGACTGAGGGGCATGTCTCAGATATCTTCCGTTTGAATGGGCATGGCTGCAGATTTCTGCAGATGCCTGCTCTTTCTCTCTCACACGCACACAAATACTAGAAGAGACAGTAGGCTTTAAAAGGCTAGCTTCTGCTTTCCACAACTGCAGTAGGTTACCTGCCAACTGTTAAAAGCAGAATCATGTTCACAGCATAGAAAAGCTCCACACTGCACACACACACACTTTCACATTCAATAAATTCAAATTTATTATGTTTCATTGGGTCACTGAACGCTCAAATTTGAGACATTCATTTCAGTGGGACATCTACTAACATCATGTTAGTGTTGAGAAAACAAACATATTTAATGCTGTGAAACTGCACTGGAACTGACATTTTTGGCATCCAGAGGATCTAATCCATAAACATCCATGGGATCATAGCCCGGTTTAAAATTGGCATCCTTCAAGAGGATTTCTATGACGCTTTTTCTTTAAGAGTAGTATGATGCTATTTTGTGAGTAGTTAATACTTAGAGTTATTTAAAACAAAAAATAAAAACAGCTTAAGAACACAGAGATGCATCAGTTTATTAACACACTCAAATAATTGTGTGACATAAAAAAAAACGGTGATAATGTTTGTTGACATTTTAACAATATGATAAAGTTCATTTTGTTAACATTATTACAGGGCTCTGTGGAATACTTGATTCTGATTGGTCAATCTCACCATCCAGTGGTATGTTATTCCCTGATAACAACCGCTAAAACACAGGCTCATCCAGGTATCTGTCAATGTAGTTGGCGCTATAGGATTGCTTGGAACGGGTTTTCCTCACGGAAGTTTTGCATTTGCTGTGCTAATAAAATATTAAAACTCAGTCAAATCAATATTTTGTGTACAGTTATTTAATTAGGCCTATGTCATCCAGTATCGCAGACTTGCTCTCTCTTGTTTCATACAAACGCAGCTGCTGTTGCTACTATTTGCACTGTAATGGATTATAAGATAACAAACAGATACTTAAACAGTATCAGATCAATATCTCTTATCCCCATAATTACTTATGTGGCGAAATGGCGTGTAATAAGTGGTATGGCTGTACCGTATCCCTTAAATGTCTGTCTAGTTTGAACTTGCCACTTGCTAGCAACTGCTTTCTCTGTGGAAGCTTTGCGTTAATAAACTATTTCGTCATAGTTTGTTTTCATTAGTCACATGTTTTCCTTTGTTCAGTTTTCCCGCCACTCCTTTGTTACCATGGTCACCATCATTATGAGTTCATTTGGTTCAGCTGTGTTTGATTAATTATCCTCGTCTGTGTTTGCTATACAAGTTGGTCCCTCACATCCATGGATCACGTTATGTGTAAGTGTGTTTTGCTCAGCCTGTTTACCTGGCTTCTGGATTATTATTAAAACATTGTATTGGAAATTATCTTCTTCGTCTGCCTTCCTGCAACCCACCGTGACATATTTCAAGATCACTATTTCATGTCTAATTATGTACTTATGTGGCAAGTAGCCATGTAATAAGCGGGATAATGTACATCCAGCCGGTTGTTATTCCAGAATAAACCCCTTCAGGCTGATGCAAGATCGACCTGTCAGGGTTTATTCTGCGATAACAACCAGCTGGATGTACATTACCCCTTACTTAATAGTGCATGAACTAAAAATTTGTTTTTACAACATTTATTGATAAATATTCTATTTTTCATTGTTAATTAATGTTTGTTTATGATATAGGTGAATGTGTTAATGTATTAATGTTACTTGTCATGTAAAATGCATCTTCATAAATCTTCACAAACATCCTCATTCCACTGCACCTCATGTACTATAATTATCCATTGATCTGTTGTTACTTTAAAAACGTATACATATGTTTTTGCATTGACTCAAATCAAAGGCTTGGATGCCATATTAGGTGTAGGGTGGTTTGAAACAGAGAAGTGTTGTGTAAATTGTGCTCAGACACACACCTCTCATTTACAGGATGATGGAGATTCCAATCTGTCATAATGGACTTAGATCACCTCTCGCCTTGTGTGGCCCGCAGTAAAAGAGATTGACGGGCATTATAAAGGTGTGTGAGAGACAGATTTCTGTAATATCTTGGGGAGCGGTACAGATTTTGAAACAGGACCAGGGATGATTCATTAGATGTGCCATTTTTATTCTATTTCTGGAAGACAAACACCTGGTACCTAAGAGAGGTGAGATTACAGTTCTGATCCATGATCATCCACATCCAACCCCTCTGGCAACCACTTTTCACAACATTTCTCTGTCATTGATATAAGTGTATTGTGTTCATGATCAGTTCAGTATTGATTCAGTTCCATTCAATAAAGATCATCAAATATGGAATGAGTTCAATTCACCTATAAACCATCTCTGTAGAAAATAGTTATGTCATCACCCAGCTCAGTTCAGTTCAGTGGCAAGGAACCCAAACTCTGATGACAATGGAGAAAAAACCTTATTAGAAACCTCAGGCTCAGAGGACTTGTCTGGTTCTTGTGGTCTTTGCTGTGGATCTGTGCCGATGGCTCTCATGTCGAAGGGGTCTTCACAGGGGATCTGTCTCTAGGGCACGTCTAGTTATCATGGTCTCCGGTGACATTCAGGGCTGTAGTGGTCATCACTAGGTGCAGGTCCACCATCTGATCTGGACGGCTCCGGCGGACTCCGGTAATCTTGGGATAAGGATGAATTAGAGAGACTAATATAAGCATAGATGCCAATCTTCTTATGATGTAACAACATCGGGTGTTATGGGAAGTGTTCCTGGTTCCGGTTGATATAATTTATGCGGCCTAATAATCATTTAACAAATCTGAATTATAGAAATGTGATAGTGTGTTATGTGTGTATAGTGTGTTATGCTAGGTGACAGGTAAAGAGATGGGGTCTTTAATCTAGATTTAAACTGACAGAGTGTGTCTGCCTTCCAGACAATGCTAGGAAGCCTGCAGTTGATTTTGATATTCAAGGTATTATTAACTGGCAGTAAACATGAGGGACTATGATGCAATAGGAGCCTGCTCAATTACCGAGGAGTTTAAACCATTTAGAGCTTTGTAATCAGTAATCAGCAGGATTTTAAATTGTATGCAATGTTTAATAGGGAGCCAATGCAGTTTTGGCAGAACCAGGCTAATATGGTCACACTGCATTTTGGACCAGCTGGAGTTTGTTTATTGAGCATGCAGGACAACGACCCAGTAAAGCATTACAATAATCTAGCCTTGAGGTTATGAACACATGAAAGAACTTTTCTGCAGCTGACATTGGGTCTCATTGGGACTTCGACATTGTACTTGCGAGTTTACACAGAAGACCGGTGTTTTGTCCTGCGACTATTCCGTCCTACAGTCACCCAGCTGCCCTGCTCTTGTTGGCTCTTAACCGGAACCGAACAATGTACAAGGCTCACATTCAAAGCAGTTTTTAAAGCCCTTGCATTCTTATTACCCTCGATTAAAGTTTGGATGCATGTCTCTAATTTTGAAATCTTCTCTGTCTGATTAACTATTTCCCTGGATTTATCACAAATTAATCCCTCACCACTGACAGAGAATTCTAAACATACGCTAAACATGCAGGCAGTGCAAGAAACAATAACTGTTTATAATTGTTGATTGATATCGACTTAGCACAGTTGTTTGATGGACTCGTAAAAGATGAAGCACAAGAGAGACAAGAGAGGGGGGAAAAACGAATTCCAAGACAACTGGCAAACGAAATGCAAATGCATTGTCTTAGCGATAACAGTTTATAATAAAAAGTATTTTAAAAAGATTGCAATGTCAGATGAATGTGATATTGTATCATATCAGATATGTGGTGATGATAAAGTTATACATAGCTATTTAAGCCACAAGGAATGGTAGTAAAATTGAGATTTAAAACAAGGTCTACATAGCTACAAAATGCAAACCACTCAGCAAGAGGCAGAGAGCCTAGCGCAATGCAATAGGGCTTCAGTATTCTGGAAGATGGGTTTCCCCATAGCATCAGCTACTAACACAGTAGCCGCGTTTCCATTACAGATTTGCGCAAAACTTTTGCGATATTTTCTAAATGTCAATAAAAAAATATTGTGAAATGACGACGTATCCATTAACCGATGTTATGCGACTGAAACATAATTTTTTCCTCTTGCGATAAGTCATTCCAACAATTATGGCAACAAATGTTGGTGAGTTTGTGTATTTCCCAGCCACCGCACTACCCATTATTTTTTGCATGTTATCCAAGCATTAATGGCGTGGAAAGCCCCTTATACTTGGGAGCTGCTGCGAATCTGGTGTTTCTCCCTCATATCTGCTTTCAGGTCTTGATTGTGGCATTCCAGTATTCCCAAATTTTTTTTGTCTTTTATGAGTTTAATAAAGAACTCTGTCTTGTCACATGCACAAAAACTGTTTCAATTGCAGTTTTGCAAAATATTCCTTTTTTCAAACTGCCTGAAAAATCACCTCATGCATAAAAACTTTTTTACGATATATGTGAGTTTTTGCGAAATTGTTTCCATTGGTTGTATTTTCAATTCGCAATTTCAGTTTGCGCAATTAGAAGGGTAATGGAAACGCGACTAATGCTGAGTTAACCAAACTGTTAAGGGAACTGAACTACAAGTGTGAACACACCCTTAGAGAGGAAACACACTGGGTGCTTCTCAATACTCAATTTGATGCAATTGATCTCAGCCATCTTGAAGGGCATCTCAGTTCTCTAATTGCACAACGAGGAGGTGGGAATGAGGACTGAGGAAGCTTCTTGAGGAATCATGGGTGCTTCTCAATATCCATCCTCGTCTCCTGGCTCCTCCGTCCTCCATCCTATGACCCGGAAACCGATCAAGCTCAGCCATCTTGAAGGACATCTCAATTCTCTAATTGCACCGCGAGGATTGAGGAGTGAGGAGGCTTCCTGATGAGTCATGAGCGAGGATATACATGTGTATCCTATGCGGAAGTGTTTTATCGACTAAACGTGATGCACGTATTTATTCTCCTCCCCCTTCACATCGGTCATAATCATTTTAATTTATACTTTACCTTTGCAGTTTAAATAAACCACACATCTCACATATTTCAACAGGGTATCTTGCTTTATTATTATTTATGAATTTCTTAAATAACCAAACTAAAACAACACAAGGGCAGATCCTTTGAGCGCTGCTGATGACATAAAGTGACGCTCGAGTAATCAAGTATTCCAATGTATAAGCTTTCCTTCGATTCCTCCGTCCTACTTTTCTTTCCTTGCAGCCTCCCCTCGGGGTGGAGCTGAGACGCGAGGAAAGGAAGCGAGGAAAGGAAACGAGGATGCAAAAACAGAATTGAGAAGCACCCTATGAGTGAAGATACACAGGTGTATTCTTCCCTCACATTTTAAGGGGTTGGAGCTAAGATGACCAGCTACACTAGCTCAGTTTTGCTTTAGAACAGCATGACTATGCTGGTCAACCAGCCAGGGGTGCATTTCCCAAAGCCAACTATGATCGCAAAGTTCCATCGTTACCAATAGAGTTCAATGGAAATTGCAATCATAGTTGGCCAGCGATGCGTTTGGGAAACGCACCCAAGACCAGCACTATACCAACACTACATACAAGCTCTAACTAGCATAAACCAGCCCGGACCAACATGGAATTCATGCTGGTTTATGCTGGATTTTTCATCAGGGCAGGCTGATAACTTCTCCACCCTGATTGGTCAGCTGACACCTGCAGTCCTATAAAACACTTATCCCATCAGCCTTGTTGCTTGCTTGCTGTGTTTGCCTTCAATAATGTCAATTAGCATTTGTAGTGTATTAGTGATTTTGAGTGATTTGAAAGTGTTTTGGTGGATTGCTTGAGTGTTTGTTTGAAAGATAATTTGTGTGATTGAAGGGGCATAACACCTTAAAGATGAAGTGTGATCATTTTGTGCCATTAGTGCCAGCAAACAGAATTGTAATCGATTAGCATCTGATAGCCAAATGGCAATTATTTTAACAATAAAAAAATATATATATTGCTACGGTTGCCAACTCAGATGCATGATTTCTGATCATTAGAGTCCATTTATCGTCCTGACTAATTTGAGGTAACTTTTGTGGTTAAGAGAGACAAATTTGGTAAAATATTTGCATGAGTTTAAAACAGCATTACCTGTAAATGGGAAATGTTTAAAACTTGTTAAAAAACAGTTGTTTTTTGCAGTTTTGTTTGGTGCCAAAAGTGTCACAGAAATCACACACTTCAATTTTAAATGCAGTCATCAAGTAATTTCATGCTTGTGTGTTTTTCCCTTGTTGAATGTGATTCTGCTGGTTCAGCTGTATTATTTCAAGAAAGTGGCAGCAAAATCAAAAGGTCAGAGACAGTGAAGCTTTAGCCCTGACCGCTGCTCTACCAGAGGTCAAAGTCCATTTCAGGGGCAGCAGAGCAATTTAGAGGTGAGGAGAGGATAACTGGGACTGTCTCTGACAACGTCTGTCATACACAGACATATGCAAATGTGCATACACCCGCAAGGTATGTTCTGTCATGGCAATGACAGCTTTGGCACTGCTTTGCTTTACATTTGACTATACAGTAGTAGCAATTAATTTTACTTGGAGGGAACTACTGTAGACACTGGGCCGGGGTGTGTTTGATTTGATAGAATTACCTCTCTCTTTCTTTCTTCATCTCCTGATTTTTATCCAATTCTCACAGATTTTGTTCACCCTTAACAGAAAGTACCTGATTATCATGCCTACAGGTAACCTTCTCTCCTACACTATACATCTTTAAATGCATGAAATTGAATATTTGCCCATGTCTGTTGTCTTCGGTGTTACAGCTCAGCGGTGCGCTTCCCAAAAGCATCGTTAGCCAACTATGATTGCAAATTCTGTTGATTTGTGTTGGTAACGACGAACTTGCAACCAGTTGGCTTTGGGAAACGCACCCCAGGCTAGTTGTTTATGAAGGGCTGGAGACCGTGCTGGACACTTTTTTGTGGCACCATCAGAGTTGTCATGACATAATTTCACTGTGGATCCAGAGTAATTAATTGCATCTAAATTATGGCTCGGGTGATTGGCTCTGGAACTGGGTGCCCCTGAGGAAAGATGGCAGCAGTAGGTTGCCTACTGCGACAGTTGAGCAACTGTCACTGAGATGAATGGGAACCATAACATCGCATTCTCCATGTATTAAAGACCTCCTGCAGGGCTAAAAAAAAAAAAAAAAACAGTAGTATGTATTAGCAGTGTGCAAAGAACAGGACACAAATACAACATCCTGCCTTCTAACATACCATGTGGTCTGCATGGTGCATTATGGGATAGAAACCTAAGCTGCCTGTTCCTTTACAACAGGTAATAAAAGCATTCAAATTTCAACCTGCTGACAAAATGGCCATTGGGGAAACTAACAAAAGCCTATGTATAAGCTTTAGCCACCACAGTCTCCCCCTGTGATTGTGCATGTAGGGTTTTAAGCCTTGCAGTAGAGTCACTCAAGCAAGCACATTTTAATTCTAATACAAAGAATTGATTGAATCGGTAAGTGGGTCGTTTATAGTGGCACGTGGATCAGTATTAGGGTGTCTACAATTGTATGTTCTGTTTTGATTTAGGGTACGTTTACACGACAACTATATGCTTAAAACGGAGACATTTTTCCTTTGAGTTTTCCGCATACAGACTCAAAACGATCCCCGTTCACACGGATCTGCGAAAACGACTAAAACATTTTACATTACAGTAATTTACATTACAGTTAATCATTTTTCCTTTAATCATTTAGCAGACACTTTTATCCACGGCGACTTACAAATGAGCAGAGCAATAGAAGCAATTAAACTTACAATAGTACAACAATATGCAAGTTATGTGACCCTTCCCAGTTTAGTCTAATGCAGTATATGTAAAAACATTTTTTTAAATAGATATAGAATAGGAGAGAAAAAGAAAAGAATGTGTTAATTAATGGATCAAGTGTTGCCGATAAAGATGCGCCTTCAGTCGTTTCTTGAAAACGGTTGAGTTTGGCAGGTCATTCCACCAGCAGGGAACAGTCAAGGTAAAGGTCCGTTAAAGTGATTTTGTGCCTCTTTGAGATGGCACCAACGATGCAACGTTCACTTGCAGAATGCAAGCTTCTGAATGGCACGGTAAAAGGGAGCAGAGCCAGTGGATGATGTAGGCAAGCATCAGTGCCTTGAATTCGATGCGAATTCAACTGGCAACCAGTGCAATTTTGTGAGGAGAGGTGTAACGTGTGTCTTTTCGGCTCGTTAAAGACCACTCTAGCTGCACCTTTCTGCAGAAAACGCTGTATTCTGCTGCCAGGCCATTAGATGGTGATGAAACACTATAGATTGAACACGTAATACGCATGTGCATGAAACCTGTTTACAAAAGTTTGCGTTTTCAGGCACCCAAAACACTGTTGTCGTATAAATGAATGGCCAAAAAAAGTTGTATGTTTTTAGTTGAAAACGGTGTTGTGTAAACGGCCCCTTAGTTTTCACTATGTACTGTTTCTGTTTTCCAGTCTGACCTAGTTTCCCAGTGTGTCTCATGGATTGATCCTGTTCACCTGTTGTCTTGTTAATTATCTCATTAGCTCCTTTGTGTGCTCTGTGTATTTAAGCCCTGTGTTTGGTTCAGTTCAGTGGTTCGTTATTGTTGCATTTACGTGGTTGTTCTGTCCTGTATTCTGAGGATCCTGAGTTCTGTTAAATAAAGCTTGCTGCGATTAGATCCTGTTTCAACTTCACTTGCAACTGCTTGTGACAATGATGAAGAAAATGAAAAAGGAAGGAAAAATCTAGTTCAAAACAGAGACATATTCTACAAAAAATACTATTTGTATTCATGTTTGCTTCATATGGTTTTTAAAAGCTTTCATGACATTTTCAAGAAAGGTTTAATGACTGATGTGGTGTAACCGTCAAATGAAACATTATAACACATTTCCTTATTGAATACATGTGATTATACACATTTTAATCCTTGTTTAAAATATATACAGTATATTTTATATATTTTTTTTTTAATTAATTGATTTGTATCATGAATTACTAATTAATCATTCAATTTAGGAGTCGTCGCATCGGTCACCATTATTTTGCCAAGACGTGTTCCTTGTTCTTTTCAAGAATTTCATTCTTTTGATAAGTTTTTTTCTACATGAGATTGACAGTTCAATCAAAATTAAGAAATTAAAAACATCGTAAAAGAGGTGCATTCAAGACATTGTATGTATACGAAGACAGGACAAAAACAAATGAATCACATCATTGAGATGCATGACCTGAATAATACATACACACTTTCACTTTTTCCAAGTTCACGTCGCTAAGCTGTACTGTGCCTCTCAGTGCAACATCCTTCTAGTGGTTAAGCACAGCTGAGCTGTAGATTATGGAGCTCCTTCACAGAAACCAGTGGCCAGGGGATTATGAGTGAGCTGATCAAAGTAAGGCTTTCAAATCGAATCCAAAGCACACGATTAAAGGTTATTACACATTTCCCTTCCCTCGTCCACCAAATACCCAGTTCTGTTGAGAATGTCTTTGCCATTTTTTGTCCCTTGCACAGTCCCCAATTTATTAGTTTACTTCAGCATTTAGCTAAGCCATGTGTTACGTCTTTATCTCCTCATTAAAAACAGAACAACAACAGAAAAGCAGAAACATATGCCCCTGTTGCCCTAGTGTCATTTCACAATAACGTTGCTCTCTTCGCGCCTCATTGGCTCACCACTGGGAATCTGTGTTAATTTGTTGTCTCCTCTTGCCCATTGGGGACGGATGGAATGTGGCAAATGTAAATGCACTGTTGTGGAGTTGAGTTGAGTCAAATGTCAAGCTCAGCTGCACAGCCACATGCTCTGTGAGTATGCAGCATCTGTGCACATGGCACTCTGTGGTTAATTTGATTATTCTAGAGACAGTGAGCACTGTGGGAGAAACAGAAGTCACACAAAACCATGCACGGTTTTAGGCTGAAGAGGATAAAACATTGTGGGTAAGATGGTTTTAGCCTGAAGCAAGAAAGTGACAGACTTCAGACTTCGGATTCAGACTGTATTCATACAAACATTTAGTAATTTAAGTTTAATTTACTTTGCAAAGCCTACTTTAAATTAAAATGTGCCACACTAACTGTGAAGGTTTGTCTGAAATGATTGGGGACATTTTTTTTCTTCACATTTCCGGGTTTTTCAGAAGCAGAATAAGTTTAGTTGGGTAAACTTCTACAGTGGTGAACTGTTTCCATCTGCTCAAATAGCTAAATATTTTAAAAAGACATACAAAACAGGAAAAGAATATTGAATATGTTGGTCAGAAGACAGAAAGATTAGCTATCAAAATTTGCTATCACTCCCTCAGTCACTGTATTTCTGTAATTTAATGTCATGGCAATATAACACAAAGTATAGTGTTTATAGATTATTATTATTATTATTTATATATATTTTTTATGAACATTTTTTTTTAAACTTTGTTAGATATACAATGTTAATAACTGTGGAAACACATCATCATAGTGTGTGATAATGGTCCATTGAGAATCTTCAGACAACATGCAGAGATAGGTGCTATTCACAGCCAGGAACAGCAAAAGATCTGACAGACATTCCCATATTTTATTCTTATTAATGTTTTCATTGTTGCAATAAATACGCTCTGCGACCATTTACTCTCATATCCAGATAATATCCAGTTATTATTTATCCATATTCCATTTACATCCAAATGTGCCTCCATTAGTCAGATGGAAATATGACCAAATCCATCCTACTTTTTATTCCTTTTTATCCTAATTGCATTACATACAAAAATTCCAGTGTCTCTTTGCATTTATGCAGGTGATTTTTGTTTGTTTGTTTGTGTGTCATTGTTATTCTTCTTGGCCTAGCTAAATATTACAAATCTTTGACTGCTATACAGAATTTCTTCATAAAAATTCTAGCTAAACATCACTCCAGAATGCAACATGGGCTTCTCCTGCGTTCCAACCATGTCACTGCTAAAAGAGGCCCGCAATCCACCTCAAACCATTTAAAGTTGTTTTAGCAAACAGATTGCTGTCCATCTCCACGGTTTCTTTACACATTTAAGCTTTTTCACCATCGGACACTTACCCGAGTAGCATTAAGTGTCTAACCCTACTTTTGAAATGGGTAATTTCATGAGGAACAGCTCAAATGTTCTGACTCCATCCTAAACGGTTTATCTCTTGATTGATTGACCAATTCAGGCTAACACATCTTGACACCCCACATATGGCTATCTGTCTGCTTTTAAGATCTCAAAATAGGTTGCACAGTGCACCT
This sequence comes from Scardinius erythrophthalmus, assembly GCF_964197995.2. Lineage (NCBI taxonomy): Eukaryota > Metazoa > Chordata > Actinopteri > Cypriniformes > Leuciscidae > Scardinius > Scardinius erythrophthalmus. Next base: position 17,353,510 of record NC_138223.1, read on the forward strand.
CCAACCAACCCTCCACCTCTGGCACTAGTCAGTTGCATGTTTCAGCATGATATGATGATTTATGGCTTTGTTTTCACATTTTGCTTTTAACACAATGTCCTTTGACATCATGGCTGTATTTTTAATGATGCAACACATGGCCCCCATTTTTAGTTGTCTTAGACACACAAGTAAAGTAATACAGGAGTTTGTAGAGTGCTTAGTCTGCTAAGAATGTACAAAACATGTCTATTAAGTTTGTTTTATACCAACAGATTTATGAAGTTCATTTGAAAGTGAAAGGGAAAATTATAGGAACAGGTCACTTTCACAGGTGGCTGCTATAACAGCTGATATAAATATCTAGCATTTTCAGAAAAAAGACTTTTTCACAGAATACATTAATAAAATGTACTCCATATACTTCATCATCAAATGCATTATAAAAACTTAAACCTGGTTGAAAACTTGTTTATATACACATAAATCCTGGCTGATTATGTATAGTATCCATGAGAAAAGAAAACAAACAAACACTTCCATTGCACACAAACACACTTCAGAGAAGTATAGACTATTTAACCAGTGAAATCAGTCTGAGCATTTACTATTAGGACAGAGCCAATTAAGAAGAGATTTAGTCCTCTTGAACAAACCTTGTTAGTCTCATAAGCTAATTTGCATTCATGAGAGGCACTCTTAGTTCATAAATTCATCTGATCAAGAATTAATTTGATTCAAAAGCTGTTACAGGGTACTGCATGTTAAGCAATTAAAATCCACTTGATCTTCATTTCAAACACCTTTAAAAGGTTTCAACTTGAGCAAACATTTGATTCAATCAAACATTTTTTTATTGACGGAGTATACACACACACATATGTGTATGTATATACATATATATATATATAGAGAGAGAGAGAGAGAGAGAGAGAGAGAGAGAGAGAGAGCGCGCTAAAGAGCTTGAAAAGGGACATTTAAGACTACAGACTCTCTATCTCATTCATTTCGATGTGTAATCCCTTTAGCTCTTATATTAGTGCTGAATATGATAGCACCCTTCTGCACTTATCATTCCCCATTCACTGATGTGCATGCGGGTTTCATATCCAATTCACTGCACTGCACTGGAAATAACCATATTTTTTACTTAGCTAGTGTCAACATTTGCCCTCTAGAAAATCAAAAATGCTGAAAGGGAAACCAGGGAGACAGAAAAAGAGATATAATCAAGAAGCAGTATTGACTCAGGGAAAGTGGTCTCTATATCACCAATCGCTTTGTGTGGTGGTACGGTCCATTGAATATGAAGTATGTCACAGCTATTTACCTGATCTTAACAGAGTTGAGCTTCTGTTACTCTAGAGATATGCAGATATGCTCTAAAAGTCACATGGACACTCTGTTTAGTTAATTTTGTTTTTGTTTTCACTCTGTCTGCTTTGTTCCCATTTGCCTGTGTTTTCATTTGTCTCCTAGGTTACTCATTACCCTCTTGTTTGTTACCATAGTTACTCATTAGTTCCCTTGTTTGCTTCACCTGTGTTAATCTTATATGCTTGTGTCTCAGTTCTCATTTGTTGGTTGCCGTTAACGTCTACACTGATTTTGGCTATGGTTAATCCTTTGTTAATGAAGTCTTTTGCATTTGTCTTCTTCATCTTGCTGTCTACATTCAACATGACTGCTAAAACATGACCCTACAACAGTTTACAGTTTGTTGAATTAAAATGTCAGAAATGTCAAGATAGAAAATGTTCAGAAAGTTGAACTGAACATGATATTCATATTTATGGCTTTATTAATAATGTAAAAGTTGAGTCTTAGGGCCAAGAAGTTACTCAGGAAGTTGCTATGGCTCAACGGATAATCAAACAAACCTCCGCTGAGTGACTTCTGGCATGTAATGTGAGGTCATGACTTTAAGTTACTTTATTTACTAGTTTTGGCAGGCCATCAGATGACCTTTGCCCTTTTGCAAGTTGCAACATTAGAAAAGTATCTAAGAAGATGCAAACTAGGCTTTTCTTTATACTACACCCAGAATTACTTGTGAGTCATAGCAATTCAAAAAGCGGTAGCCTATCCACATTTTGTGATTATAAAAAAATAAATAATAATAATCAAAGCTTACAGGCAGCTTATGCTAGCAAATAGCAATATATTTACTGTTATTATTTTGCTAGATATAAACTATTTACTTACAGATCTATAGTAGAAATGTCAAAACAAACAGGTAAGAAGAAAAAAAATCCCTGAAAGAAAACAGATGACAAATTAAGTGCTGAGTTAGCTTGTATTGCTAACAACATTTGTTTCCATATTATTTGAATGCAGTTTACTTGGTGGCAAAATAAATTGAACTGAATGATTATTGATCTTTTAATTATTTTTTTATTTTATTTTTCTCAAAACTGTTATACAAAAAGTGCAGAATATTTTGGGATGTGTGTTATAGGATACTCCACCGAAAAAAAGAAATTCTCTCATTATTTCTCACCCTCATGCTATCCCAGATGTATATAACCTTATTTCTAAAGATGAACACAAATTCGCACAAATCCATCTCTGTGAGTATATAAAAAGTGGATAGACCCCTCAAAGTTGATGCTTCAAATACCACACAAAATGCTTCACAATGAGCTGAATAGCGACCGCTTTATGGAGGATGATCAGATGTTTATTTTAATTTCAATATTAACTTGTGTTTACATCGTTCAAATAGCACACTTGGCCAGCTATAGAGAAACTGCCAGTGAGGCCACAGACAACAGACTCTTGGCAACAGACCAATCCTGAGTGGCGACATCACTACATGCACTCTACCACTGCTGAGAATTCTGGTCCGAGAGCGGTTTGTAATAGTGCCGTGCCGTAGCAAGCTCAAGTGGAAATAAACCTGGAATCGTTCCTTACTGTGCATAGAATCGTTCGGCCAGACGGTGGAAAAGCGGCTGATGATTCATCAACTAGGGTGTATGGATTACAATCGTGTTCATTTTGTGTGGTTTTTGAATCGTCAACTTTGAGGGCCCATGCTCTTGACTTGCATTATATGGACTCACGGAGATAGATTATTTTTAAAAAATCATCTGAAGAAAGCAAGTCATATCTGGGAAAGCATGAAGGTGAGTAAATGATGAGAAAACTATAGCCTAATTTCTGAGTGGAGTATCCCTTTAAGATTACTCGGCTCAGAGTCGTGCTTTCAAACAAATCACCATTTTACTTGAGATAACACCCAAAAATAGCACAAAGTCCAATGGGATTTGTCTGGTATGGGGCATTTTGGTACAGGCTAGTCATCACAGACCAGTGCAGCATTATATAATTGAGAATGTTGAATCAGCCTACCAATGTCTCCTTCTTGACTGACACATGAGGTCAGTATGAAGCCCTTAGGTGGGGTTAGATTTAATTAGCATCCATCTCTGCTCTCTGTCTCTTATCCTCTGGAGTCAGAGCACTCATACTCGCTCATTCAAAGCAATAACCAGCCCTTTTGTTTCTGGACTGTGAACCATCTCGCAGTCTGCCTTTGCCTGAAGAGAGAGGCCTGTGTTCTTGTTGCCTATTCACTTCAACTCAAACCAGCAACGGCCACCAAATCATTGAGTACATCTTACATCCTACTGGATATATCAATACAGAACATCCATTGTATTCAGTGTCAAATGTGAAATAGAACACATTATTGAACAAGCAATTTCATTTCTTTTAGATTTTAAGCTTTACTACTGCATCAAGTACTGCACTAGGTGGTTTTCCTTTATTCTCATTCTGAAGGTTAACACAAAACATATAGGCCTACTAAATATGTCAAGTGTAACAGTTGTGTTTAGTTTCACTGTGTTTTGGTTCTGTTTTGTTCCTGTTTCCTGTCAATGGGCCTCATTCATGGAACTTTTGTAAATATTTTTTTGTGAATTCTGAGTAATTTGCGCATAAAACGGACCTTCCCGAAAACTCTCCTCCAGATTCACAAATGCTTCGTAAACATCAGATTTAATAGAATCGCATCTTAAAATAGATTTTTACAAAGCTAAATAATTCATAAATATAAAATAATGCATAAATAATTCAGAAATATTTGTTTTGCACCAAAAGTGTTTGTGGTAAGAGTTTTTCAAATATTAAGAAGCAGTGAAGTATAGGTTTCTTTTTCTTCTTCTTTTTTTTTTTTTTTTTGTAAGAAATAATAATAGATTATTCCAAAATAATGAGACTATTTTCTTCATTGTGATATCAGGGCAGTTTTTGAGTACGTACCTTAAAAAATGTTTTATTAATATAGAAATGAAAAATTTACTAATTAAATTAGATATATCAAATTCACTGTTTGTGAAGCAGAATTATTATTAATAATATTGCATTTTTAATTATAAAGAAAAAAAAAGGACAATAAATGAGCATCATGACACAAATGCTCCCAGAAACCTAATATATGTTAATTTTCCAATGTTTCACTGATGTCACTGCACAGTCTGTCCCAGTGTCTGTTTCATGGCTGTCTGATTTTGGGGGACAGATTGCATAACAAGTACAGCATGATGCGCCTTCCGGGTTTTCAGTCGAGGAGCTTTTAATCATCTCAAAAGCTCAGTCAATTAAACTAAGTCATTCTAGCCCCCAGACTATCCAAACTGGCCCTATACTTTACCCACCTAACACACACACACACACACACACATACACGCACAGCTTTTTCTCACCCAGTACCCGCTGCTGTCTCCTCATGGCTTCCGCCTCAAGGGCAGAGAGGAACTAATGGCAAACAGAAAGATATTGAGAGAGGGGAAAGGTTGGTTCAATCGAGCAAGATTCTTCAGAATCATGCACCAGAAAAGTCATTCTTCATTAAGACAAAGCTGAGAGCTTGCAGCATAAAAACAGAATGATTAATACCATCCAAAAAAGTGATTATAACTCCAATTTAAAAAGCTCAAGAGATTAATTGTACTAACAATAAGCATAAAGTTAAACAACTGTGTAACTCACACTTAGGCCTACCAACAATTATTCAGACAGATAAAGAGACAGAGCAGAAGGCAAAACAGTAGGTATAGACGAGCTTAATGTTTCAATAATTTCCACCATAAATACAGATATCCTCGATTCAAATAACTTCATTGTACACTTTCACCATGTTTTACTTGAAATCCTTGAATCCATGTAAAGGCGTTCTGTGCCTTGCAGCTGTGCCATAACGTCTCAGTAAATAATGGTACTGATGGATCATTCACGTTACAATGTCGCCCTCTAGTGGCTATTCAAACATTATCATTACAAAATTGTGTAGCGCAGGTGCAAGTAAACGCAAGTCTGCAGCCAGACCCTTTAGAGTGGAATTGCATCTGTTTCACTCACAAAATCTAAACTGTTAATAATTTTGAGGGGGAAAAAATCCTTAAGGTAAGGTCAGGTGGCTAACGCAGTCCTCTGAACACTGTTTTCTGTGACTTAAGGAAATTTGAAGGTGGTATCAGTGATCACACACCCAAGTTGAACCCTCTGGAATGTTGTCCACTGTTGCCGGTGGGTTGACCTCTGCTTCCAGAAAGTGCATCAGCTTTGCTTTGTCGGTTTTCATGAGGGAACCGTCATAATGCGCCAGTGATGCGGGTAAGGGCCCTAAACTATATACAAGCATCTCACTCATGTCAATCTTTCTTGATGTTCCAATTACAATTAGTCTGGCGAACAGATCACAGTCTGCTTTTAGGGCTATCTCTCTGCCTCTTGCTTTTGTCACAGTTTTAGCTGCAGTGTCTTTGAAGGTCTTGAGCTTCATTTTTTTCATTGGCTCATAGATTCCTGCCTCATCAGTTTGTAGCCTCTTTTCACAAAAATCTAAGAAGGCTTTCTCTCCTCTCTCTTTTGCTTCATGCAGATCTGTGAAAATGGGCTCTGATGCTACTTGACCTGATGTGATGTGGTAAAGGACCTCTCTATCTATGGAAGGATCAAATGGATTAATCATGTTCTGAATGGTGGACATGATATTCTTTACATCCTTCTTGTCACATTCTCTTCGTGCATCATCTAGTTCCGCTCGTTGCCTTGTTGTGGTGTTATGTCCAGCCATGTCTCTGCACCCCATAGTGATGGCTGCACGCTCATGTTGTGTGAGTGTCCATCTATGAACTGCGCTTTTGTTGAGTGAAAACCCAGTTAGTCCACCTTTTGTTTTGGAGTCACGGTTTGCTGTCTGCTCAATCACTTGGTCACATGCAGTATAAGCAAAGCCATAGGTCTGCTGTCTCTGGGCAACAAAATCTCCTGATTGGAGCTGGATGTTAATGCTTGGATGAGTGTCCCCTAAACTGATCATCTCCATCCAGTACGTTGATAGGTATCGGGCATAGTTGATCCTGTCATAAGAGAAGAACCATGGCAAAATGGAACGGACGCTTGACAGATGGAGATTCCAATTTGCCTCTTGCGTTCCTCTGATGAAGAGGAGAAGGTCCTCAACCATTGATATGTATGTGCTCCAAAAGTGGAATGTCTTGTTGGAGGTGTTGTCTTTGATAAAATTTTCATACCCTCTCATAACTGTCAAGAAGTTCTCAGACATTACCAAAACATCAAAGTCTTCACCAGGGAAGGCTGTCTGCAGAACAGCAGCTATCTTCATAGCAGATTCACGGTTGTCTTCTGAAAGAATGTCAAGGTATGCCTGCCAGCGGAGTCTTTGAAGTGCCTCACACATTAACTTGTGGGTACGCATGCTTCTGTTGTACTGATGTCCAGTTATGACTCCTTCTATAGATCCTGCAGCAACAACTTCAGCTTCAATGATGACATCTTGAAATCCTGCGTCCCCAAAGCGCTTCCCAATACAGGACAGGTATGCCATGGCTGTATGAAATTCCCCCATTCTCAAGACTAGTCGTTCCATAAATGTGGTGTTCATCCAACGAATTTCTTGTGCTTTTGCATATATGGCCTGATCCATTACCAACACAATTTCATTCAGCTCCAGTTTGTCTGCTATTTCTATTGAGCGAGTGAGGATGGTGTGTACTGTGTCTAGGTCTGTTGGACTGGCGTCAATGATGGGCAGGTAACCAATGTTAGACTGTTGTGGAATCGTACCTCTCTGTAGCAGTGTATTGTGACCAGTCCATCCAGATGAAGCACTGCCATGGACTTCTTGAGTCTTCATGAAAAAGTAGGCACCATCCAGTCTTCGAGCAGAGTCCTGTGTATACATGTATTTCTCTTGTCTCAGTTCAACTTCTGATCCAAAAGGTTTTGGAACGGTCCTCTTTTGTCTAATGTAGGTGTCGATATTAGCGTGAGGTGGTTGAAGAGACCTTTTCCTTGTTCTCTGCAGAGATACTGTCTCAGAAGTAGACACACCACAGGTAATTGGCCTCTGAATTACAATACCATTTGTGTTATGTGTTGTTCCCTTTCCAGATAGTGTTTCTTCACCAAAGTCGTTGTTGTCCCATACAAGTGTTGCTTGAACTTGAACTGTAATGTTTGGTGGGATGTATATCACCTCTTTGCAATTGCAGCTCTGCTAGAGCGGTGTCATGTTCCAGTACTTGTGAGTTGGAGGAACAGTGCCCTCGACCATTCAGTATTCCTATCAGCTGAGCTGATCCTGTTGTATGTCGTACAGCCATGGCTAAGGAAGAGTGCTTTGGCATGAGCCAGCGTCCTCTCATTGCAAGATTCATGATATCTTGACACAATGACACAATCTTCTGATTGTTCTCCACACTAACATTGGCACACAAACCATCAGTTCTAAATTCTGTAGTCATATTTGTTGTCCAAGCCAGGACATTGTATAATTCATTTGGTACCAGATTTGAGGCAGTGTCCATCTGAAGGTCTTGTGCTGTGGGTGGCCATGGCAGTTTAGGAGTAGTTTTCCATTTGGCCTCTATAATCTCCCTGAGTGACATGGCTGCATGATACAGAAGTCTCGAGTCTTTTGTTCCTTGCCCTGCTCCAACATGACTTGGTTCTGTGTCATCTTCTGTGTCATCTTCACTATGGTCTGATGATGATGGTTGTGTAGCTTCATCATGGATTACTTCATCAGCAGTTAAATCATCAACATAAACTAAATAATTTCTTGAGGATTTCAGAAATCTCAAAAATGGATGTGACTTTTGAAGTCTGGCTTTTAAGGAAAAAGCTTTGTAAGATGCAATGTCAACACCTTCTTTTTCCTTCACTATTTTCTTAAAAAGACCATTTAGCGAGGAGAGCCTTAACACCTCACGGTTTCTCAGCAACCTCTCTTCCACCACTGACTTGCAGAATTGGGTGTAGCCTGCCTGATATGGATTGCTTTCTGGATTTCCCTCTCGAGGAATTTTGGGCAGATGTCTTGTATAACGTCTGTAGCAGCTCAAATGATACATGGCCTCTGAAGCTACAAGATCCCTCCCACGTATGTGCATTAGTAGACTTACATCCCTCCGTTCCTCTGCAGCATGAACTAGCTTACCTGCAGTTAGTGTTTCACACTGAGCAAGTTTTTCTTTTGACCTTTTTCTGCTGTGACTGTCAGTTATGTATTGTTTTTTTTTTTTTGCATATGAGGCATCCAACTGGTAGGAGATGGGAAGCTCTTTTTGGGAGGCTTGGACCATCCGATGCAGAACGCAAAACCCGAACCTTGGATGCAGTGTCATCACTGACTTCCTCTGGCAGCAGTTGGGCTTTATCTACATGGTTATGGGACACCAGGTAGGGGACAGAACAAAGGGGACAAAGAATGTTTATCAAAGTTTGTTTCTTTTAATCTAGTAATCTCACTGTTTAGATATGGAAGAATACCATGTAATGTCTTTGTTTCAAATAAAACATTCCTAAATAAAAATGACTTTAGTGTTCTATTCTTTGTCAACCTTACACTATTCACTGTAATCTTATATTTAATCTTTTTGCCCTTGTTAAATGTCCAGCTTTTCAATAAAAAAATTAAGATACAAATTGTTAAATATACATTAATTAAAAATCACATTGTGTAATTAAGATTCACTGGTATTGTGAGGTTTATTTAACACACATTTGTAAACTAACTAACTTACCGGTACGTACAATACACCAATACACAATTATCTTAATAGAGAATTAGTAGAATTGATGGATTTGATGCATACCTTCAGTATCTGTGGCTGCCTTCTCTCTCCTCCACATGCTCTTGCAATGTGATCTTTATTGGTGAAGAGCATGTAGCATTCCCTATGGAAGCCCACATTAACTGGCACATCTTGGTCTCTCCAGGTTTCTGTTAAGTTAAATGTTGCTATGGCTTTTTCAGCTATTAAACTCTCAGCAGTGTTGAGGTTAACCCATTTCTGGGCACACTGAACAAATGATGCCCAACTTGTTTTAGAAAATAAGGTTATTGGGCTTTTTGCCTTAGAAGCAACATGTATACAGCACTTCATATTGTCATATACCGGCTGTCAATCGCGTCCCGCTTTGTTGTTATGCGTCTATGTAAATAAATTAGGTGACAAAAGCCCACCCACGGGTGATCAATAACGTTAGAGTCTTCTAACGGTAAGTGTATAATGTATATAGCTCGTGTAGACAAAAAGTATATAAAGCCTATTTTAATAGCAGAATTTTGTTATCAGAGAGCAACGTTACTGTATCAACTATGCTGGTTGTCAGGGAAACGTGACAGGTTGTCAAGGAGACAGGTGATTTGTTTACGTTTTCTGACGCTACGATTTAGTATTCCTACAAATTCGACCGTATAAAAATGTAAGCGTTTAAATCGATATCTTCATCAAATGTGCACACTTCAATGTTGGAAACAATGCTTACACTACTTATAAGAATTTTTACATGGCATCTGTAAACAAATTACTTAGTTCCTTGGCAGGGATCAATGAAATTCACAATTTCGGGGTCCGGCCCACGGCCTACGTGAAGTTAATTTGTTTTTTCTCCAGTGAGTAGATGAATTTCTAAACCTATTGAGCGGTCTGCACAAACAAGCCTATGAGCAATATCACACAAGTAGCCGTGCGAAATAAATATGAAACAGCAACGGAGTGTCTTAAAAAATATATATATATATATATATATATATTGCGGAACTACTTCCTTCCACCACAGATTCAAAACTCAAGTTGACAGTTTAACTGTTGAGCCCAAGCTTCCATTACTAATTCTAAAACGTCACTTTAGAACTAGCAACGAAGGAACACTGAGTTGCTTCTTTGAAGCTTATTGTATTATGTGGAGTAAAGCATGAGAGAGAGATTGACCAAACTAGTGCATTACCAGCAGCTGATATTCTTCAGGTCAATCCTCTTAATTACAAAATCAGTTTGAATGTCCGCTGAGGAAAGCGATATCTTTATCTTTGTCCTTTTAGCTGTAAGGGGATGTCCCATGACAGTCCTTGTCAATGCATTTGTAAGTTGCTTCCTATTGTTTACAACCTTGTTTCAGTCCCTTTCAATATAAAAATCTTTGCTACTGACTCACTCATTAAGACAGTCTTTGCTGCAATAATGTTATATATTAGTGTATATTAGCATTAGTGTAATGATGTAACTTTCACTGAAGTTGAAATCACAATCACTAACGGAATAATGTTTAAACACTATCTACATAAGAGCCAGCGGCAAATTCCCGAAGGACTGGCCGAGATAAAGCTGTTCTCGGCAGGTAGGCTACATGAGCGCTGAATGGCCGCTGACGGTCTGGAGCTCAATCTCCGATAACGTCTAAACAAAGGGATGTTTGATTATATATGTCGCATTTGAGGTCTAAATACATTCTTGCCTAAAAAAAACTCTTAAAACTACATAGAGGCTGCATCCTTCGAAGGCTGAATTCAAAGGCCGATTGCGTTACCGCAGCGCAACGAAGGCTGTCCCAATTCGAATGCTCCTTCAAATGCAGCCTCCATGCGGCCTTTGTCTCCTCTGAAATGAAGGATACAACAGATGGATCCTTCGCTGCCTTGCCTACCTCACAATTCATTGCACGCCAATGACGACAGGATTTAGTTTTTTGAAAGAAATTGTGGTATTACATTTTTAAAAATAAGTATTGGGTTTCAACTTATCTAATGTCTAAATATCTAATGATACAAATCGAGAAAAAAAAACTTAAAAGTTGTTTTCACGAGTTCACACTTACAAATAAGTCGGATAGATTAAATTGGTAAACGTATTTGGCGTGCTGTCCGGGGAGAGGGCTCTGATCTTGGTAATTGGCCCGAACACAGAGTATGTACACACATATATGTAGTTTATACTCTTTATTATCTTTCAAAAAAGTCCAGTATACAAATGCTACAGTCACTCAACAACGGCAACTGTCACAGTTGATAGGCGACAAAAACAATCCTCCGTCTCATCTTACAACGCTCAATCCGACCAGGTTCCTCATGTAACTTACTTAAGCTGGACTAAGACGCCATTTTCTTCTAGATCTGCCGAAACAAACTTTGTTTTCCTCTTATCACTGTAAAGCTACTTTGAAACAATCAGTATTATAAAAAGCGCTAAATAAATAAAGGTGACTTGACTTGAAAACTAAGCGAATATTTAATTACTACAATAGTAATTTCTATCTAGAAATGACATCTAAAGTGGTAAACGTTGGTCAAATGAACATTTACACGTCACAAACTGACCACCAACCGCAAATTTCAGACGGCATCTTTTTTTTTTTAGCTCGACTTTTACAGAATAGAAAGCACAGGATGGTGGGATATCAAAGGCAGTGAAGGATACATCTATGCTGCAGAGACATGAAGTGATTCGGACGTGCCTTGATGCTTTCCTACCTTGGAATGCATCCTCCGAAGGCAGCATTTTTAAGTTTAAGTTTTCGAACGCAGCCTTTGTCTGTACATCTAGATTACTGCGTACTTGTCACTCTGAGCAGCTGTTGACATCAGTAATGACAGGTAAGAGACGTTTGACACTTAACTGTTAGATTCCTCACTGATGTAGATTGATTATTTCACCTCTACTCTTTTCCTAATCTAGCTTTATAATAAATCTGTACTTGTATACAATGATCGCTGGTGAAAACCAAAACAAGGGTTGCCTATGGTTGTTTTATTGTATTCAGTTCTGTACAGCACTTTAGCCATGGTTGTTTTTAAATGTGCTTTATAAATAAATATTGTATTGTATTGTTGGTGAATTGCTTATGTTCCTCTATTGCAAGTTGCTTTGGATAAAAGCACCTGCTAAATGTATAGATGTACATGTACTACACACTACTAAAGTCTTTGACACTATTCATAACTGGTAGGTCGTGGCCCTTAAAATAGTTTGTAGTTCAATATCATGTTAAAAACTGTGTTGAATCCAAAATGTAGGAGTCAAAAGCAGACCACTCTTTTATCTGGCCTTCTGCAAATCAAGCTCACAGACATTACAGAGATTAAAGAGTTGATTCAAAAATTAAAATCACATCATTTACTCACCCTCATGTCATTCCAAACCTATATGACTTTATTTTTTCTGATGGACACAAAAGAAGATATTTTAAAGAATGTTTCAACCGTATGTTCAAATGCTTCAAAACAAAATAGAGACCACAGTGCACATAATATGGACAGGGAAATAAACAATAAGATCTTGCCTTTTTTCTTGATGCATATTGCATACATATTAAAATACAGTCAGACATTAGAAATGAAACACAAAACAAGGACAACTTGAATAAAAATTATATTTTTATTATTTTCTCACCTATGCAACAACGAGCCTCTGATGCTGTTTTTTCACATTGTGATTATTTTAGTTTACTTTCAGTTTAGTGTTTTATACTTGTATATTTTTTAGTACATTTTTTTAATTTTAGTTTTAATAAGGATTTGTTTTGATTATTAATGCACAAGTTCGTTACTGAGCGTCTGCTTTATGAAGTTTAGATTACTGAACCTGTTAAAAATTGTAATTGTATTTAAAATCAGTTTCACTGTTCTACTCAATATACATGATCATGTGGCTGAATTTAGAAACGATTTCAGAAGTTATTTACCACACACACAAGCATTTAAGCTTACTTAAGTTAAGTTTATTTTAGAAGGCAACTGAAGTTAAATTTATGACTGACTGAATGCTGTTACAAGTGTGCTGATAATTCTGGTGTTGTTGCCACTGTCACAAGACTGATCTTCTGCCGGGAACATCGGGACAATTTGCTACTGTCCAGGTGGTTTGTCTTCATCTGGCATCACAGCTGAGATCCACTGGGGTAACCCCATATGGTCCACCGGTCCAATATGGGTAACCCTACCAGTAGTTCTGAAGTACAAGTGGCATAGCTCTTAGCATCATTGATGCACACAAGCCCTTACAGCACGTCAAGCTGCAAACCATGTGAGGTACCCTAACCTAACTGTTTAAAAGCAATCACATGTCAACCAACCACTCAAAATGTCCTGACAACCACTTAGCAATGCATGAAAAACCACAACGAAAAGTCCAGCAACCGCACAGCAAAACACTAACAACTGCTCAGGAAACCTAGGTGTGGCGAGCAGGACGAGGTCAAGGGCCGTGGGAGGACGGCGCGAGATCGGTGGCGTAATTGTGATGAGCTACACCTGTGAGACGCACCGGTCTCGCATCTCTCACGGAGGAGCGGAGGCATAAAGGAGGAGCGACGACAGTGAAGAGCGAGAGAGGACAGGCCTGTGTTTTAGTTGATGTTTTTGTGTCTGTTTGTGTTGCCAGCAGTCGTCCGTGAGGGGCTGCTGGCTTTTACTTTCATTTTGTATTTGTTTTATTCATTAAATATTGTTGAATGTTCGCCGATTCCCGCCTCCTTCTTCCCGTACCAACAAACCTCGTTACACTGGTGCCGAAACCCGGGAAGAGGGAGGGACACGCTGTCGGAGAGCCCTCGCTGCTGGGAGGAATCGCGGTGCTGAGGAGGTCGGGCAGCACGAGGGAGCGTCGGCCGCCGATTGCTGCCCGAGGCGATGGTGCTGGAGCGATGGAAGATCTGGTGGGACAGAGAGCTCGACACCGTGCTCCTGGATCGAGGAGGGGTGGCTGCCGTCAAGAGGGAGCGGAGGAGTCGCTCCCGTTCGCCGTGGGCCGGAGCCTGTTGCCGTCGGCCATGATGGGGGCGGAGCAGGGAACGGGAAACTCGCTGCCGGCTGCCCTCGAGAGGAGTCACCGCCGGCCGCCAGGAGGCGGAAGGGCGTCGAGCCGTCCCCCAACGAATGTCCAGTACCATCGCATGGCACCGCGAGTGACTCTCAGCTGGTTGAGGACCGAGCGGCAGTGTGTCCGGGAACCGGATCAAGAATTTTTTTTTTCCTCTCTCCCCTCTCTCGTCTCTGTCGCTCCTCATGCTTCCGTCTCCTGTACTCTCGCCTCGTCTGTCCATACCCCCAGGTACCGCAGCCGCCGTGATCGGTCCCCCCGGGGAGGGGGGGAGGGGGAGTAGGCGCAGCCTCGGTGGTACCCCCCGGCCTGCGAGGGGCGATGGGGGTATGTGGCGAGCAGGACGAGGTCGAGGGCCGTGGGAGGACGGCGCGAGATCGGTGGCGTAATTGTGATGAGCTACACCTGTGAGACGCACCCGTCTCGCATCTCTCACGGAGGAGCGGAGGCATAAAGGAGGAGCGACGACAGTGAAGAGCGAGAGAGGACAGGCCTGTGTTTTAGTTGATGTTTTTGTGTCTGTTTGTGTTGCCAGCAGTCGTCCGTGAGGGGCTGCTGGCTTTTACTTTCATTTTGTATTTGTTTTATTCATTAAATATTGTTGAATGTTCGCCGGTTCCCGCCTCCTTCTTCCCGTACCAACAAACCTCGTTACACTAGGCAAAAGCCTGTCAACAGACAGGAACCACCCAAAACATCCTGGCAACCACATAGCAATGCATTAAAACAGCATAAAACAACCCACTGTAGGAGGATCTAACACCACAATCACAAAAAGCATCCTAACAATTTCACTGCAGTGTGCTAAAAATGCACAATGGCTAAGTCAAAAGAAGTGAAGATATCATCACTCTTCACAAATAAGGAACAGAATACAAAACGATAGCGAAGGCACTACATGTTCCTAGAGACACCACTGGAAGCATAGTTCACAAGTTCAAGGTTGAAGGAACAGTGGTTAAACTACCTGGACGGGTCAGAAAAAAGAAGCCATCAACGGCTGGAACCAGATTTCTGAGAAGACAGGTTCAGTAAAACTGTAAAAGACCTGCTGCAAGACTTGGTGGCAACAGGCACTGAGATTTCAGCTTGCACAGTAAGGCGAGTACTTAACGCATGCGGTTTCCATGCCAGAACTCCAAGACGTACATCACTACTGACCCAAAAGCACAAGAAAAGCGTTCAAAATCATATAAATAACCCACAGAAGTTTTGGGATTCTGTTCTGGGGAGCAATGAAACAAATCTGGATTTTTTTAGGCCCTATGGATCAGTGGTATGTCTGGAGGAAGAAGAATTAAGCATATGATGAAAAGAACACTGTCTACAATTAAGTATAGTGGTGATGCTCTGGGTCTGCTTTGCATCCTCTGGCACTGGAACCTGCAGCATGTGGAAGGTAAGATGGATACATTGAAGTATCAGAAAATCCTTGGAGAAAACATGTCGTGAGTGAGGAAGCATAAGCTTGGGCGCCATTGGAACTTCCAACAGGACAATGATCCCGAGCATACCTTAAATTCCACCAAGGATTGGTTTCAGAAGTTCTGGAAGATTCTACAGTGGCTATCAGTCACCTGACTTAAATCGAAGACTCATAAAAAAAAAAAAAATCTCTGTTGGGATTTGAAGGTGGCGGTTGAAGCACGTAAACCCAAGAATGTTACTGAACCGGAAGCCATTGCTCATGGGTTAAGATTCATCAGAAACGCTGCCAGAAGCTGGTGTCAGGTTACACATCTCTTTTGCAGCAGATCATAACAGCAAAAGGGAGTTCCTCAAAGTACTAAAAATGGGTACTATACGGTTAACCGGACCACATGTGATGACCTACCCCAACCCCGCCCCTAAACCTACCCGTCACTGGGGTTACGACCAACCAAGAGCGGTTGTGGTCAGGTGTGGTCCGGATAACCGTATAGTACCTAAAAATGCTTGCTATGAAGGGGTTGAATAATTTTGAGACTGCAAAAGTCATTTTCAGTTGAATTTGGGGAAACCACTTGAAACATTTGTTGAGCCATTTCAATTAGTTTGTTCTTTGCACACAGCTGAAAGTCAGTACATTTTGCCAATAAACCTGATTTGCAACGGGGGGTGAATAATTTAAATTACAACTTAAGTCTATATACACAAACATCTCAAATAAACTACATACACCACTCAATATTCAGCAACTACATATGGTATTGTCTAAATGCAAAGTTTAGTGATTAATGTTAATTAGTGATGTCAGAGTTCCAGCATGTAATGACAATACTACACACAGAAGCAGAAAACCCTTCTCTGTCTTCTATTTATTTTGCACATATACCTCCAAGCTTAAGTGAACATCACATTTCTGCGAAATTTTGCCCCTCCAAAAAGTGCCCAAAACATTAGAACTAAAGGTACATCAACAAAAGCTAATTAACACTGATGTTTACAGAGAGCATAGTTAGTTGTAGATTGATTCAAGAGACAAAACTAAATTAGAATAAATAGGAAATTACATTAATTCACAGTCAGACAGGCAGTTTGTGTAGCATGTATGAAGGGAAGGTACAGGTTTGGTTTCTGTGCTCTGTATAGTAAAGTGGTTGAAGGGTTTTGCTCATGGTTCAAGCTTAGTGGTCTGTTTCCTCTCAGGCCTTGCAGAGAGCCACAGCAGAGAAACGCACCTCCCCTTTCTCCCGCTCTGTAAACTCACGGCACACCCTTGCTGCATCCTAGAGAGATGAAATGGGAAAAGGACTCATTGTTTTAGATGCTCTAAATCTACAGTTTTGACCGTAATTACGGTTCATAAGAGAAAATATGATTGCAGTTATCATTAAGTACAAAAGGCCATTCCTAGGAAAATGTGTCCTTACCATGACAAAGCTTTCTGGTTTTGTGGGTCCATGACTCACAGGTCCATCAATTCTGCCATCTGATTTGACAAAACACCCACTTTTTCATCTCAGACATTTTAAAAAGAGTTTATACTTAAAATGAAAGTCATTGGCCAATGAAACACTACAACACAATACATGTCATCCACTTACCCAGCTCATAAAGCTGACCATTTACATTGACAAATGTAATGAAATGGAAGTTGACTTCATCTGCCTCTGGCTGTTATGATAAGAGATATAGAAAAAAAAAAAAAAGAGAGAAAAAAAAAAAAAAAAAAAGTTGACATCATTACTTAGTACTTGTATTATAGTATATGTGCTATATTGTCAGTTGTTTTTTCTTACCCGACACTCTCCTTCGTTAGCAACTGCATCATGAGTTTCCTGGATGTCCTGAATAAAATTGTAACTAGTACATTAACTTCATTTTAAAAACAGAAATCAAGCCTGAATGCATTTTAATTAAAGTCAGTATGAAACGGAAAATTAAATAGACTTTTCTCTATTGTGGCGTATATCCTAGTGAAACTCAGTTGTGGTTTGTTATTGCGGTGATCTCATGCGAGTGACAGATTGTCTGACACTCACACCAGAACACATTATCAGAGAGAGAAGAGATGTTGCAAGAGGGAGTTGGAAGTTATTTTGATTAAAAATTACAAGGGCACATGTAAAGTCATTATAATAGATACTACAATATTCCATAAATAAGAACGATCAATTTTGATTTCATGGTGACTTTAAACAAAACAAAAAAAACATGGAATATAATACAATAGTACCATCTACTGGTGGTATTGAATACTGCACAAAAATGAAAACGTCACATGAACTTTGTGATATTTCTGACTTAATCTTGGTTTTTGGCAAATCACGTTTTGTGTGGCTCAACTTTTAATGAATGCTTACAATACCTTATTTTGCTCAAGTTCTTTGGCTCTTTCTGCAGCAGACATCCCTGAGGTGGCTTTGAGAAACTTCTTCAGTGTAGAGTTATTGTCTATAGATGGTGGGGAGAAGAATTTTTTTTTTTTTTTTCAAATTCCAAAAATGTTAAGTCTTGAATCTGCCTCTCCATAACAACCTAAACTGTGCCATATGACTGATTTATATTTTAATAAACTGTTTTAGCTTTAACGATGCATATGAAATGTGTTGCACTTTGGATTAACCTGGTTAAGGAATCAAAACCTCTTTGGTTTGATTTATTTAGCCAGTCAAATTTTCAAAAGATAAGTTAAATGTAATATTTTTAAAATCAACAAGGCCATCAGATCTATTCTGCATCAATAAGCATCTTGTGTATGAGCAGATGTTCATGGCACCACTGACCAAATTCAATACTGTCCTGGTTGTTGGCCACAGCATGTACCAATCCCACAGTTCCACAGGAGTTGACCACAGTTTGTTTCAGAAAATAAACACATTTAGTGTCATCAACAGACTGTTTGGAACGAAAGTCCTCATGCTAAAAGGAAGAAGAGGATGTGGGTTAAAAAGTTAAGTAGCCTATATGATTCATTCTGTGAGTTTAAATTAAACTAAAGTGACAACTTTCATTTCCTTCCTATAATAAAACTATTAAGATTGAGCAACACAAATTGTCTTAAGTGAGAAATGACCACGCCCGCGTTTAATGTAATGCATTGTGTGCGCGCTCATCATGTGCGTGCGTCCGTACGTACGTACCTGTTGCGTTAAAGGGAAGAGCAGCATCATGGCACAGCAGGGTGATGGCACCCCTGACAAAGACTCATCCTCCAGACCCAAAACATCCACAAAACGCCAACTCGAGCCCACACCCAACTTACTCAATACCTAGATACAGAAAAAAGGTTTACAAAAAAAAAATCACACCGCGAGACCCGTTATTTCCATATAAAATAAGCGGTCTTAAATATTCCAAGTTTGTAATGAGGGAGGGGATTTCATTGTCGATTGTTTATAAACGACAAACTGAATTGTGGTATTATACAAAATTACAAGTCATTGCGTAAAGCATGCATTTAGAAATTCTGCGTGTTATTGTTTTCGTGCATAGGTAATGTGGGTGAGCCCACGCCCTTTCATTTCAAATTCGGGTCCTTCACAGTTCAGCCCCAGACGCCACAGACAGTCTCATCATCATCATCATCATCTCATCTTATGACTCAGCAAACGTACCTTATTCAGCATCTGAAACCAATAGAAACGCACAAATATGTCGGCTACAATCATACCAGAGAAAGCGAAAGCATGCACGACAAACAGATTGGCTAGCGTGGCTAAATCATGACATAGCGTTAAACCTCCGGGTTTATTTCCATCGGTTTCCACTCCATGATCGCAGACGTTCGTGGGTGTCACTCCTCAAGAGTTCTGAAAGGCGTCGCCCGAGAAAACACAAACCCTGCTGGGGGAGCACGAGGATCATATATGCGACCGGTCATATTCCATTTACACAGACCAGAGGGGTGTCCGCTCAGATACTCGTGCTATTTATGTACTACTGGCACACATATTTACACCGGCAGTGAACCTTTTCTGTATATTTAGTGTATCTAACAAAAGGCAACGCCACACGAAAGAGAGAATAACGGAAAAAGTTGGTTCAGATTCTCCAGCAATAGGTCGGTCCGCCATCGGTCGATTCTGGAAGCTACCAGTGTTTTCCAGCTCTGATGAAACATTTGATTAAAAACAGAAACAATTACATTTTACTGTAGATTTAGATTATTTTAAAAAGTGGAAAAATGTAGTAGGTGCTCTTAATGACTCAAGCTGCGTAAATCAGAACCAAAAGACTATCATTTTAACTCTGCATTCACAACACTCCATTTGACCTGAGTGGATCAGCTGAAATTACAACTGATGACTTGCACTTTCTGGAATGTTTTAAATGTCAATTTGAAGTGGGTTTATAGGCCTATATACTGTCAAGCATGTTTTTGTCTATGAAATTCAGTTTACACACTCAAAGTAGGCCTATGAGTTACATAATTAATAAAGGCTATAAGGCTATGCCCTGTAAACTGGCATAATCATGTTGCCCCTTTTAATTACAGTATTTCATCCAAAAATGTCATTTCTGGCTATTTGCTCACCCTCATATTGTTCCAAACCCATACAATTTTCTTTCTTTAGTGGACAAGAAAAGATGACTTTTTGAAAAAATATATCCTAACCTCTCTTGAAAGAGAATGAGGACTGAATGACAAAAAAGACAAAAGAACACCATAAAAGCATAAACTTGATTGAGTTGCACTCAAAATTATTTAACTCCCCAGAGACTAATAATGTAAGCTTTGACAGAGTTTTGTTTTTTGTTTCTAAAATTTATCTATAACAGTTTAATGGCAAAGTAAAAGTGCTAATGCCAATAAGACTTTTTGTAATAAAACTAAATTATTCAACACCTATTCAACGCTGCTGTTTTTAAGTCACTTAGTTATTATTGTATGGTACAAAATTGTGTTAAAACTCAATGAAGCCTTTTGGAAATTCTATACCAAAACTGAATTTGCTTGACTTAACTGAATTGCGCTGTTTCAACATACATTTAGCCCATGCATGAGCTAAAGCTGAGTAGCAAATATGGCCAAGTCAAAAAGAGCTCTCGCAAAAGTTAACAAATTGTTTTATTACATTAGAAAGTCTATGGCTACAAGATTTCCAAAACACCAAGGGGCGGTTTCCCGGACAGGGTTTAAAATAAGACAGGAGTAGGCCTTAATCTAGTTAATCGTGTCTTAAAAAATGGCTTTCTGTAACACAGATTAAGTACAGATTAGTTACACCTGGACTATGGAGTCCTGAACTAAAATAAGATTCATTTAAAACCAACTGTGCTAATCTGAATTAGCATGACAGAGGTTACCTATAAAACATGGAATGAACCAAAAAAATCTTAAAATTGCATGGAACTGAAAATCCAAGAAAAACAATGACATCAGAAAAAGACTGCAATAAAAAAATAATACTAAGCAAGTTAAATAAACTGCACACATCAGCTGTGGAATAAAAGAAAAGCCTGGAAATCTGTTTGTAATTTTATATATATATGTATGTGTATGTATATATATATATAATCAACCATATACTACAAGAAAATAAATGGTTTTCATTTCAAATTAATTATTCAAATAATCCTTCAAATTCAACTAATGCTTTTTGAATATTCCTTTGATTTACATACAAAACTTAATATATCTTTTCTTTACACATGTGGTGTTCAATGTTGGTAGTCTAGAAGCAGCACTTCACCACAATGGTCACCCCCCAAATATACTAAAATAAAAGAAACTTTTAAATACCAACATAATAAAGCATTAAACATTAACAAGTCTCTCCGTTTTCTCATCTTGCTAAAAAAAAGCAATAAAATATCACTTTATTTCAAAAATTTCTCCCCCAATTCAGCCCTGTGCAAAGCATGATGGGAAGTGAAAGTCCTGTATCGACTGGGTTACTAGATTTTTTAAATATTTCAAAATGAAAACATCAAGTGAAGTATATATATAATGAAATTATATGAAATTTATGAAATTATATGAAATTTTCTTAGAATGATCATTTTTATCAAGCTTGTATATTTAAGTCCATTAATTTTACTTAAATGACAACTAATATGTCATTTTCATTGCCATTTAAGTGAAATTACTGAACTTAAATATACGAGCTTGATAAAAATGATCATTCTAGAAGAAAATTTCAGATGGCACTTAGAGGCTTTTGCATCTGAACTCTTCAATATACTATATATATATATATATATATATATATATATATATATATATATATATATATCCAAGTAATACATGTCTTCTTTGAAACACAATGCTAATCTGAAGTTAAACCTGCCTCCTGTATTTAAACCTCAATTTAAGCCTAGCTCTAGTCTTCCTCCATGGAAATCAGTTCATTAAACTCTGGACTAAACTAAAGCTAGGACTTTTAATGGATTTAAAGCCATTACAAAGAAAGCAGATTTCTGTTAGTCTTGTTTAAAGGGCCAATTTAGTCTAGGACTATAGGCTTAATCTCTGTCTGGGAAACTGCCCCTAAAAGTAGAGACACAGCTGTCTGCCTTATTCATAAGTTTAAATTTTGTTGTACCAGAAAACCTTTGAGGGTGTTGAAGAAAAAGCACAACATCATTAAGGGGAATAAAATGTTTGACCAGAGCAACTGAGAAAAACCCTCAATTTACTGCTAAAGACTTACAAGAGGACCTGATGAAAGGAGGGTGAAAAACATTTCAATGCAGATTATATAAGAACACTAGACCCGCATGGCCATCATGTTGGTACATCTTGCCAAATACCACTCTTGACCAAGAAGAACATAAATAGCCTACTTGAATATTATGTTAAAATTAATTTCGATAGAAAACTCCTGTGGAGTTCTGGAAGAATGTTCAATGGAGTGATGTGAACAAAATTGAACTTTTTGGACCCATGGATCAGCGTTATGTCTGGTGCAAAAAAGGCAAAGCTCATGAGCAGAAGAACACCTTCTCCGTGGTCAAAATTGGAGATGGTCCAGTCTTGTTATGGGGGTACTTTGCTGTTGCAGGAAGTGGAAATCTTGACTGTATGAAGAACATCATGAATTCTTTAAAGTATCAACCCATTTTGGAAAAGATGGTGATGCCTTCGGCACAGAGACTGAAGCTTGATGATCAATGGACTTTCCTGCAGGACAGCCATCCCAAAATATACATCCAGATCTACTTGAGCCTGGTTCAGGGATCAGTCGTAGAATGTTCTTGAGTGGCCTGTACAGTCTTTCTATTTAAATCTCATTGAAAATATTTGGTGGAATTTGAAGAAAACAGTGGTAATGTGAAAACCAAAGATTATCAATGATCTGGACTGGAAGATTTTTCAAGTGAGGAATGGGCCAAGATTGCAGTAGAGAGGTGACAGAAGCTTCTAAGCACTTACAGGCAGCATTTATTGGAGGTTATAAAGAATAAATGTTTCTGCACAAAATTGGACTTTTGGGGGTTGAATAATTTTGTGCATGAATGTTTAGAGCCAATTTGATTTGGTGTTTCTTTTTTTAATCAACTTTACATTTTTAGAATCACTCAAATGTGTATTAATAAACATTCTATACTAGTTTACTGATCCCTTTGTCAAATTGTTTTCATAAAATGTTGTTCTCTGCAATAAAATGTCTTGCAGGTCAAGGGGTTGTTGAATCATTCTGATTGCAACTGTATATTCCAAGCTTTCAGAAGTGATTCACTGAAAATCTCAACAACTGACCAGGGCAGCTGGTGAAAGGTGGGGGCCCACAACAATTTTTTAAATGTACAGGGCCCAAAGCAATGATCTATTCGCAATGATTAACAATTTCATCACAGAAAGCATATAGACAAGTTTTATATGCCACTTTTATGATGCTTTTTTGTGTCCTTTTTCAAGCTTGAAACCTCCAATCCCCAATTTACTGTAATTGCATGTAATCGTCTATCAAATTATTGATTTGGCACATTAGGCCTAACCTAAAAAAAAAAAAATAATAATAATAATAATAATAAAACCAGAACAATAATATCATGTCTAGGCTGTATGTTTTAATTCATTGCCAAGGCCCTCTAGTTACATTTATGCTTGGGATTGAAATTTGATCAGCAAGTCTTGCATGCATCCATGTGGAAATCAACAATGAGTTACTTTCCAAATAAAATGGTAGATTAGTGTAATGTGACACCCATCTTTGTGTGTTTGATTAGTCTTAATATGTTGCTTGGCAAATAGTTTTTCTCTGTTTGTCTTATACAATGAGAGCACCTGGACGTTTGTTGACCAACAGGGTGGGGGACCATCATCACATCAAATTTCAAAAACCATATAGCATCCTGGATGGCAAAAGATGATGTTTATAAGTGTTTAATAAATGCTTACATTCTATGTTCTTATGTAATGCCTGCTCCAGAAGTGATACGTTGCTTTCGTGTGCACAGATATGTTGTTGAAATAGCCTATAAGGCGAAAGCAAAAACACCACTACCCATAAGTCCCAGCGATTGGCTTTTTTTGCCAAGGTGTGGCTCAACGCATCGTAGTCGAGTTTAATCCTCCTACTTCTTCATCTTTATTCCTCATTCCTGCTGCTGCTTCGGTCTGTACTGCAGTCGTCTGGGTTTAAACTGAAACTCTTCTCACGGTAAGTGAGTTCAGGCAGGACCTACCTGTCTGCAAACATTCCAGCGTGTGACACTGATTTAAATTATTTCATAATCACTTTATGTATTTGATAATATTCACATGTTATTGTTTGTTACTGAACTATTTTGTCGTTTATTTCTTTAGCTTCGAGCACTTTGAAGTAGGCTACGCAAATCTCAAACATGGTAAGTTATCTGTTTAGGCTATTGTTGTAATAAAAGTCTATAACATTTGTATCACATATACGCTATTAAGTTCAACGCCTGTATTTCTGAAGATATTCAATATTCTTTTGAGAACAGTATAAACTTTCGACAGTTCATATGTCGACGCCCATCCATTTAAGTCCGTTTACTCGTGTTGTATTACTTACAGAGTAGCCTAAAACGATGCTTCCTCATTATCCAACAATATAGGCGACACATTTTGGGAGTAGTCTAAGTTGTTTTTTGGAAACCGTATCTAACTATCTACTACAACTTTTTTTTCCAAAAACAAGTGATGTTAGAAAGAAACAAAATTGTTGTAAACGAGAGCTACTATGACTCATTCGTGTGGGCTAAACGACCCAATGGGCGTTCCTGTCTGTCTCTCTCTGTTTCTCCTCTCTTCTATCCTCTCTCCTCTGTTTCCTAATTCACCCTTGTTCAGCTGAGTTAAAGTAAACTGATAGATTGTTTCCTACGACGTGGAGCATAATAATAATATTTCATAAACTCGGTAATGTAATGTTTAGATACTATGTTATTATCTTGGTTTTTGAATGTCATACTTTTCCTTACTTACAATATGAACATAACCAGAATATAATTAAAGCAATAGTTCACCCAAAAATGAAAATGTTGTCATTACTTACCCTCATGTTATTATATATTATAATAAGGTGTATGAGTTTCTTTCTTCTGTTGAACACAAAATAAGATATTTAAAAAAATGTTGGTAACATGACAGTTGACAGCACCTATTGAATTCCATAGTAGGAAAAAAAATACTATGAAAGTCATTGGGTGCAGTGAACTGTCTGTTTACCAACATTTTTTTTTTTTTTAATTTTGGTATTTTATGTTCAACAGAAGAAAGAAACTCATACACCTTTGGAACAACACAATGAGAACATTTTTATTTTTGGGTGAACTATCCCTTTAATACCAGGTGTGCACACAGTGAGAGCTGCAGTTGCTTTGTAAATGAGTTATTTACAGCTGTTAAAAGGGGACTAGAAAACACTCGGGCTCTAGATGCTGTAGGTAAATTAATATTGCTTTCGTTTCCATATATTTGGATGTCAAATTTGTTCACTCTATTGTATGGAGAGAGGCTGAGTAACATGACACTAAATGACAGCACACTGAGTCTTGAGTACTGGGACAAAAAAAGGCCTTATGTTTAAGGAATTGGAATAATCCGTTTAACAATTTAAGAGCTATACAGCTATATTTTGGTGCAATGCCCCTCT
Source organism: Scardinius erythrophthalmus (assembly GCF_964197995.2). Classification (NCBI taxonomy): domain Eukaryota; kingdom Metazoa; phylum Chordata; class Actinopteri; order Cypriniformes; family Leuciscidae; genus Scardinius; species Scardinius erythrophthalmus. The sequence continues at coordinate 17,379,113 of NC_138223.1, forward strand.
TATATTTTGTAAAAGGTTTAATATAAATTAGCATTCACTTCAATGAATGGAAACTACAGAATAGTTTCCACTTGACTTTCAGCTTCATCTATTGAATTGTCACCACAGTCATATGGAATCTCGTTTACAAAAAAACAAACATATTTTGCACATCACTTATGTATTAAATGCAGTACCCATTATGTGAAATTAAAATGGTTTGACATTTTTAACTAAATAAAGTAAAATGATCTTATATTATGTTGTCGTGGTTGTGAAATGGAAAGCATCAGCAACATAACTAAAATGTAAAAAAAAAAAATCAGACAATTTTGAAATAATAAATTATTTTCAGATGAAATATCAAAAAGGGAAGCTTCAGGTTGAAGGCAGATTGACAAGTTTTGTGGTGAATATCTCAGCGTTGACAAAAGTAGGGACACGGGTGTGAAATTTGAGTAAAAAAAAAAAGGTACATTTGATGTCAAGAAAGATTGCTATCCCGTGTCTCAAGAATCTGCAAGTTCTTCCTTAAATGCTTGTTTTGCACAGAATAAATATGTAACGCATGATGTTGCTATCACACATCGGTAGCTGGCGCTCCACATTCTTAGATAACCACAGAAAGCATTCAAGCCTGGATATTCAGCACATTCCTTTATTCCATTAACAATATGGCTCGAGACGAACAATACATATCCTCTCCGAAACAACGAAATGTAATTTCGTTTAGGCTATCTAATAAAAAAGGCTGTGAGTAGTAATTGGCAAGACTTATAAAAACAGCTGTGTAATAGACAGCAGCTGATTTAGACTTGCCAGTTTATTCATAATAAGCATGTTAACATTGATTATCGGACAATGTCTGGGAATTTAACTGCTTTTGACCTCATATCATAGCCTTGGCGCATACAGTCTATGGCTGCATCCAAAATTACATACTTTTGAATAACGTATTACTTAACGACCACTAAAAAGTATGTTTTGTATAATATGAATATGAAGTATAAATGTAATCTGGATGTACTACAATCGTCATGTGACCTACTAGTGACAGTTGCGTTGCTTCACTACCATTAATAAATCCACTCGTGTGGCCTCATGGGATAGTAAAGTGTCAATTATGCGCTCTTCCGAATCTCACCAGAAGTAGTAAGTCATACGGGTACTTTTCAACTACTGTTTTATGAATATTGTGACTTCAGACATGCTACTCTTTTCACATACTGATTTTGCCAATATATTAGGGAAGTATGAGATTTCAGGATGCAGCCTATGTCTTGTAGGATTTAATGGGGGTAAAACAATAACTACATAGACGAAAAGCCATAATAAATGGATTTGCAGTATGTTCTGTGCTTCCACTGATACAGTGAGGTTTAGAAAAAGGCTTTAGAGTGTAATTGTGTTGTCAGTAGTGTGGTTGTCACCCTGGGGGCTTAACTGAGATATGAATAAACCAGTGTGCCCGTGTCTGTGCTTGTATCTTTTCCTGTGACTTCTTTGACCCACAAACAGACACGGTTGGAGTGTTGTCTTCTTTCAAGTTTATTATGTAAACGATTTAAAAAGTATGTGATTTACCCAAAAGATCATACGATCAGCAAGATCTTTGGTTACATCAGCTGATGTTTGAAGACCGTTTCTGGGATCTTGCATAACTTCCTCAATTTGAGTGGTCAATAACATCTGTCTTAGGTCACAAACATAATACAGATCTTAACTTTACTTTTTGAACGTATAAAACAATGTCAAATTAATTTATAGACTGTGGTATTATATGACTCATTTGTATGTCCACATCCAGTATTCTGGTGTCATTCCCTTGCCTCCCCCCACACATACTTTTTGTGGTAGACGCTCAAAGTTTCCATGTGGAAAACCACTGCATGTAAAAGTTAAATGCACAGCTTCTTAAAGAGACAGACCTTCGGCTGCAGAGGAAATAAGGGTGTGGTCATGATTCATAGATTACTGAAGTTCCTGAAGTGAAATAAATACATACTCCAGAAAAGAGAACATGCAACTAAAATGTTGTGTTTCTAATTGTTTTAGGCTGGCAGAGGAACAGTGAAGCCCCACAGTGGATTCAATGCCAATAACGATGCTGAGGTTCTCTACAAGGCCATGAAAGGAATTGGTGAGTTTGACTAACATATTAAATGCCAATTTGACACATTAAAGATCAGTACACCTTCAAATTAATGACTGTTATGGAATAACATAGTATTATATCTATAGAACCAGTATAACTGTAATCTGTAATGCCGTAAAAGAGGAGAGATTTTACATGTTTAGTGTAATTTATTATTATTTGGCTAATCAAGGCTGTTAGTGGAGCGGCTAAGTGCTTATGTTTGGCAGAATCGTTCAGTTTATGATACAAGCGTGAAAATTGGCATGAGCAGTCTCCATGGGTCACTTGACAAGAAAATTGTCCGAGCCACTTGAAATTTCAAGATGGCGGCCATTTTTCAAGATGGCCGACACCTTAGTGGAGCAGTTAAGTGATATAGTGGTTTATTTGGTGATACAAGCATGAAAATTGGCATGAGCAGTCTCTGTGGGTCACTTGACAATAAGCCACCTACAGCTACTTGAAATTTCAAGATGGCGGCCATTTTTCAAGATGGCCACCACCTTAGTGGAGCAATTAGGCTTAAGAAATCATTTAGTTGTTGATACAAGCATGAAAATTGCCATGAGCCTAATTGCTCCACTAAGGAGGTGGCCATCTTGAAAAATGGCCGCCATCTTGAAATTTCAAGTAGCTGTGGGTGGCTTATTGTCTAGTGACCATCAGAGACTGCTCATGCCAATTTTCATCTTTGTATCACCAAATAAACCACTATATCACTTAACTGCTCCACTAAGGTGTCGGCCATCTTGAAAAATGAAAAATCTTGAAATTTCAAGTGGCTCGGACAATTTTCTTGTCAAGTGACCCATGGAGACTGCTCATGCCAATTTTCACGCTTGTATCATAAACTGAACGATTATATCACTTAGCCGCTCCACTATGTGTATGGATGCATTTGTATTTAGACGTTAATTAATAAGTTTTACTTGTTTAATCAGTTTATTTGTTTCTCATAAATGAATTCTCAGAGAATGTTGCATCTGGGTTTAAGAGATGGGTATCAGTCTTCTCATTATGTCAAAGAATAAAGTAATGGTAATCAATGTTATTATTATTATTTTTACTCAGGCACCGATGAGGATGCTATTCTCAAGCTGGTGACAGCACGCAGTAATGCACAGCGCCAAGAAATCAAAGCTGCATTCAAAACTCTGCATGGAACGGTACAGTAACAGCATTAGCATAAATTATGTTTAAAAATTAAAATTGCACTGGACATCTTAGTGTTTTATTTGAATAGATGCTGGTTATGAATAGATGCTGTATATATACACAGACACACATATACATATATATTTAAAATCTTAAAAATATACATTTCTTTTTTCTGTTCAGGATTTGGTGGATAATTTGAAGTCCGAGCTCACCGGGAAGTTTGAGTCTCTGATAGTAGCTCTGATGACTCCTCCCATCATGTTTGATGTCACATCTCTGCGGAATGCTATTAAGGTACATATCAATAATTATTGGGAGGTCAATCATTTTAAGAATTCTAATATTCATGATTGTTGACATTAACACTTGCAAAATACACTGTTATACAATTTCATTATATTTTATCGAGAGATGTATATCTGTACCTTGCATTTGTTTTAGGGAGCAGGCACAGATGAGAAAGTGTTGATTGAGATCTTGGCATCTAGATCAGCCAATGAAATCAACGAGATCAAAAGTTTATACAAGCAAGGTAACTGTGTTTGTGTGGGTTATGTATTATACGTCTTTGACTTTTTAGTATTCTTGTTCTTAGTTATTTATACTTTTATTATACATATTATTTTACTATACATTTTTAATAATTGCCAGTTGTGCAATATGTGCTGCTGAATGCCGCTGTCTTTAGTCTTGATAATGTCTATATGTGCATTATAGAGCATAAAGATGAACTGGAGAAAGATGTGACTGGTGACACTGCAGGTCATTTCGAGAGGATGCTGGTTGTTTTGCTACAAGTACGCAGTCTATTAAAAATCTTTTTTAAAAATGAAAATACAAGATGTCAATTAACAATAATTTATCTGTATATGAAAATAATTATTATAAAGTAAGACTGGAAATTCAACCCACTGTAAAAAGACATAGACTTAAAGGGATAGTTCACCCAAAAATTAAAATTCTGTCATCATTAACTCACCCTCAAGTTGTTCCAAACCTGTATGGATTTCTTTCTTCTGCTGAACACTAAAGAAGATATTTTGAAGAATGTTGTTTACCAAACGGTTGATGGACCCCATTGACTTCCACAGTGAAAAGAAAAAAAATTGTTTCCTGATATTCTTCACAATATAATCTTTTGTGTTCAGCAAAAGAAAGAAATTCATACAGGTTTTGAACAAATTAAAGGTGAGTAAATGATGACAGAATTTTTCATTTTTGGGTGAATTATCCCATTGTTTTGTCTTAGTATTACAATTAATTTATTTGCTATTAAATGATTTATCCATAGGCCAGCAGACAGCAGGGTATACAAGAGAACCTCATCCAAAGTGATGCTCAGGTAAGTTTGTTTATGCAAGTTTTGTTGCTATTAAGTCCAGTGCAACTAAGAGTGTATATAAGACAATGATGTAGCCTACTAAAAATGGAAAAGATGTTCCTTTTCCTTTTTTGCGTACAGATGACAACATTGTAAAAACGATCCCTGTTCAGTAGGATACGGAAACGACTAAAAACGCTGTGTTATGCATGCCAGGCCAGTTGGTGTCACTTTGTAAAGAAGCATTACGTGTCTATAGACTGAACATGTAAAACGCAATGCGCATGACGTCACCGTTTTCAAAAACTTGCACTTTGAAACCCAATTTTTTTAAAGCTTGCGTTTTCAGGACGCCAAAACACTGTTGTCGTTCAAACACTGTTCAAAACACAATGAACGGCCAAAACGCATAAAAAGTTTTTCCATTTTTAGTTGGAAACGGTGTCATGTAAACGACCCCTAAATATTTGCAAACAACTGTTCAAAATTGTCTTTCTCTAATAAAAGTTTGGATGTTGAATAAGCATCTTTTGACTTGATGTAAAACGAGGTGAAATGCTGCCATCTATTGCTTGTAGTGTGTATTATCAGTTTGTCATTGTGAAGTTTAAAAACTGTTTGTGTGTAGGCTCTGTTTGCCGCAGGAGAAAAGAAGTGTGGAACCGATGAAGGCCAGTTCATCACTATCCTGGGGAACCGTAGTAGTGCTCACCTTAGGAAAGGTCAGTTCAACACATGCACAGAGTTAATGAAATTATGTTTGTTTTTGTATATTCATTAGTTTTCTGTTAATCTGCAGTGTTCGAGGAGTATAGAAAGCTCTCAGGGTATGAGATAGAGGAGAGCATCCAGAGGGAGACCTCAGGAACCCTCCAAGAAGTATTCCTGGCTGTTGGTAAGACACACACACACAGAGATATGGATCTCAATTAAGTTCCTATTAGAAAGTGCAAAATAACATTTTCCTTATTTTATAATTTTACTATAGAGGGGAAGTTAAAAAGTCTGGGGAGGGGCCATACCTTACAGTTTGTCTATAAAATCATATATTAGGGGACAGAATAGTTTGTATAACTTAAGAATCACCCATATACAGCACTCAGAATCATGGGGGTTTTCTCTCTGTGTGGCTGTTTTGTCTCTTAACACTCTTCTGTGTCTCATCAGTGAAGTGTGCCCGCAGTTTACCGGGGTATTTTGCGGAGAGCCTTTACAAAGCCATGAAGGTGAGTTTGTGTTTCAATATTTGTGAATAATAAGAATGATTCTATTTTGCAACTCAACTTGTCTCTGGGTTGATATTTATCTCTTTGATTAGAACATTAAAAAAAAAATTATAAAAAAGGTTTTTGTAATTTTGTTGTGTGTTTGTCTTTTTTTTTTTATTACAAGTTTAGTTTTAATTATTTTAGTACATCAAGTTAAACTAAATGAAAAATGTAGCGTTGACGACAAGCTGAAAATAAATATTGTATGTAATTCTCGTTTCATCCTGTAGGGGGCAGGCACCGATGACCAGACATTGATCAGGATCATGGTTTGCCGCAGTGAGGTGGACATGCTGGACATACGCGTTGAATTCCGCAAGAAGTTTGCAACCTCCCTGCACAAAATGATTAATGTATGCTCATGCATGCAGGTGTACACCTTCTAACATTTTCTTGTTCACCCAGGTCAGTGAAATGTAAACTTACTCATCTTTTTCTGTTACTGCAGGGTGATACCGCAGGTGACTACCGTAAAGCCCTTCTGCTGCTGTGTGGCGGTGATGATGCATAAGCCCTGCCGCCCTCTCTGCCTGGGTCAGATCCCATGACTCCCATCTCAGGGGCAGCTCTGTGGGACGAGGGCTCAGTCAGTCCCCTTCTGAACCCAATTCAGGACCATTTACAAAAGCATGACATTCCAAATCAATAGAAGGATCTCCTGTCCAACTGTGAAGATGCTCTGCATAGCACAGAATTACCTAATTCAAATGAGTGAATTTTGGCATTCATATTTCTTGAAATGTGTAAAAGATTTAGAGTAAGAAATAATTTTAGTAGACGCTAAAAAAAATGAAACCCCTTCTCTTTACCATTATCAAAGAAAAATGTAGAAACTTTTCTTGATTTGGCCTTAAAACTTGAAATCTGTTACAGAAAAAGAAAGTCCTACTCCTTTCTTTTGAAAGATGAAGATGCAAGCCTTTTAAAGTTTATTATGAAAATGTCTATTAACTCAGCACTATTATAAAGAAGACCAAATATTCAGGTGTACTCAATGAAGCAATATTTTCTATGTATTCAACAATTTTTCATTTATTTATTGTTTGTATGCTCACTAACTACCTTAACATGTCAGTTTATAGTAATGTATAACCATTAGTCTCATAATTGGCATTATTAGCAAGTTTAAGCTTTTTTGTCTATATTTTAAACTAGATTTGTGGTAGTGAGAGGATAGGTTCACTGAGAGGTTTATTTCATCAATGTAAGACTTTTAGATTAAGCATATTGACAGTGATTAGCACAGTGATGTAGAATTACCCTCAGCAAATGAAGATTAGCAAAAAGTTTGTCCTCTTTAGAGTTAATTTAGAGTCCAACGATCATTAAAAGCTGAAGAAAATGGTGCTACTACTAAAATGTTTTAATATTCATTGCCATAATGTTCACAATAAACTCATGAAATAGAAAGCAAACAGACAATCTCCTATGTGACTGACTTGAGCTGTTGTCAGAATCTGCACGATATGACCTACTGAAATTTTTTTTTTTTTTTTTTTTATGCATTAAACTCCAACAAAAGGTACAAAAGTTGTCGCTGGGGCAGTGCCTTTTCACTTTTGTACATTATTTGTCCCTAAAGGGTCAATATTAGTAGGCCTATACCATAAAGGTAGCCTACACATTAGTACCTGAAGTGTACATTATTAGTACCTAATACATTTTAGTATTATTTGAAAGGGGCACCACCCCTGCGACCACTTTTTTTTATTTTTTCTGAGAGTGTATAATTCTGGTACAACAATCCTTTTTGAACTAAAAAGAATATCTGAGTATATTAAACAATATCCTAAATTAAGTTAAGATTAAAACGTGCTGTTCAGGTGCACAAAATAGAGATTTAAAATTGATGTTAAATTCAAATAGGCTAAAACTTTATTATTTGATGCTGTAGGCTGCGTTGTAGCAGTGAAAATTGAACGTTTGTGGACGATTGAAGCATGAAAAAAAAAACTAATTTCATTGCTTATACCATGAATTAGTGTGCTTCAGTATTGTCCACAAGGAGGCGATATAGTAAAAAAATGAGCTGACAGAATGCAGCCTACTGAGTGAAATAATTAAGGAATTAGATGATTAATGCTTACCAGTTTGCGGCTACATACATGTAGTTATTTAAATGAACTGGTTTTATGATTACTGTTTTTCTCGTTAGAAAACATAATATGCTATAATAATGATCTTGTTGTTGTGCAAGTTTATACTGGTGAAGTAATCATATAATGCCACATCTTTACCCCCTGGCTAGGTAGATACATTTCCATTAAAATTGACATTTGGCTTGTAATTCTTCTCAGCATATTGGAGAATGTCCTGCAAGTGTAGACAAGCTTTATTCACACCTGTCTTCAAAGAAACTGGGGTGATACACGTAATTATTTAATTCTTCTGGTTATATGTTTGCTTCAGTATTTGTCCACAGAATAAGTTTCATGGTTATGATGATCCTCTTTATGTGTCAGTGCACCCTCAGACAATATTAGAGAGGAGCCAGTGTGACTTCAGAGCAGGATATCGGCCAATAGGACTGTCTGAATTCAGGGGTGGTACTGTCAGGCCACCTCAAGCAACACAAAGGAACAATGAATATTAAACCAAGCCCACCAAACAATATGTTTATGAGAGAGTGAATGAAAGAAAGAAGTCGCATGATAAATTAAGATTAAGATTAAGCCTGAAAATATGAAAAATCTATTACAGACACAGAAAGTCCTACTCATTTCTTTTTAAAGGTGAAAGTGCAATCCTTATAAAGTTTATCATAAAAATATCTAACCCATCACTGTTATAAAGAAGCCCAAAGATTCAGGTTTAAGCAATGTTTTATATATTCAACAATTTTACACACACACACACACACACACACAAATGTTTTCACGCTCACTAACTACCTTAACATTTCAGTTTACACTTTCTGAAAAAAAAAGTTCTCTAGAACCTTAAAGGCTTCTTTCGGGATCATATACCTTTTAGGGGTTCCCATCAGTTTATGGATTTAGTTTTAATTTATAAATTGTATTTTAATTACGTATCATGAATTAAGTGGCACGTAAACATACTTTCTTACTGGGGGGGAAAAAATGTAAATGACCCATTAATCATGAAATTATATGCAATCATTTAAGACATTTCTTCTTGCATAAAACCTTTTTGCCATATAGAGTTCTTTAAAATTAAAATTCAATTGTCAAGAACCCATAAGGTTCTATGTAGAACTTTTTTTAAGAAGAAGAGTGTACAGCAATAGTAACCAGTCTCATAAAACATTTAGCCTTTATATTTGTGGAAACCTTAGTTGTGCCCTCATGTGTGTGTGTGTGTGAGTGTGTGTGTGTGTGTGTGTGTGTGTGTGTGTGTGTGTGTGTGTGTGTGTGTGTGTGTGTGTGTGTGTGTGTGTGTGTGTGTGTTTGTTTGTATAAGGATAAACCCCTCCCTTAACGGAAATGGTACGACTTTGATCTCTCAGCTCTTCCGGAGGCCAGGTGCAACAGTAGTCATGTTAGAACATGATCTTTGAATGGAAGAGATATTCTACTAGTGAACACACACACACACACACACACACACACACCTATTTGCAAAAAAATGTGTGTGCAAAGAGTCTTTTCCATTCCAATGAATGCCTGGGTCTGTTTGAGCTGCAACTTGAATAGACTTGAACGTTCCCTTCACACACACACACACACACACACACACACACACACACACACCTACTGAACTGCATTTGATACTGTGAGAGGTGCGCTGTGTTCCTGTCTGACTGTTTGTTCATTTGGTTTGAAGAGATTATAGAATTTATCCAAATGTTGTAAGAGTCTATAGCTGTATTATGTACAGCTTTAAGATTCACCTGAATATTTAATTCATGGCCTCCGACTTCTTGCAATGTAAAACTTCTTCCTTGTCCTTCCTTATAAATGACAAACCCATCTTATTATTATTATATATAATATTATTATTATTGAAACAAATAAAATGTAACTCCAACGTCTGTATTTTAAAATTAAAACAATTGATAATATTCCGTAATAGTTTCAGTTTGATTAATTGTTTTTCAAAAATTCTTAACAGTTTAAAACATTAACCACCAGATTTAATGATCTAACTGCACTAAATGTTTGTCTAAATTCTGAATAAAATTCTGAAATAAATGCACCCTTGATGAGAGACTTCTTTAAAAAATATTGAAATCTTATCACCCCTGAACTTTTGAACTATGATCTGTCACTGGCAGACGGATCATTCAAAAACCTCTGGTGTTGACTGTATGATGACATTGATGTAATCTTTGACCAATTAACCGTGTAAACATTACGTATGTGTGTTGGAGTGGAATGTGGTGTAATCACACAAACTGTAAAGTATGCACAGTATAAATATTGAGAAAGATATAGAGGAAAACGACAATAACTCTTATCAGATTTTAGGTACTTCTTATTGGTTGGACATGATATGATCAATAATATCAGCCAATCAAAAACATGCTCACGTGTTCTTGTGTACGCTATGTGTGGGCCAGTAGTCACAAAATGTTTGTTCTTGGGTCATTCTAATAAATGTATTTATATTAGACTTTTGTTAAATTTATATTAGTGTAGCCTACATTTATTAATTATAAAGCCTGGGTTACTTTACCGCCTAAGTTTGAGCCCTCTATCTTGGACGAACTGTTTACCTTTATCTGTTTACCAAAGATTATACATTTGTAGATCAAATGTTCTTTCTAAACAAAATATTTAAAATTCTAAATGCCAAAATCAAGTCCTGACCCACATTTTATCATTCTACAATGGTCTGGTCCTCTCTAGACTTCACTGCCGTCGCTCCTCCTTTTATGCTTCTAAAGAAGCTCCTCCGTGAGAGATACGAGACCGGTGCAGCGCGCAGGTGATTTATCAATCGTTCTCTCACATGACATCTATCAACCTCGCCCTGCTTGGCACACCGACATTAAGATAATATTTTATATAATTTTATATAAAAGTCAAGTCATAATATAAAAGTCTTTTAAGTCAGTAGAAAGTAAATGTGTACAAGATTATGTGCTTTCCACAGATCCTCTTTCAATCCAGTGTTGTAAACCTGTGCTACCTGCTCGTCATGAGCATATCTAATGTCTTACACTTGTTCACACGTGCACCACGGCACACATGCTTGACCACCCGGATTTGAGGATTTATCAAAGAATGAACATGTAGGCTATGTTCGGTTTTTGTGTGTGTCTGTCTGAGTAGCCATGGGAAACTATAATAAAAGAAAAAGTGTTGCTGATAGAGGAAATGTCATGGACGATCATGTGACAGAGCAATAATTTGGCCTTTAGGTGAGAAGAATGAGTTTCATTATGGGTTTAGTTATATAATTTTAAGTGTTTCGTACTTCACTGAATGGAACATTTCATGAGATCTTTTGTAGGACAGGAAAGTGTGTGTGTGTGTGTGCGTGCGTGCGTGCGTGTGTGTGTGTGTGTGTGTGTGATTTAGGTAATCAGAGCAGACTCAGAGTGTGAGTGTTGTGTTTAGGGGTAGGACTAGGGTTAGGAGATAGAGTTTGTTCAGTATAAAAATCATGTTTCTATGTCCCCAAAAAACGTGAAAACCCAACATGTTTCAATACTTTTTTCTGCTGTTATTTTGGTTATGGTACACTACCTTTCAAAGGTTTGGTGTCGGTACAGTCTCTTTTAAAAACAAGTGTTCCACTTGTATCCACTCATTCAGATGTTTTCTTCAGAGCTAAGAGAACGTGTCTGTGCTTCTCTCTCCATTCACCTCTGCCTAGAAGCTTTCTTGGATTCTTACGGCGCATCTCAGCTAGCGGCTCTCTCTCCCAAACTTACAGATGAGTGCAAGAGAGTTGCCCCTGGGCGCTTCAACGAGCAACTGAATGAGTTTGTATTGCATGATGCAGCTGACCTCTCATTTGGGGTTTCTAGATGAGGGTGAATTATTGACCACAACATCGGGGGATGGGCTTATGCCTTCCGACTGTGAGGGCTCAGCTGGACTCCCAAACTTCGGGTGAGATGGCCCATCCCGAGTTCGATGCTGATTTGGCGGCCATGCTTGCCCGGTCCTCCGCGAGCATCATGCTGAAGTGGAATTCCCACCCTGTCCCGAGCGTTCGTGGTTGGATGATTTGTTTCCAAGCTTGGAGCGCCACACACAGCTGTGCTCCGTCCTAGCTCCTTTCTTCTTGGAAGATCATGAAGTGCTCACAAGACGTGGAGGGCACTTATTACTGACCGTTCCCACCTGGTAGGCTCTTCCATCCTCACTAACCTTGATGGTGGAGCAGCCAGGGGGTACATTGAGATTCCTCAGGTGGGGTGTGCAATTGCGGTGCATTTATGCCTGTGAAACAACACCACCTGGCTCAATCATCCTGGACTTCCATCCAGGGCCTGTAAGTTAACGAAGGTAACTGTACCTGGACCGCACGCACAGCTTAAGAAGATCTGATCAGCTATTTGTCTACTTAAGGGGTCAGCAGAAGGGGAAGAGGGCCTCCTAACAAAGAATGCTCCACTGGAGAGTGGACGCTATACATCTGGCTTACCTTGTCCCTCACCCTACCAGAGACATTGCTGCCTCTTCAGCCCTGGCGAATGGTGCAACATCTTTGCAGGGTCTTGTAATCTCTTTGTAGAACCAGTTTTGTCTCGAGTTTAGGTACTAACAGATAAAGCTCGGAATAATGGTCAGTTGTAGTGCTTGCGCGAGCACCCTCCCCCTCCACGAGGTGGAAAAGTGTGCCTTTTCATCCCAGAAAAGTTCCCCAGGTTGGGTGAACCCAGAACACCTATACCCCCTAGCACTCATAGGTGACAAATTCAGCAGAGGAATTCCCTACCAGGCCCATTACTCCTGATATGCCCCTTTAAGGTGAGCCTTTGTAATCTGGCTAGTACTCCATATGTAGTGGTTCCCTAACAGTGACCCCATTTGATGTATTCTTCCACTGTTTGGTTTCCCTATCTGTCTCCCTCGTCAGGTGGAACCCACCACAGGGACACTTCCCTATGTAGTACTCCCCATTAGGTGAGTCTTTAGGATGTCTTTTCCACATACTAACCTCCTCCTTCAGGTAGGATAGGGTCACCTCAGTGTTCCTTTCTCAGCAGAGAAAAGAGGACACTTCCCAAACCTAAACAACCAGGGCTGCATTTCCCAAAAGCATCATAAGCCTAAGTTGATCGTAGAGGCCATTGGTGACAATTGTTCTACGATCAACTTAGGCTTGCAATGCTTTTGGGAAACTCAGCCCAGGTGTACTCAGCCGTAAAAGTAGCAGAAAGGTCCCTATGACTAGAGTGACCTCTCCCAAGAGGTAAGGAGGTCCCCTTGTTAGGGAGACCTCGGGTTGTTTTCCCTGGGCACTGGAAGGTTGCGAGACAGCATAGCTGCACTTATCATTTTGGCATGTGAAAGCCTGCCAGCATCTACACCGCCAGCTCTCGTGACTCAGCTCTGTACTTGTGGCATTTAGTATAGGGACCCCTAATGTCTCTCATCCGACACAACATCGAAGTGAACTACAGAAAGGAAACATCAGTTACTAATGTAACCTCCATTCCCTGATGGAGGGAACGAGCGTTGTGTCCTTCCTGCCACACCTCTGAACTGCCCACTGAAATGGCCGGAACACTGTCTCGGCTCCTCAACACAAAGCTGAATGAGTGGATGCAAGCCACTCATTATACCCATATGATAGGGGAGTGGCACGCAAATTCCACTCATCAATTCTCACTGGCCTTTTCTGAAGTATCAGAGACTTTTTGGGCTCCCAAGTGCAACCCCTGGTATCTCTCATTCAACAAATTTCTATTTAAATACATTTTAAAATGTAATTGATTCCTGTAATGGCAAAACTGAACAGCCATTACTCCAGTCTTCAGTGTCACATGATCCTTCAGAAATCATTCTAATATGCAGATTTGGTGATCAAGAAACATGTCTTGTTATTATCAATGTACAGTGCTTTTTATTTTTGTGGAAAACGTGATACATTTCAGGATTTTTTTTAAATAGAAATCTTTAGTAAAAATTAAAAAATCTTTAATGTTAATTCTGATCAAATTCTGATAAAATAATTCTGATTTTAATTAATTCTTTCTGAATAAAAATAGTTATTATTATTTTGAATCTTACAGACCCCAAACATTTGAACAGTAGTGTATATTTTAGTTTTCACATCTGTGAGTAGTTTATGAAGTATATCGTTGCAACCCCCCTTTTCCTGTCAAGAGGAACCTTGACCATAATCATGTGACCATGATTTGTGAGATAAATATAATACATTCCAATTATATGACAGCATATCAACACATGTGACAAATCATCATTTGGGGTCAAAAAGGCAAGGGTTTAAGTCTATAATGTGTGTACATTTGTTTTAGAGACAAAGTAACACGGTCATATTTGTGCATTCGAAATTTGATTCCCTGCCTATGGTTAATATGTAATCTTTAGCGTTCCTTACAGAGGAGATTGCCATAAGATGTCATATCACCATAGAAAACTATTCAAAAAAAATATTGAAATCAATAAACAATATATTACAATATATAAGAACAAAATATTGTCAATCAATCACACACTTATTACTCATAACTACAGTGGATTAGTGTAAAAAATGGTTTGTGTTTCCCCCTTTTTTTATCTAACTTGCTGATTAATTCTGCTGCTGGAACAGCAGACTTAAGATGCTTTTGGAACACTAAAGGAACATTGTTACATAAATACTAAACTGAATCTGACCACCCTATCAAAAGCCAAGCCCAGGGCTGGACTGGGACAAAAAATCGGCCCGGGCATTTTGGCCCAGACCGGCCCACTATATGATCATAAACACCACCCATCTTTGCACGCCCTTAATTATATGCATACCAACTCCTATTCATTAAAACCACTAATGCCATGTAATGAGTGAGTATAGGAACGATTGAGAGTTAACAGATGAAATAAGTAAAAATTTGACATTTATTAATACAGTTGAACTATACTACACAGTGATGAATCCTGAAACAAGCTGCATTGGCATAGCAATACAAGTGTTTCTTACAGTATTTTTGTTAAAAGTATGGTGGTGGGACCTCGGTCCTTCTAGGAGGGTTGGGGGGCATGCTCCCCCCGTGAGAAAATTTTGTGCATTTTAATGTTAAATTCACCAATCTGGTGCACTTTGAGAGTTCAAAATTAAAAGCGCCAACCCATATTCAGTGTGCAAATTAAACAAAGAAAAATTCAAACCTCTTTTAGTTACAGTGTCTATTTACATTACACCTACTACATAATAATAGTTATAATATTAATCCAATGACAGTAATAGCCATATTTTATAAAACAAATGCACTAAAAAATATAGGAAACTTTCATAATTAGTGTTGTACCAATTTCTATACTTGAAAGAGATAAGCACATGATCTTTTATTTTGACGCAAACTGCATCAAGCTTTTATTTTGGCAGAAAACATGGTTTACAAACGCCTCTCATTAAATTTCTAGTGAGTTGCAATAATCGTCAATTATGCAGATGTGGAAATAATCTGTAACTGGGTTATGGGTTCCTACACTCATGACATAGCAAGTGTTCAAGTGTTTTGAAAGTAGTTCTGCTTACCGTAGACTCTACACTTTCTCATCTCTCTCCTGATCCTCCTCACTATCCTCATCATCACAAGAGCTGATGAAGGTCAGAAAACATATATTTTGACACAGTTTACGGTGTCTGCTTTAAGGGCCTGGTTCTATATTTTCCACGCTATTTCTCTGCACATTTCTTGCGTTTCTTCTCCATCTCGCTGACTATTTTGACAGATACACACTGACACTGCTGCACGCTCGCTCACTCGTTTAAAGTTGTGATTGGGCCAGCCCAGTGTCAATCAAGAAAAGAGCCAATGGGCCGCTGATCTACGTTTTTCATGGGCTGGTCTGTCAGAAAAAAAAAACTAACACTGACTTTTTTTGACCAATGCATTACACCGGCACAAACCCAGCGCCGCCAATTAAGCAAAACAAAACAAAACGAATGGGCCGCCGATGTACAAATTTTACAGGCCGTTAAAAAAATAAATTAAAAAAATAATAATAAAAAGTATGTATGAGTATGAGATGTATCGGCCCAAAAAGCACGTCGGCCCACCGGGAAAATGCCCGGTATGCCCAATGGCCAGTCCAGCCATGGCCAAGCCTTTAAAGGGGTGGTATAATGCCCTTTTGACAAGATGTAAAATATGTCTTTGATGTCCCCAGAGTGTGTATGTGAAGTTTTAGCTCAAAATACCCCACAGAAATTTGTATAGAGCATGTTAAAGTTGTCACTTTTTGAGGGTGAGCAAAAGCGCACTTTTTGTGTCTGTTCCTTTATATGCAAATGAGCTGCTGCTCGCGGCACAGAGGGCGGAGCTTCAACAGCTTGTGTCATTTTACCTCACACAGACACACACTGAAAATTTCAAAAACTTTTAGCCTTTTATGTTCAAACCGGAGTCAGATGATGTCAACGGAGTCAATGATGGAGAGACTCAAGAAGAAGTGACAACATGTAGACTGCAACAGGACATTTCTGAATGGTTAGTTGATGAATTTAGATAGCTTATGTGTAGTTATCTTCTAGTCATTGATTAGCATGTCTTGATAATCTATAAACATAGACAGTAAAAGAAATGGACACAGCGACCCCATAGACTTCAACAGAGAAAAGTGAAGCAAATAAGAAGCACTCACTTCCTGATGGCTGAGCGTAGGCTACTGCGCAGACTCAAACTGAGCTTGATGAGATGTGATGTGAGCAGTCTGTCTGACAGTTGTAAGTCTTCTAGTAGCTGTGCCAATAGAAATCTGAATCATTCCCTTCAGAATCTTGCAGAGATGGAGAGCGTGAGTAGGAGCTGTCCATGAGCTAGGAGCAGGAGAAACTTTATGACTCTCTATGGGCTTCTCCCTTGACTTTAATGGACTTTATGCCTCCTCCACGTCCCCCCGATTGGCTGCAAGCTTTTCCTCCTGTCTATACGGTAATTTCCAGAGAGTCGCGTGGTTATGACGCAATCGTTAGCCTATTTTTACAAAAACTGCTTCTACGGGGCCATAACGTAAGATACAAGGTAATGGAGCCTTTTATACATTGTCGTGTTTCTTTAGAAATAAACAATTGACAAATAGAGTCTTTAAATGCCTCAGATGTAAAGTTATTCGCTGTCAAAGTGACGCCAAAATGAATGGGAGTCAATGGAATGCTAACATTCCATGGCTGGCTTGTTAGCCAATGGCGGCCCCCGGGGATGGTACGCTTTCCGGGTGCTGAATTACCCCCCTGTCTATAAATCATGTTCAGGGGGCGGGGTTTATGTAATTCCTGGGAGGAATGTCGTGTAGTCCCTACCAGCCGTTTGTTGTAGTCCTTAAAAAGCAATTACTTTAAAGGCAAATATCTCCCTTTGCTTTGAACTTTGAGCATTGTAACTTTGCAGATGTTGTTTATGATCAAACAGCAACATTACACACTAACCAAAGTTAGAAAAGTGAAATCATAATAAACCACCCCTTTAAAACACATAAACACATTTCCAATGACTTAATAAAAGATGTCTTTGCAGAAGTGTGTGAAACATGAAAGAGGATTGGAGGTGAAACTGATGGAGGGAACAGAACACACGTTGGATTTTCATGTTATGGGGACTTTCCATAGACATAATGGTTTTTATACTATACAAACTGTATATTATTTCCCCTAATCCTATAACCCTACCCCTAAACTTACCCATAACAGAAAACTTTCTGAATTTTTACATTTTTGTATTCATGATTTATAAGCACTTTTCCTCATGGGGACCAAAAAATTGTCAGATTTCAGATATTTCCATATTTGTGGGGACATTTTCTCCTCATAACATAGAACCTGAGCCACACACACACACAAACACACACACTTTGTGAAGTGCAACAGATGTTGCACACAGACACCTGTTTGGAATCTGTGGTTTGGAACCTTGTCTCTTCCGCTGCTCCACGGTCAATAAAAGTTTATAAGTGTATGAGGGTTTTTGGAGAGCGAGATAAAAAGATCTGATAAGATCCTCTGAGGCTTCCCAGTCTCAACAATGCAGGAAGATATTTAAGGTTAAAATTAGGATAAGGTTTGTCTCCTATTTAGTCTCATCACATGCTACATGTTTGTGTGAAACTTTCCAAATAAAAAATCCCTAGTTATATTTGTTAATCACTTCTGCCTCAAAGCTGTATTTCAAGCTTGTATTGTCATTAAACATCTTGTGGCCATATCATAGGAGTGGGTACAGTATCTCTCAACACAGATAAATATAAAATATTTATTTTGCATGTCATAAATACAGTTATAATGCAAAACATTTGGTGGCATGAAGTAGAATGAATAAAATAATGTACATTTGCTGAAAGAGTGTACCATATTTGGATATAAGTACAAGGTGGTGATGAATCAGGATCCAAATTATTATTATTAAAGCACAAAATCATGTTAGGGTCCTTGTCCCTTGTTAAAATGTACATTCATGGAACAATATAAAATAACTCATTTATGATAATCATGAAATTAATTCCAGAAACAAAATTCCACTATAGGGGCCTTTTACCTGAGGGGGTCATTATGCCCCATTGTGTTAAACATTTCACTTCTAAACAAAAACAAAGTTTTCTTCACACAAATTTACTTTGCCTAAATTCCGTCTTTAATTCCCTTTTCATAAATAGGCCTATAAATAAAAAACTTTTAACATCTAACATAATATAAATAGCCTACACACATCACTATTGAGCCGTTAGGATTAAATGTCAACATTAAAAACGGCAGACATTTCAGATATTACACTATATATGGTCAAGGCAAAAACTAAAAGTGCTGGAACCGTCTTAGCCTACACCAGGGGGCATCTTGACCCACATGCACAATTGTTTACAATAAAAATGAAATGTTTTACATCTATAAAAAACTTGAATATCAGTAGTAGCCTATGACAAAAGTTCCAACAAACGAATGCATACACACATACAATGTCAATAAAAGCGCGCGCTCTCAACAGTCTCCGCTCTGGATCATAGTAAAGAGAAACGCACAGAGACTTCCCCAGGAATCTCCGCACTTCTCTTTGGCGATCAAGCTGTGGTCAATGCGCTCCGTGCATTGTTGCTTATTGTCCGGAAGCGTTGTGTTCGTGGTTATCGGTGTCTTCTCTGTCTTAGGGGGTTTTGCTTGTGACGTTTCGGTGAGTTTGAAATGCGCATCCAGTGGCGCGCGCTTACACATGCCCGCCCGGATCAATGCGCGAAAATCCGCGCAAAGTTTCTTCTGCTTTTTAAGTGATCTGGCGATCTGTTTCCAGTAGCCCTTGGGATTAGATCCATATTCGGTGCATGTAGCAGGCTTGGCATTGTATTTACAGGTGAATCCATCCCCGTTTTCAGGTTTACATGTAACAGTCATGGTGTAGCTGTCCTCTCCGCGCGCCAACCACGAACACCGCGCCTTGTCCTTAGTTGTAAACTTTCCTTTGAATTCTGCAATGTTTTCATCACCTCGACTCTCCTGTCTCCTACGTTTCTCTTTCGCTCCCCTAATGCTATCAGCAGTGAAGATGAGCTGTGAAAGACACGCGAGGAACAGCAGGAGCGCGAGAGTCCCACGAAGAGATATTTCCTTCATTTCCAACGACCTAAGAAATATTACTTGTGAGATTAAATACAATGACGTCATTTATTACATTTAAAATGATATAACAGGTTTATAGTAAATAGATTTACATCAAAAAGTTCATTGATCTTACCAATAACCGTTAAGAGGACAGACGGGTGATGAGGTTCCCAAACTAGTTTACGTCAAATGAACTTACGCGTGGTATTTATATGTTGAGTGACACACCCACTTACTACTGGACAATCCGATTCTCTCACGCACGAGACAAGCCCTTAAATGTGTTCCTGCACACATGCATGCATCCATTGCTTGCGTCATTCATATTTTTTTGCATTTATAGAGGGGGCTGAACTAGAAGATAGGATTACATAGCTGTTATGTCCTCGGGCGGCAGGTTATTTTTTATTTTTTATATAAAATATGAAAGTATGCACTGGTTCATGTAAAACTTAGGGCATCCAAGACCCTAGCCTGTTCCTGAATTGCATGTAACAGTGGTTAGACATGCTATATCGGGCTGATGAATATATGTGCTATTTCAGTTGTAAAAGTAGGCCAAAGACACAATCACAGAGACCCCTCACCCCCAACACATGAGTGCACACTCACAATGACCCTAACAAAGCATGTTTACATACCAGAACATAGTATATGACCATACCACCATGCTTCTGCCTCTCTATATCAAATGAAAGTGCTTTACAGTGATTAACTGTATATTCATATTGCATTTTCATCTTGTTTGCACACAGTGTAAAATGAGTATTAGTGCAACAACAGCAATGCAAAGACTCTCTTTGTCTTCCTGGGGTGTTGTGCATCTGTAGGAGCTCGTGGAATGTTGACTGGAGTTTAATGAATGGAGGCCACTTTTGAGGGACAGAGGAATAGGGTACAGAGAGACAAAAAGCAGGACCAAAAGTATTTGTATTGTATTGTATTTTTATGCCCTTGAGTCTTTACATTAAGTCTTCTTTACACTTGTTTACTCCAGGTTATTATAATTAACTAAAAATAAAATCATTAATTAAAATATTTCAGGAAAAAGAAAAAAAGAAAGGATAAAAGAAATTAACACATATAGCCTACAATTGTTTTTCAGTTATAGTTTACAAGCCAACATTTTTATTTTCATTAAGTTGAAGAACTAAAAAACAAAAAATGAACACTGTAATAAAATAAATAATTTTATATAAACATTTAAAATGAAAATGTAAAATATAAAATAAAAACTAATTTAAAATACTAATAAAAACTAACAGTAGCCTATATTAATGATAATAAAAGAACACGTTTAAACAATGAGTCATCCATGTTCATTTATGAACAATGAGTCATCCATGAAAGTGCACATTTTTTTCAGTGCAGTTTCCTTGTGGATCTTCATTACTTATTTACCAAAGGATCAAAAGAAGAAATTTTACAACCAAGGAATATTTCTTTGTTGTTATAGATCAGTGTTGGTTATCAGTAAATGTAATGTTGATCACACACACACATTTATAAAGCTAAGTGTGTGTCAGTGAACTTGAGTGTGATGGTTTTTATTGATACTGTGTCTGGTGAACAATCAAGCTCATGAGCTCTTCACATGACATCACAAAATCTGTTTATTGATTCTGTGCCCATTATTCTACTATGATCCATTTGACAGAAGGGAATGGTCTGTGTTAAAGAGATAAAGAGTATAGTGAGACCCAAGGGGTACATAGATATTTTTTGCAAGCAACAGTTAAATAAATTGCTAATATTTTATTATAGTAGCCTACAGTAGATGTTTCACAGAGCCTGGTTCTTTTAAAAGCGTTACATAACACAGTTCAGGATAATAAAAGGTTTGTGACTGTGAGTGTGATTGTTCTTGTGATGCAATTGGATGGTCAGCGTTCTCATGATCTTCGATATTCTGTTTGATCGAGCAACTGACAGTCAGATGAATGGCAATGCAAACAGATTGCTTTACTTCCATGAAACAACCATTATTCACATGGGTTTTGGAAACAGTGTTTGTAAGTCTTTTTAAATGACATGTAACATTGCCCCCTAGTGTTGTTAATGTGCTCTGACATGACCTGTGAAACAAAAATCATTTCTTTGAAACTTTCCCACCTCCTGTTTTTGTGTTCTAGAAAATTCGAATATTTTTAATGACATTTGATTTTTGTTTGGTAATATGCTATTTATTTATTATACTTTTTTTCTGAAAACTATTTGTTGCATGAGATTACTGAGGCTATTTCAACATTTTTAGATTCAGATTTTCATGTTACTCTCGAGACCATATTGTGAAAAATGTATAAGTAAACAGAATCTAAAGAACCTTTTTCCACTATAAACTTTTGTGCAATGAAAAGGTTCCATGAATGTAAACGGTTCTTCATTTAACCATACTGTAGATGTCAATGAAGAACCTTTAGTTTTAAGAGTGTATTGCACACTGTGTCCAGATAAGCAAGCAAATAAAATAAACATTGATTTTGTTCAGACGCACCATACACAGAGAATTAAGAAATATGTTTTTATTAAACATACATTTTACAAATTAATTTTCTTCATTCTTGTTCGCAATTAGCATGCACATTGACTCACATAGAAAAACAAACATAAGCACACAAGTGCAGTCATAATTACATTATTTCACACACACACGCACACACACACACACACACACAGGTCCCTGCGAAAAACTTGGCCGGTGGTCACGCAGTCTGAAAGTCTCTGACACTGTTAACCTACAGAGAGCAGAAAATTAGGGATTAAAAGATGAAAATATGAAATATGAAAATGAATAAAAATAAACAAGTCTCCAACAAATTTAATTTGGGTTATTTAACATTTGGTTAGAAAGGCACCAGGTACTAAAGTAATAGTCCTCAAGCCAAAGTTAACGATACAGGACTTTGTTTTACGTAAAATACCAGCAGTTTGTGCATCACTGATATTATATACTAGTTGCTTCAAGCTAGTTTATT
The DNA here is from genome assembly GCF_964197995.2 of Scardinius erythrophthalmus. NCBI lineage: Eukaryota > Metazoa > Chordata > Actinopteri > Cypriniformes > Leuciscidae > Scardinius > Scardinius erythrophthalmus. Next base: position 17,401,622 of record NC_138223.1, read on the forward strand.
TACAGATACAGTTACATCATACAGTTAGTATAACTTTATTTAGAGTTTCTGCATACAGTCCTACAAGCATCGACTAGTTATGCATGATAAAACGACGTGCTTACCAAAGGTGGTGATGAATTAATTCTGAAACCAACTAATGAAGTATGTGCAGACACCCTGGAGACTTTTCCAGCAGTATTCCTCTGCCATCTTGGTTGCTTGACTCTCCTCTGCCACAGTGGGTCTCACTGTGATGGTCTTTGCAGGTTTACGTGGATGAACAGGCTTGGAAACGACGGGCTTGACTGGTTTGGAGGCTGGTTTGGCTGGTTGCTGTGGTTTAGGCTGCTGCTTGTGGCCGGGAGGTTTGGTAGGGGTGATGCTGGTCTTGACGTGCTGCTGTTGCTTTTGCTGGTTCTTAGAAGCCTGGGTAGGTTTTGGAAAGGCGATTTTGGGCCATGAGGCATTGAACACCATTTGGACCTCATCAGAAGCAGAGCGGCACATCTGCGGCTTGTAGACCCGTGGTCCCTGGCAGGCGTTGTGGAGCTTCTTCATGTCCCACATGATCTGAGTGAAAAAATGCCGAGGGTTGTTGTTGTATGATCTGCAGAGGTTAGGCTTGCCCAAGAAATCGCACCAGTATGATTTGCCCTTGCTCTTGCAGGAGACACGCAGCTTGGTTGAGTTGGTCTGGCCAGAGATCACCATGGTGCAGGTATCTTTAGCTTTGGTGCTGAAACGAATTGGCTCATCCCAAATGCTTCCTTTCGGCTGCGGCTGTTGCTGCTGTCGGCTGTGTTGGGTGTTTTCGACGTGGTTAATGCTGTTCCCCTGGTTACTGCTGTTCTGAGCCTGAGCGTTGATGGCCCAAATGTAGGAGACCAGAAGGAGAGCAGCGCTGCATATGGCTCTCATGATGGAAGTGTAGAAGGGACTGAGCAGAAGGTGCAATGCTGGCTTTATAAATACAAGTCCTACAAAGGGGTCTTTGAGCAGGGCACAGTGCACACATCCATCAAGACTGGGGGGCCTCTAGTCTCCAGTCTGGTGCGGCCTGAAAGAACTAATTGTAGGAATCTTTAGAGAAGTGTGTGTGTATGAGCAATATACTCTATATGGGATCAGTGTGTAAGTGGTTTCAAGAGTGTAATATATCGCCTGTAATATAATAAATGCATGATCTAGTTAGTAGTTACTATCTTGTACAGTATTTGCACCTGATCTCACTACAAACGTAACTATTTTACAAGGTGACGATTTCATTTGAATTTTTACAATCTGAATCATATTAAAGTAACATTTTTAGAAGAAAAAAAAAGAGTTAGCCTGAAGGTCCAAGGTTACACATAACCCTCAGTCGGGTGTAAGCAGACCTTATGAAAATGTACGAATGAGATCATACGATTTAGCCAGTTTGACAAAACATAAAATAGTTATGAACTGCCATGAGACTGTGTAGGTATTTGTGTGTTTTGTGTAGAAGGTTTCGTGGTTCGGTTTCTTCTCTGAGTGTGTGTTGATGGTTTGAGGCAGGGACATGGGTGTGGTTAGACTCATGGAACCTTCAGGGTCTTCATTATAAAATCATTCATGCTAACATAAGTGAGCTATTGACTATTGATGTGAAAGACATTTTAGTTTCACAAGAAGAGACAAGGAGAGTAATTCACCTGGAACCCATTTATGTTTTGTCGACTTCACCTTCAATGCGGTTAGTGTCTGGTTTACGTGACGTACATGTAGCTATAATACTAGTGTGCTTTATGAGGAGTCATGGGAAAATTATTTTTAAACAAAGACAGTCAATGAAAATGGCTGTGTACTTTTAGCTACCGCAGAGATCAGCTATACACATTTGACATTACAAGGAAAGGGAAAAAGAAAGAAAAAGTGAGTGTCGAAGGAAAGGTTTTGTGTGCACATGTTGTTTGCATCATGACACACACATCATATTTAAATACACACATGCTGTAAATCATAACTTTTAAATGCATGCGTGTAGTTTTCTACACTTCAAGTCAACTTTTTAAACAAACCAAGCAAGCCAGATGTCTTTTCTGTCTACCAGAGTGATAATTTTGTAGGAATTACTTTATTTCTAAACAAAAGAATATTCGACAAAATGCAAGTCATGAAGTAAATGATGCTCACCATCTTTGTATAACAGGAAATCATGCATATTTCAGCATCTGAGAGAAAAATGAAAATGCTGATCAGTGATGGTGAGTGTCTTAACTGGAGTAAAGAGGAGACCACATCATTCAATTAAATTATATTACATTGAAACATGGACCCTTATAAATAGCTTTTTTTCAGGCCTAATAAAACTAGCAGTAACTTGGGCCTATGAATAACAAACTAACAATAAAGAAAATGTATTTGTATAATTCCTAAATGCTTGTATTGAAATAGTCTACAATTTGCATAATTTTCTTTTGAATTCTGGCATTCAAATAACCATCCAGCATCTGTGTCATTAAAACTCCGTCACTTCCGCACTCAGTGTGTACCTGTAACCATAGTGACGAAACGGAAGGTGTTATCGCGCTGTAGAATACAGAGGTTAGTCGAAAAGTTTAATCCTGGTTGTTCATATTCGACAGTGGAGGACATTCAAAAGCGATGGATTCAGTACTTCTATACGGAGAAGCTGAAGGATATGTTCAAAGTCTGGAGAAGATGTCACTGCGTGATATCGGAAGCCCAAGGTAAGTGAATATCTAATATTAAAGTAACAACTTAACGTTAGACAAACACGTTCATGTTTAATACCCATGCCATCTATTTCTGTTGTGTGTGTGTGTGTGTGTGTGTGTGTGTGTGTGTGTGTGTGTGTGTGTGTGTGTGTGTGTGTGTGTGTGTGTGTGTTCTGGTAAACCCTACTACATTATTGGGACAAAATGTCTCCACGCAAATATGGCAATATCCGAAATCCTTGTCCTGGTGGGGAAATGTTTTGGTCCCCACGAGGAAAACAGCTTATAAATCATACAAGTTATGTTTTTTTGAAAATGTAGCCTAAAACTGCAGAAAGTTTTCTGTGTAGAAGTGGATAGAATTTTACAGTTTATACAGTATAGAAATCATTATGACTATGGAGAGTCCCCATAAAACATGAAAACACCTGTGTGTGTGTGTGTGTGTGTGTGTGTGTGTGTACAGGTGGTTTCGCCAACATGAATTCATTGAGAAGCTGAATATGCAAGCTATTCTGAATGCCAGTGCCAATCAGGAGGAATTCGTAAAAGACCTCTTTGTTTCTCTTGGAAAGGTAATTGTTTATGGGTTAATGTGCCACTTTCATGTAGCCTAAACATTTAGCCTACATTTATAAAAATGGACTAGCCTACCCTTACGAAAAAGAAGTATACTTTAAGTTAATTTTATGAAGTATACTTAAGTAATGTTCAAGTATATTTTAAGTATACTTTATGTAGTAAGTATACTAATATCAATGTGTACTTGTAGTAAACTTGTAAGTGTACTACAGTATTTCAATACTGCTTTTGACTAAATTGTCCCACTTTTAGTAGCCTAGGCTATATAAAATTATATGTTTAAGAGTACTGTAAGAGTAGTAAACTAAGTACACACACAACTAGGTTTCTCAGTTGTAATGCATCTGTACAACAAGTGAACGTATACGTATACTAGTAGTTTACTATTTTAATACAAGTAGTAGCCTACATTTTTTAGTTCATGAAGTGCACACTGAAGTGTACTCTCAGTAAACCACTAGTTTAGTAGTTTATACTGCAAGTATAGCCTACTTGTAAGTTTTCTTTAAATGAACATAACATTATACTTATAGTTTACTATTTATATATTATTTTTGCACTTGCAGTATACTACTATGTTCAAATGTATTATATTATTTTTTATACTTGAAAAATACCTTTAACTGTACTTTAATTTTAAAAAACATTTTTTTAGCTTCATGCAGTCTTTTTTTAATCTACACTTGAATGTCGGCATGTTTCACAAAGAAAGGCAACATTTTAAACAAAAAAGTTGAGAAAATCACATTTTTGTCAAAGACTACGCCTTGATCAGATTCAGAACGATGATCAAAACACAGATGGAGCAGATCGAGTCCAACATCCCAAAGCTTCACAGTCGTTTTCTCTTCATGGGTTACGCTACCGTATAGCAGTGAAAACATGGATAGCTGGAAAATTCAGTCAATGGTTGGGAAAAGTAGCCTGACGTCGTCATATTCAGATTATAGTCAGAATATGAAATAGGGAATATGGAAGTTATATAACTTCCCGACCTAAAAATGTTGTGGGCGGGGCTAAGTTCGGCTGGTATCCAGGCTAGGGGAAAAGTATAATTAGAGTAAATTCCTATACACTTTACACTACCAGTGGACTAGCCTACTCAAAAATTCAGATACGCAGAATTAGAAACATAGGCCTATCTGTTTTATATCAATATTCTAATCAATATTTTCAAACAATGTAAGTTTCATAAGACTGTATATGACAAACTATGTAAAAAAAAAAAGTATAGGCCTATTTAATAGTCTACTCGATCAAAAGAGTTAACACAACTACAAGCCAAGTATACTTTGAATACTTAATTATACTTGTAAGTATATCTCGATCAAAAGATTGAGTAGGCCTACAAGTACAGGCCAAATATACTTGGACTTTTCTCTCAGTATAAGTCAAGTACACTTAAGTGTAATTTGAAGTATATTTCTGAGAAGTATATTTAAAATGTAGACTGAAAGTATTACTTTCTTATTTTTAGTTTAAAAGAAGTATACTAATAGAACACTTGAATAAACTTCTTTTTCGTGAGGGTATTCATTCCAAATATTTGTATTATAATTATAAATGTATTTATAATTATTGATTTCCTAAGGATACCTTTTATAGTTATTAATAAATGGAAATAGTATTAAAAGAAATTAATGCATTGATTGATCGCATTAAATTGATCAAAAGTGACAATAAAGACATTTATATTGTTACAAAAGAAAAAACATATCTTGGATTCCACAAATTATATAGCCGACGTACAACTGTTTTCAACAATGATAATAATACAACACGTTTCTTGAACACCAATTCACCACATGGATCATGTGAAACTGAATACTGGAGTAATGGCTGCTGAAAATGCAGCTTTTTATATTAAAATGGTAATAATATTTTAAATATTACTGTTTTTACTGTATTTTTTATCAAATAAGTGCAGCCCAGTTAAACAAGAGACTTCTTTTGATAATATCAATCTTACTGCCCCCATTCAAAATTATGAATGGTAATAAATTTGTGTGTTTGTGTGTGTGTGTGTATCATCACTTCATCATTGATCAACTTTCCCACTGGCACATCTTATCATACTCCCACATAAATATTTTGAAAAAGATGATTTTTTTGCATACACCGATGAAAACATGTAAATGACTTTTTCCAGATACCCACACTGATACATGCAATGATACTTACAGAAGTCTGGAAACATAAAGTGTTTCCCATAATTTGCAAACTCCAGGACTTTAATCCAAAGAGTACGTTTCTGCTGTATATGGTGGTAAGTAGACTCAGCTTCAAATGACCTAGTTTTCAAAACCATGCCAGGCTCTTATTTAAATACATTTTCTTCTACTCTCTGTGGTTCATTGCATTTTCTACTAATTTCAGATTCACCATGAAGCTACCACTATAAACCTGCTGGAGACAATTATGTACCACAAGGTAAGCACATATTGAGAAAACAGGTTTTTATATAACTAGATTTGTAATTTTGTAAAAAAATAAAAATAAATGATATTGTTTGCACCTAAAATAGATGGCCTAGAAACTTAAGACCACATTATGATATGGTAGTAATATGAGAATGCATAAATGTTGATGTGTGTTACACATGCAGGAGTCCAGTGAAGCTGCTGATGATAGTGTACTTGATTTAGTCGATTACTGTCATCGCAAACTCACACTTCTGGCAGGACGTTCGGTCTCTGGAGAGATCCCAACTGAGGACCGAATTACACACACACAGCTGTTAGACACAGGATCTGTGCAGGTAAAGAACACTTAAGGCCCATTCACAGCCAGGACAATAACTATAAAGATAAAGATATTGTTCTAAATATAAAAGAATAGCAGAGTTCATACCACGATAATGGCACTGAGAAACGATGATTGCTGGAATCACTTGCAGAACCATTTATTTTCCAGCTGATGAACGATAAAAACAATGACAGCCAATCAGAATCCATCCTACTTAGCTTGAACATTTAAAGTGGTGGATGACTAAATTGGAACACGAACTTAGAATAAACAGAACATTATTGTCCGCTGGTGTGATAGCTAATATAGTTACCGTTATAGTTATTGTTCTTGGTGTGAACGGGCCTTTACTCTTGAAAGTTAAATGTAGCTGTTATGTTTTTACCAAAACATGCATCTAATGTTCTGAGCATTACAGCAAATGTTAATTTAACTCATTATCAAAAGCCGAATTCACATCGTTTCTTTCGTTCGGGAACTCCTACGTCTCGTCGGAGGAGTTTCCAACGAATTGGGATCACGCTAGGGAGACCAATTGCCTTCGAGTGAATTAAACCGAGCCAATAAACATTGGCATGCAACATTTGCATTCCGCGGCCCGCCTACAAGTGCGGGTATAAAGGCGGAAGCAAGCGCATACACAAACGCTTTTCTGCTTCGGAGCCGACCAGTTGTGTCCTCTGAGTGTACGAGCGTTTTGGATTGTGTTTCCGTGAAGCTCAGCGAGTCTGCTGTTTCGGACCTCTTTTGTGTTGGTGTTACGGCGCGGCAGTGATCTTCGCAATCTCCCGGATCCCATCTGTCACTTCAAGCGATCTGCTTTTTCAAAAGAGCTGTTGTCACAGCTGGTATTCGTTGAGTGCACACAGTGGGCTTGCAGTTTCCTCGCTGTGTTGCCGCGTTTATCCCTGCGTGCTTTGGCACACTAAAAGAGCTTTCTGAAAGAGCAACACGGGCGAAGATCGCATCCTTTTAAGGATGACGTTTCACCCGTGTGTTTCTGGGTGCGGTCAATATCTGCCTCCAGCTGATGGTCACGATCGCTGCCTCACGTGCTTGGGCCTCGTGCACGCTGAGGCAGCGTTGGTGAATGAGTCATGTTCTCATTGCGGGAACATGACCATCGCGACATTGAGACTTGGACTGAGATCCCTCAGACGAGGGGGAGTCCCTTTGGCGATTCCCCGATCTAGTTCTTCTTCTGGTTCAGTTCAGAAGAAGTCTACTTCGGCTAATCCCATGGGTGGTCTGAGGATTACTGTGAGGAATAACCCGCAGGGTGAAAGACCCCCACGGGCCCCGGCTGTTTCTTTCGGAGCTCCACCGGAGGATCAGATGTCGATCGCTGCATCGGAGGGAGAGCGGTCATCTTCGGGGGATGACGATTCGGCTCCGTTGCCCCCTTCGGGTGTGGTAGCGTTGCCCGAGTCGGACCCAGAAATGGCCGCTATGCTTGCCCGGGCGGCTCCTCACTCCCCTCCCGCGCCTGTAGGTTCTCTTCCGGTCTGACCGGAAAGGCCTATAGTGCGTGTGGAGAAGCTGCTTCTGCCCTGCATGCCATGGCGCTTCTCCAGGTTCACCAGGCGAAGGTGCTCTGCGACATGCAGGAGGGTGGTACTGACCCAGCGGTGCTGCAAGAGCTGCGTACGGCGACGGACCTTGCACTACGGGCGACGAAAGTCACCGCACGTTCCCTGGGTCAGGCGATGCCCACTTTTGTGGTCCAGGAGCGACACCTGTGGCTCACCCTGGCTGATATGAAGGAGTCGGACAAGAGTAAGCTCCTGAACTCCCCCATATCCCAGGGTGGGCTCTTCGGCGACACGGTGGAGGATTACGCCCAACAGTTCTCCGCCGCCCAGAAGCAGTCGGAGGTGATTAAACACATCATGCCACGGAGACGGGGTGCTGCTGCCCAGTCTTCACCGGTTGCGCCTCCGGCTGCTCGTCGCCGAGGGCGCCCTCCTGCCGCCGCCTCCGCACCTGCTCAGCCTAGGCAGCAGCCTCCACCTAGGCAGCAGGGTGCCGGCCGCAAGAGAGCTGCCCAGCCTGCTCCCAGCGCCTCTAAACCTCCAGGCAAGAGGAGAGGGAAGAGACCCTGAGACAGGCGACCCAGGGGACATGCCTGCTGTTCTACGGGAGTGTGCCCCTGTCTTGCAGAAAGAGATCAACGTCCTGCTGGTGAAGGACGCGATCGAGTCGGTCCCTCCAGCCGAGATGAGGTCTGGGTTCTACAACCTTACTTCATTGTACCCAAGAAAGGCGGTGGGCTACGGCCAATCCTGGACCTGCGGGTTTTGAATCGGGCCCTGCACAAGCTCCCGTTCAAAATGCTCAGAAACGCATTTTCGAATGCATCCGTCCCCAGGATTGGTTTGCAGCGATCGACCTGAAGGACGCGTACTTTCACGTCTCGATTCTTCCTCGACACAGCCGTTTCTTCGGTTTACTTTCGCGAGACCTCTTGTGCAAACACAGGGACATGGTGCTTCGGCATCTCAGCTGGTTGGGGCTTCAGGTCAACTGGGACAAGAGCAAACTCTGCCCCACGCAGAGGATCTCTTATCTCGGTATGGAGCTGGACTCGTTCAGCCAGACTGCGCGCCTCACGGAGGAGCGCGTCCAGTCAGTGCTCAACTGCCTCAAGTCCTTTCAAGGCAGGTCAGCGGTCCCACTGAAACAGTTTCAGAAGCTCCTGGGGCATATGGCAGCCGCAGTAACGCCGCTCGGTCCGCTCCATATGAGACCGATTCAGCGCTGGCTTCACGATCGAGTCCCGAGATGGGCGTGGCAGAGCGGCACGTTCCGGGTGAACATCACCCCGCACTGTCGCCAAACCTTTAGTCCTTGGTCGGACCCTGCGTTTCTACGGGCTGGAGTGCCCTTAGTCCAGGTGTCCAGGCATGCTGTGGTGTTCACAGATGCTTCTGCCAACGGCTGGGGGGCCACGTACAGCGGGCATGCAGTTTCGGGTCTGTGGACGGGGCCCCAACTGCATTGGCACATCAACTGCCTAGAGTTGCAAGCAGTACGCTTAGCCTTGTGCCGCCTCAGAGGCTTACTTCGTCACAGGCATGTACTGGTCCATACGGACAGCACTGCGACCGTTGCGTACATCAACCGTCAGGGTTGCCTAGCTGGGTGCAGCCGACGAGCTCTCACGGCAGCCCCCTCTTCCGAGAGAATGGCGACTCCATCCCCAGGCAGTCCAGCTGATATGGGAAATCTTCGGAGTTGCTCAGATAGATCTGTTTGCCTCTCCGGACACGACCCATTGCCAGTTGTTTTATTCCCTGACCGAAGGGACTCTCGGCACGGATGCACTGGCGCACAGCTGGCCCCAGGGCCTTTGCAAATATGCGTTTCCCTCAGTGAGCCTTCCCGCACAGACTCTGTGCAAGGTCAGGGAGGACGAGGAACAGGTCCTGCTAGTTGCGCCGTATTGGCCCAACCGGACTTGGTTTGCAGAACTCATGCTCCTCGCGACAGCCCCTACTTGGCCGATTCCTCTGAGGAAGGACCTCCTTTCTCAGAGACAGGGCACTCTATGGCACCCGCGTCCAGACCTCTGGAAACTCCATGTCTGGTCCCTGGAAGGGACGCGGAGGTTCTAGGTGGCCTACCACAGGCTGTGGTAGACACCATCACTTCCGCTAGAGCCCCCTCTACGAGGCACCTCTATGTGTTGAAGTGGAACCTATTCGTCAGTTGGTGCTCTTCCCGCCAGGAAGACCCCTGAAATTGCCCGATCAGTGTTGTGCTTTCCTTCCTGCAAGATGGGTTGGAGCGAAGGCTGTCTCCCTCCACCCTCACAGTGTATGTTGCCGCAATAGCCGCACATCACGATGCAGTGGAAGGTAAGTCTTTGGGAAAGCACGACCTGATCCTCAGGTTCCTCAGGGGTGCTAGGAGATTGAATCCTGCTCGTAATCAGCACCCCGTACCCTCTTGGGATCTGACTTTAGTGCTCAGAGCACTCCAGAATCCACATTTTGAGTCCTTGCATGCAGTCGATTTAAATATTCTGTCAATGAAGACAGCTCTCCTGCTCGCTTTGGCATCCATCAAGAGGGTAGGGGACCTAAAGGCATTTTCGGTCGACGAATCGTGCCTAGAGTTCGCGCCAGACTTCTCTCACGTTGTTCTGAGACCCCGGCCCGGATATGTGCCCAAGGTTCCTACCACTCCTTTTAGAGATCAGGTAGTGAACCTGCAAGCGCTGCAGGAGGCAGACCCAGCCCTGGCTTTGCTCTGTCCTGTTCGCGCTCTGCGCTGCTACATTGACAGGACTCAAAGCTTTAGGACCTCAGACCAGCTCTTTGTCTGTTACGGAGGCCAGCAGAAGGGGAAGGCTGTCTCCAATCAGAGGTTAGCCCACTGGCTAGTGGATGCTATCGTCTGGGCTTATGAGTCTCAGGACATGCCTTGTCCACCTAGGTTGAGGGCACACTCTACTAGGAGTGTTGCCTCCTCCTGGGCTTTGGCTCAAGGCGCCTCGCTGACAGATATCTGTAGAGCTGCGGGCTGGGCGACACCCAACACGTTCGCTAGGTTTTATAGCCTTCGTGTAGAACCTGTTTCCTCCTGTGTTCACGCTTCGGCCAGTAGCTACCCTACGGGCTAGTGCACATGTGTATTCCTAGTGCCTCCCTTCGGGCAGGTTTTGGGCTCCGCAGCGTTCCCTTCTACATCTTGGGCACGCTTTCCCAGTGTAATCCAATGTCCACTGAGCGGGTCTTGCGGAACAGCAGTGTGACTCTTCCCAGCTAAGCTTCTGCACATAAGAGATAAGTTTCAAGAAACTGCGGCTGAAGCTTAGGCAGGGCGCTGGAAGGAGCCAGCATCATGGCGTTTTATTAGGGATCCCAATTCGTTGGAAACTCCTCCGACGAGACGTAGGAGTTCCCGAACGAAAGGGAACGTCTCGGTTACGTATGGTAACCCTCGTTCCCTGAGTAGGGAAAGGAGACGTCTCGTCCCGTCGCCATGCTGCTGTACCTTCGCGGAGGACTGGACACTGTTCGGCTCCTCAGCGAAAAGCGTTTGTGTATGCGCTTGCTTCCGCCTTTATACCCGCACTTGTAGGCGGGCCGCGGAATGCAAATGTTGCATGCCAATGTTTATTGGCTCGTTTTAATTCACTCAAAGGCAATTGGTCTCCCTAGCGTGATCCCAATTCGTTGGAAACTCCTCCGACGAGACGTCTCCGTTCCCTACTCAGGGAACTAGGGTTACCATACGCAACCGAGACGATTTACCAGAACTTGTACAATGGTTTGTTGCAGGATCTGCAAAGACAAAGTGACATGTTAGAGTTTGAAATCTCTATCAAGGCTCTGTCAGTACTGTGCTACATCACCGATCACATTGAGAGGTATTACAACGTTTAATAACATCTCTTATTTAAAGAGATGTTATTAAACATTTTACATAAAACACATGGTAAAAAATATACATTTTAAAAACAAATAAATTATAAAATATATTTACAGTTTAAATACATATGTTTACTAATGGATGCTGAAATTTCCCCTTCTAATGTAGTTTGAGTTTGAGTGTGCTGTCGAGGATGCTGTGCACTCATAATATGCCTTGTGTGCTGGTTCAGTTGGTGGAAAATTGCCCCTGGAACAGAGGTTAGTGTGTTTTAAACATATGTATGATCATATATTTATTTTCTTTTTCATTCAAGAACCTCACACAATCAGAATACATAGGAATCAAATACAGAACACCAGCAATTGACCCAATATTAAGCTCTGCCCCCTTTGTGGTCAATCAGGTAAGCTTTACACATTGTCACATAGGAATGGATCAAATAGTTTCATGAGCTGCACATTTTTCAGGAAAAGTGCTCATAAAGTGGGACAAAATGGAATGGGGAAAAGCAAATGCACAGTTATAGGCTGGAAATACTGTTTGCTTAAATCTATCCAAACACTTCTATAGATTTACATTAGAAAAGAGCTAAGGCTTGTCTATGGAAGCTTATTTCCACCACGGAATAAAAAATAAAAAGGTTATTGCGTATCGTAACTCTGAATTTCTTGCAATTTAAGGTTTGTAACTTGAAAGTCAAACTTTTTTCTTGCAATTGAAAGTTTATATCTAGCAATTCTGACTTTATTTCTTGCGATAACAAATATCTTGCAATTGAGAGTAAAAAAGTCAGACTTGTGAGACGAAAGGCGCAATTACCTTTTTTATTTTGTATTCCATTGTGGAAACAAGCTTTCACACTTTTGCAACAAGCAACAGCAACATTTGTTAAATGAATAGTTCACCCAAAAAGGAAATAATTTTATAATTTACTCACCCTCAAGCCATAGTAGGTCTGTATGACTTTCTTCTTTCAGCCAAGCACAATTGGTGCCTGCATTGAATGGCATTAAATAGATACGCTTTTTAGAGCTTCAAAAACTCAGGCACTATTCAATTGCTTTGCAAAGCTGGGAAGGATATTATTTAATATAACTCCATTTGTGTTTGGCTGAAAGAAGAAAGTCATATTCACGTAGGATGGCATGAGGGTGAAATAATTTTCAGGTTTGGGTGAACTATTTTTTTAAGGTAGAATTGGTAGGTAAAATTTTTTGATTGCATAGTCTTTTTCTCCCATGTATAGGTACTCTGGAGAAATACACAGAGGGGAAATGGAGGCCCGTCCTGCCTGAAGATCAGCTAAAGTTAAATAAACATGATGGCCAGGTGTGGATGGCTTTACTGAACCTGATACTCAAACCAGACTGCCAAAGAAAATATAATTTCAATAGCTTTAACAAAGCACAACTTTTAAAGGTAAGACTTTACATAGTTGGGAAAATATCATTGCAGGCAGAGCCATTATAGTGTTCCTGTTGTGTTTTAAATAGATGAATACAAACATACCTGCATATTGAGACAATACCAGTTTAATAATATATTTATGAAACACAAAATATCGAAAGAAGAGGCAATTATCCCACTTTATTCCATGCTGAATTATACATTTTCTCATAGCCTAAAAGCTCTTATGCTGTCTCTGGATATGTATGTGTTCATTGACACCATATATGATTTATTTAATGCCAGTTATCTATCTTTATGCTTCTTTATATGCCCCTGTGTGCAGCTTTGTGGGTTTTTGACAGATGTTGTGATAGATCAGTTACCAAACCTACTTGATCTCAAGCAATTCCTTAGTCAACTTGCTGTCACAGATCCAGTGGCCCCCAAACATGATCTAATCCTGGAACAGGTACTCCAGCAAATGCACACACAGATTAAAAGTTTGGGGTCAGTAATATTTTTTTAAATAAATTAATACTTTTATTCAGCATAGATTCATTAAATTGTTCAAAAGTGACAGATTTTTACATTGTTAAGATGTAAAATTCTATTTCAAATAAATGCTGTTCTTTTGAACTTTCTATTCTATTTCAAAGAATCCTGAAAAAGATGCAGGGCTGTTTTCAACATTGATAATAATAAGAAATGTTTCTTGACCACCAAATCAGCATATTAGAATAATTTCTGAAGGCTGAAGTTATGGCTGCTGAATATTCAGCTTTGCCATCAATAAAATAGCTTTGCCAAGGAATAAAATACATTTTAAATATATAATGGAAACCAGCTATTTTAAATAGTAATTATGTCACAATATTACTGTTTTTACTTTATTTTGATCAAAGAAATGCAGCCTGGGTGAGCATAGCAGACTTCTTTCAAAAACATAAAAAAATATCACCGACCCTAACTTTTGAACAGTAGATGATAACATGTCCATTTGGTCACATAAGACAAAATTAACAAAAACAAAACACCTTTCTTATTCATTTAGGTGCCAGAGATATGGAATAATATTGTATCGGAGAACAGCAACAAGTGGAAAGCCATAGCTAAATTCCAAGTGACACATGTTTTTAACCCCTCTGAAAGTGAATTAAGAGAACAAGCTAGCAGGTGAGAATTGATGTGTATCTGGAAATTTCTATTGTAAGGGATGAGAAGATGAGGTGCAGTTATAAAATGTTAGTCTAACAGTATGCGTATATTCTGTATAAATACCAAGTTCCCTTTCGTGGTCACTACGAGTTACGTCAGTGACGACGAATGGGGTTTTGCTTAGAAAGCCTATCATCTTCAAGTATATAAAATGAGCCAATGGCAATGAAATGCCGATCTACGAGCTCCGCGAGAGCTGGTACTTCGGCTGGCGGCCAGGGTGAACTGAGGGTTTTGGTGTGGAACAAAGTGCCGACTATTCCACGCTCCACACCCCCCTCTAGCACAGTGCAACCCAAGAGCGCTCCGATTGAGCCCGCGGTACAGTCTGTCGGCGTGCCGCGGGTCTCTTTCGGCGCTCCAGATGATGATGAGATGTCGATCGCTACATCACAAGGTGGGCGTGAGTCCTCGGGAAGTGAGGATTCGGCTGTGCTGCCGCCTTCAGGTGTGCCAGCATTGTCCGAGTCTGATTCTGAGCTGACGCCCATGCTTTCCCGGGCAGCAGCGGCCATTGGCCTCGAGTGGTCTCCTCCACCCCCTCCAGTGCGCCCGCGGCTGGACGATTGGTTTTTGGGTGCGGCCGCTGATCCCCGTCAGCGTCCAACCCCAATGCCATTCTTCCCGGACGTGCATGAGGAGGTCACGAGGTCCTGGAAGGCACCCCTGTCATCGCGTGATCGCTCGGCGACCTCCTCCGCCTTGCCTCCTCTCGATCAGGCGGCTGCCAAAGGGTACACTGGGGTTCCCCAGGTTGAACGCTCTGTTGCGATGCAACTGTGTCCACAGAGTGCTTCTTCCCGCGGTGACCCTAAGCACCCCTCCAAGGCCTGTAGGTTCTCCTCCACCCTTGTGGTGAAGGCCTACAGAGCTGCGGGGCTGGCAGCCTCCTCACTGCATGCCATGGCCACTCTGCAGGTCTACCAGGCCCAGATGCTCAGGGACATGCACGAGGGGAGGACTGACCCAGGGCTCTTTAATGAGCTGCGTGCCGCCACCGACCTTGCTCTTTGAGTGACGAAGGTGACCGCACGCTCCCTGGGTCAGGTGACGTTTCCTCGACACCCCCATATCCTAGGCTGGCTGAGCAGACTGAGGCTTTAAAACATGTCCTGCCCCGATGGCCCGCTGCTGCCTCCACCCAGCCG
The DNA here is from genome assembly GCF_964197995.2 of Scardinius erythrophthalmus. Lineage (NCBI taxonomy): Eukaryota > Metazoa > Chordata > Actinopteri > Cypriniformes > Leuciscidae > Scardinius > Scardinius erythrophthalmus. Next base: position 17,416,761 of record NC_138223.1, read on the forward strand.
TCGACACAGGTGCCTCAGTTCGCTCGCCGCCGAGGGCGGCTCCCGCCCCTCCCGCACGGCCCCAGCAGCAGCCTTCACCCGGGCCGCGTCGTGGAGGAGGCCGCAGGAAGGCGCCACAGCCCTCTCCGGCCCCGCGCCCTGCTAAACGCCAGGAAAAGTGGCGCCCCTGAGACGGGCTGCTCAGAGATGGCCATCAGTTCTTTCAAGGAGACGGTACCAGGGCTGCTCCTTCCCCCGGTGGAGGGCCGAGGGAGAATCCTTGGTTTCCCGAATCCCGCACCCCATTTCGGTTAAAGAAAGAACTGACACACCCATCTCTGAGCACACAGAGTTCTCGGATGACAGTGCGTGCCGCTCACGAGCCTCACCACTCTCGTCCCCCTCTTTCGCCAGACCCCTGCCAGAGCACGCCCCCGTGGGACGCTGGTCCTCCCCTGGCCTCCTCTGGCAGGACGCGGCTAATGACCGGGCCGCTATGCCACCCACGCCTGGGCCGGTCATTCCGCCTCGCTGCACCACTTAGGGTACGTTGTTGGGAGCCTGGCTAGAGCTTCCCAGACTGTCCCGCTGGGTCGCGAGGTTCATCAGGCTCGGCTACGCGATTCAGTTTGCGCGGTCTCCTCCCCACTTCAGGGGAGTCCGCTTCACTATGGTCGGTGGCAATGCCCCTGTCATGACAGCGGAGGGCGCCCGGAGTGCGATCGAGACTGTCAGTGTGCGATCGAGACCGAGACACGAGGTTTGCATCCTGAATTATCTCGACAACTGGCTGATTCTAGCACACTCTCGAGAGCAGGTTTGCGAACACAGGGACCTGGTGCTCTGGCACCTCGCCCGTCTGGGCCTTCGGGTCAACTGGGAAAAGAGCAAACTCTCCCCCGTGCAGAGGATCTCTTGTCTCGGAATGGAAATCGACTCGGTCGCCATGTACACGCAGCTTACGAGCAAGCCCGCGCAGTAACTGCTGAATTTCCTGAGTCAATTCGAGGGCAAGAGTGTGGTCCCACTGAAGTTATTTCAGAGGCTCCTGGGGCATATGGCATCTGCAGCGGCAGTCACTGCTTCATATGAGACCGCTTCAGCACTGGCTTTGCGATCGAGTCCCGAGATGGGCATAGCAACAGGGCACGTTCTGGGTGCTCGAGTTGCTGGCCTTACTCAATTGCCTCGAGTTGCTGGCCGTACGTTTAGCTCTGCACCGTTTCCGGACGTTGCTGGAGGGCAAGCACTTACTGGTCCGTTCAGACAACATGACGACAATAGCGTACATCAACCATCAGGGTGGTCTACGCTCCCGCCATATCTCGCACGCCATCTCCTCTTATGGAGTCAGAAGCATCTGAGGTCGCTTCGAGCCATTCACATCCCGGGAGAGCTGAATCGTGCAGCCGACGAGCTCTCGCGATTACGGCCTTATCCCGGGGAATGGAGACTCCATCCCCAGACGGTTCAGCTGATTTGGGAACAGTTCGGCGACGCACAGGTAGATCCGTTTGCCTCCCCAGACACTTCCCACTGCCGCTGGTTTAACTTCCTGACTGAGGGGACACTCGGTTCGGATGCACTAACGCACAGCTGGCCGCCTTCACAAGTATGCTATTCCCCCAGTGAGCCTTCTTGCACAGATCCTGTGCAAGATCAGGGAGGACGAAGAGCAGGTCCTTTTGGTTGCGCCTCATTGGCCCACCCGGACTTGATGCTCCGAACTGGTGCTCCTCGCGACAGCCCCTCCCTGGCCAAAGGACCTCCTTTCTCAGAGACAGGGCACCCTTTGGCACCCGCGTCCCGATCTCGAAGAGGTTCCACTTCAGAGCATAGTCGTGTCTCGTGGACAAGGCTCTAGCTGAAGTGATGGTAGCCACCACCTGAAGGGTTGGAACGAAAGCTGCCTCCTTCCACCCTGAAGGTTTATGTGGCTGCATTCTCTGCGCACCACGACATTGTGGAGTCTAAGACGGTAGGACAGCATGATCTGGTCATCAGTTTCCTTAGGGGGGCCAGGAGGTTAAATCCTCACCGCCCCCTTCATATGCCCTCTTGGGACCTCGAAGTGGTTCTTTCTGCACTGCAGAGACCTCCCTTCGAGCCATTGAACTCAGTTGAGCTTAAATACCTCTCCATGAAGACGGCGCTCCTGGTTGCTTTGGCCTCCATCAAGAGGGTAGGGGACCTGCTGGCATTTTCAGTTGACGAAGTGTGCCTGGAATTCGGGCTGGCTAACTCTCACGTCATCTTGAGACCCCAGCCTGGATATGTGCCCAAGGTTCCCACCACTTCTTTTAGGGATCAGGTGGTAAACCTGCAAGCGCTACCCTCGGAGGAGGTAGACCCAGCCTTGGCACTGCTCTTTCCAGTACGCGGCCTTCGCGCTTACATAGACAGAATGCGCAGGACACTGGAAGACAGCTGCATTGGCGAGATTAGATTGGGAGATTAGATACGTATGTAACCCTCGTTCCCTGAAGGAGGGAACGGAGACGTCGCGAAGCAAATTCCGCAGACCCATGGTATTTTCATACCATTGGCTCGTTTTTTAATAACTCGAAGGTGATAAGGCTCTCTAGACGTTACCTACCAAAGGAGGGAACGGAGATGTTATGTCCTGTTGCCACAATTGAGCGACCGGACACTGCTCGGCTCCTCAGCGAAAACTTAGTGAGTGACTCTCTGCACACTTCCTATATACCTCCGTGGGTCGTGTGGTTCGCGATGCAAATCTCACTCGCCAATGTCCATTGGCTATTTCTGTTTACACTCGAAGGTCATAGGGCTCCCAGGCGCGATCCCAATTCGTTAGTCACTGACGTTAACATTGTCATATCCATTACCATGCTAAAAATCTTTTGAGGGTTGTCATGGTAAATTTGTTTATCTGCGCCCTTCTGATTAGGTTGTCTCAAACATATAATCTGGATGTGATGGAGAATCTAATCCCAGACAAACCCAAGTGTGGAGCCTGTGGAAGAATGGGTGCAAAACGCTGCTCCCGCTGTCAGGGAGAGTGGTATTGCAACAGGTAAAGCAACACATGTTGGTTTTCTGACAAAATTTATATATATATTTTTTTTAACCCTTTATATTACTAATCAATTCTTTACTATACTAATGTCCTTCATTTATAAACAAGATGAATAGCAAGAGTAATAAATTATAATTACCCTTTCATGTTTTGGCTTTGTCGGTATTTGTTCAGGATTGATTGTTAATAATTCTATTTGTCTGGTATTTCTCTGTAGAGAGTGTCAGGTGAAACACTGGCCCAAGCACAAGCCTGCATGCAAACTCATGGCAGAGGCCATACAAAGACTGCAGGAGGAACTGAACATCAGCAGCTGAATTAAAGCACCGCTAAATGAAAGGGATGGTGAGAGTGATGCTGTGGGATTCAGAAGTGCATAAGAACACATCCACTATGAACTGTCATATTTAATGGACACTAATGGAAAAGGACAAAAAGATGCAAGAAACTGTTCCTGATAGTTTTCTTTCATTAGCAGTTCTATGTTTGTATATTGGGTTGAAAAAGAGTAAATAGATCATTCCTGATAAAAGCTTTCATATGTAAACATATTCTTTGTAAATGCATGCTCATAAAACTATTATTTGCACACATTGTTAAATTAATTGATTAATAACTGCTACAATATAACCATTATTCTCACATGTTGTTATTAAATGAACTGAATAAACTGCTAAAATATATTTGAGATCCAATCAGTTTGATTTTTACTGACACAACATTATTGCATTTGTTGTAAAGGACTTTATTTTGTGGAACACAAAAAGAAGAAACTTTGAACGATTTCCTTGCCACTATTTTCCATGCAGTTACAATGAATGTTGTCTGGAGCTTTTTAGCATACATTAGTCCTTTCTTAAAATGGATGCAAAAGCACAATACATTCAGGATCAATTTTTATGTGTACCTTTTACAAAGCACACCACAAACCATTTTAAGCTTTAAGTTTTATTGTAACTTTCACACAGCCTCCATGTTGCAGTGGGATCCCACGTTACCCTGTCATGTCACACACTGTAAAAAACAAAACACTTACAAGTACAAGTGCATGTGAGTCTCAAAAAATGGGTGACAACAAGACCTTGGAAATCTGTACTTTACCACTTCCAAAGAACAAAGGCCATGAGAGAGACGTCAGGGTTTGTGAAAATCAGTAATAGATGTAACAGATTTGGAACTTAACAGTTTGAATTTCATTTACAAACCCTTTTGGAATATAAGAAAAAATATTTGGTTTGTACAATAGAGCACTATGTAGAATTGAATGACCAATGTATGCTGTACTGAGACATGCATTTTTAGAAATTACACACACTGGATATTTAAAACTATTTTCATTATTTTGATGTGGACTCACAAAAATATGCAAGACACTCAAAAGAAGAAAACAGAAATACAACAGAAACACAAAATCTTTACTCAAGATTAACTGATCTATAATAGTCATTTGTTTTGGTTATACTATTTAAGGTGTCCTTGTTACAGTGTAATTTAGTACTGTATTTAAATATTTTATTAAAGTACTAAGTAATAATAATTAACAACATGTACTTACTATAGGGTTAATGTTCAGAGTAGGGTTGGGTTTATGGTTAGCTGTATGTAATTATGCATAATTTACTGTTGTTATTACTACAGTAAATACATGCATCGTGTAACAAGGACACAAAAATAAAGATTTTTAGTTGTGTAGTTGTCTTGTATCAAAAGTACTGACATTTCAAACAATCAGGATCAATCAGTCTTTTAGGACATTGGCTTCCGATAATTTATCTTTATAGACATTGAGTCTTTTCCAGTGCATTTAACATTCTTTTAGCAAATTGTTTTTCTTCTACTAAGAAACAATTCTGAAACTAATACTCGATTCATTCATTGAACAATAAAATGTAGAAAAAAAAGTAACTTTCACAAAAGAACAGAAAAGATAACTTGATAAATGAAGTACTTCACTTTTCTACTGTAAATACTTCAGAATCTGCTTTGACCATCAAACTTGGGATGTTTGGTTCAAAAACACCATTTCATGGTTTCATAATCGAGAACCATCGATACAATATCACAGTGCACAGACTGATATCACAGACCTTTTTTGCCCCTTTATATCGCCTTAAAATGTTAAAAAGACCTGTACAAAATCTAGATGTACTCACAATTATGTCTAAAGGATGTGTTTTATAAAATAAGATATTAACAAAATACATACAAAACTTTCAAAACCATATTGAAAGTGTAAAAAAATAACACGTTGTTGTTTACCATGTCTGATGAATTGTATGTAGAATATGCTTGAGATTCTTCAGTTAAGGTCTGAGTATGTTTTATTGTTAGAAACTGGAATAAACATTTTCCCTTTTTTCCTTATTGTCTTCATTGTCTTCCTCAGAATCTGACTTAAAGACAATCCCTGACAACAACAAAAACAAAACAAATATAAATTTAGACTTGGAAAAATACATTCAAGCCTTAAAAGCTTGAGATACTGTAACATTCGACAGAATGTGATTGTCTTACCTGGCTAAACTCTATTTAGCTCCAGTTCTCAGCACCACTGTAAAAAAAAAGAAGAAGAAGAATAATTCACTAAGACTCCACAAAAATGACAGTACTTCCAGTTACTTCATTTATACAAAGATGAAGAGTCAGGTAAAAACGTATCAAAGGTGGAGGAGTGACAGGAAGTCATGCAATGCTACATAAACAGAGTGACCTGTTACTGGAAGAACATGTGAAAGATCAGAGACAACAAAAATGATTTCGGTGAAACAGGAATGTGTCACACCAGTGGCAGAACAAGAGTCCGTAAGTAACTTTATGAATCATGCACACGACTGTAGAACATGGAATAATCGTGAATTCTTGATGGGTACAAATATGTGTGACGGAGAAAAATGGAAAGATGGAAAGAAGGAACGAAAATTCCAGTTCAGACATCAGCAGTAAAAGAAGCAGAATCAACAAGAGGAACACTGACATGAACGAATGTGTTTGTTTAGTATGGATATGTATGGATATAATGCAAAGCTAGAAGAAATAATGGATGAACAGATAAACTGTTGAAAGGTTTTGTACCTGTAGGCTGCATGTATGGTTGCATACCCCCGGTGAAAGTGTTTATGTGTGTGTGAATTTGTGTCACCAGTCAGGCTGTCTCGGGGGGGCAGAGGCCCGAGGATACCACCTCATTGTGTCATAGGATGGATAGCTGAAAAAAAATACAGGTTCGTTTTGAATAAACCTTTTGAGTTTCAAAGTCTGGAATGGCAGTATAAATTTGTCAGATCTAAAAAAAAAAATGCTTCAAAAAAAGCACATAAAACTGGCATGCAGAGTATGGCTGCGTCCGAAACCTAAAAATGCTGCCTTCGGAGGATGCATTGCAAGGAAGGAAGGCATCAAAGCATGTCCGAATTCATTGTTAGATGAGAAACCTTCATCGATTTTTGAAGGCAGCATAGATGTATAGTTCGCTTTCTTTGATATCCCACAATCCTGTGTGTTCCATTCTGTGACACTCGAGCTAAAAAAGAAAGATGGCGTCTGAAAGTTGCAGTTTGTGTTTTTGACCAACGGTTTCCACTTCTAGTGAGAAATTACAATTGTAGTAATAAAACATTGTCTTAGTTTTCACCAAAGCTCGCTCTATTTTGCAGTAGTTCATTAAACGGTTACGTTGCCTCAGAAGTCTGTCCGAAATCAAACAAAGTTATTGCCTGATAGGGCAGTGAGGCAAAGTCAGCTGAATACGTTTTCGGACGCAGCCGATATATATGGATAGAGATGCATGCTGAGAAACGAATGTCATGCTATTACACTGTTCAATATTTGTATGGCATAAATCGTTTTTAAAAATGTATGAATTTTGTATGTATGAAATGTGTTTTTGATTGATTTAGTAAGATTTCATAATGAATTATAACAGATCAATCAAAACAAGTAGAGATCCACCGACATAAAAACTATCCTGATAGTTACATGACTTCTTGCTTTTGCCAATGAAACAATACGATTATACACATCTATGCTATTTTGTGTTTTCTGTAATTTAACACAAATGTTAATGGCAAGTATGGTGTTGTAAATGGAACATTAAAAAAAACTTTGCAAGATTCACAATGTTAATAGTCAATGAAAAGGGTCCATATAGTACATACTCATATTGGTTCATGCACACAATTGATTACTATAGACATTTAGCTACGACTGATGATTTCAGCATGCATAGAGATGAAGAGGTGGAACAAACTCTACCTGCTCATCACGGGGTTGTTTATGCCATATATAGGCTCACTATGATAACCACTGACAACAACATCCACACTACTGTAAAACAGTAAATGTAAAAGTAAACATCAACTGCTTGTAAAATTAACATGAGATGTATGAATGAAAGTGTTCACAGAGTGTTCACAGAAAAAAAATGATATAAAGATAGTATTGAAGGTTTCAAAGGTGCAATGATAAGATGAAATGTCCAAAAATGTAAAAGATGAGATAGATGAAAAGATGAGAAATTAGAAAGAAGAAGTGGCTGGTTATCAGAACAAGAAAAGGAGAATATGGAAATGAAGAGTGGAAGTTGAGGAAGAGACATGAGATGACTCTAAAAGAACCTGTGGAGTGAAAGCCATTCTTGAATCTTGGTGAAAGATTTTCAGTTTAGTTGCAGTTTCTTTTAGAAAAAGCTTGATCCGTTTCATAAGGCCATATTTCATTTCACATATGACAGGTAGATGGACCTAAATTCAGCAATTAAATAAACTCACTCATCATAGACGTCCTCAGTGTCCATCCTGCGGTAGAATTTGGCAAGTTTTACCGACATGATAATGCTGGGAATGAGTAACATACAGCATCCTCCCAGACCAAACCAGAATGTGTTCTAAAACAAACAAATGCACAGGAGAACACATTAGCATAAATGTCCATAAACAGCTCATATAAATGCTTCTTTAAACACATAAAAAGTGTCCTCATAGGTTTTAACTTCAAATATGAAAAAGGAATATGTGACCGTACATACACTACCATTCAAAAGTCTGAGGTGATTAAGATTTTTTTAAAGAAATATTCGTCAAGGATGCATTAAATTGATCAGAAGTGACAGTAGAGACATTACAAAAAAATTCTATTTTAAATTAATACTTTCTATTCATTAAATAATCATCGCAGTGTCACAGTTTTGACAAAAATATCGAGCACCAAATAAGCATATTAGGATGAAAATTCAGCTTTGTCATGACACAAATCAGTTAGATTTTAAAATGTAGCCTATTAAAATAGAAAACAGTCATTTTAAATTGTAATAATATTTCACAATATTACTGTTTTTACTGTATGCTTAATCAAATAAAGAAGCCTTGGTGAGAATTAGGATCTTCTTTCAAAACTATTAAAATGACTGTTTACATAATCAGTGCTTTTTCTATCCTCATCTAACGCTCATCTTGTTGCCGAGGTGTGATAAATCTCTCTGTTAAATGGATTGACCCAGTCTGCGGGGATATTCTGTGTATAGTAGTAAACGACATCAACATTGTACAACATAAATGTCAACACCTTACCATAAGATTTTACAGATACACCTCATGATTGTAATAACATTAACTAAGATTAATAAGTGCTTTACAAGTATTTTTAGTTCATGTAACTAATGTAGTTAACTAATGCTAACAAATGGAACCTTATTGTAAAGTGTTACCACATTAATGTCAATACTGTACATAATAGGCCAATTCACACCGCACAGGCAAATGGCAACAAACACCAACACAAGTTGTCCGTTGGATTTAGAATTTTACGAAAAATGTTCACACTGCCCCAACAGTCACCGACAAGCGCTGATTGAACATATTCAGCCGGGTGAAAACAAACCCAGACCAAAGGCGACAGACGGCGACAGGGGTAACACACTGATCCGACAAAACGCAACAAACCTGTTTGTTGGCGTTTGTCTGTGTGGTGAGAACTGGCCTTTAGAATTCTGATATCGCAGACAGTGTCTGTCAAGTTCCAAACGTGACATAAAGCACCATTGAAGCAGTCCATACGACTAATGTGATATATTCAAAGTATCAAAAAGAGCATTGTGTTTTTGATTTTTTTTTTTTTAAAGAAAAGAAAAGAAAGTTATATGGGTTTGGAACTAATTGAGAGAGAGTAAATGACAATTTACATTTTTAACAATCCCTTTAATTTAACAGCAGAAATCAGAGCCTGGGAAGTACCCAATTACATGGCTCTGTTAATGTGAATGTGTGTTTTGCCTTTGGATTGTATATTTCTGTAAGTTCATAGATTTGTTCACACACACACACCAGCACACACACTGCAATAACATCTCCCTTCCGCTGCATCTGGGGGCTCAGAGTGTGAACAGTGACAATCTTGTTCTGCTCTGTGTGTGCGTGTGTGCGTGCGTGTGTGTGTGTGTTGGGGGACATTGATGCATGTGCTGCATATATTCAAGGGTATATTCAGTATGGATCTCTTGGGTTCTTGCATGTGCTATATGTTTTAAAACGGCTTTGTATATCTTACCACTGAGTCAACTATGAAGCTGCAGGCTACGATCTCTAGCGAGTCCACAATGTTGCTGATGGGCTTGCACTGGGCAACCTCCATTTCCAGCTGCACATACACACATTAGTATATAACTGATTAGTTGCAGTGTACATGACAAAGTGCTGCTCTTAAAGGAAAATGCTGGACTTTGTCTTATCTTAGCATACTCACTGAGTGCTTGACCCACACCGTATATTGTGAAAAGTATCCCACAATGTTCTTAATGAATTTGTCAGTCTCCTGTGACATTTTTAACAATACAAAAATTGTTTTTAAAAAAAAAAAAAAACATAACAGAGCATTTGAAAACTGAGCTATTACAAAATATCTACTTTTTTCTTCATTAGTATTTCGTCAAGTAAAAAATCGAAATGCCTTTAAAACAAAATAAATGTACTTGTTTTCAGAGAATATATCTTCAATTAATATAATTTTTTCCCCATATTACACTGTTTGTTTAAATTTTTGGTGTTTTAAGCTTAAATCTAATAAAATAGTTATTCCTAAAATAAGAAAAACAACCAAATTCAAGATATGATCTCTAAAAACAAGTCTCAGTGTCTTATACAATTAGCTTCTCAAGTAAAAGTATCTTGTTTTAATGATGTTTAGATTTTTATTTATTTATTTTACTGGAAAACATGTAATAATTAAGATCTACTGTATGCGATATGTATCTATGGATCAAGATTTACAATTAGTAAATTAATAAATGAAAAAAAAAAATGAAACATGTATTTGTACCTGTTTGACCACATGAGAGACATTGTTGGAGATGAGATACTCTGCTGCCTCGATGGCATTCAGGACATTTGTCACTTTAATCTAGAGGGGAAAAAAAGTGAGAAATATTACATAATTCTTCACATAATAATTATACAGAGTCTCTAAAATGTATATGGACACATTATCCACTCCTAATCATGTATACATGTAATTTCATTATGTATATTAAAACCAAGAGGCATTTATTTTATAGAAAGATGTACATAAAATTGTGTGTTTGTACTGGACTTACAGGTAGTTCTCTGGATGTTTTCTGAAGCAGTTTGATGCTTTGACTTAGAGTGCCCTACAAGAAAAAAACACATACATATTCTACTTAAGTAAATATATAAATAAATACTATATGAATCTCTTACAATCTGGTCAACCCCTCCATGAGTTACTGGTTTCTCCTACGATTCTTATTCTATTAAATCTTTTTAGTAAGCCATGCTCCAGCGTGTTCTTTTGAATTAAATTCTTTAGTCATTGCAACACAATTTCACAGCAAAAATTGCTGAAAAATCACACAGTACAAAAACAATGATTAAAAAGAAGACACTTAAACAGACTTGCAAACACAAACATTTACAAAACACTTCTGAACTACTAAAGTTGTTCACATTACTGAAACACATTTTTTACAAAGTACATCTATTTTTGTTTAGTCACGTCACATGATACCAGCTGTTGGCTTACCCTTGCTTTCACAAATTTCTTTGGTTCCATTTGAAAAAATAGAATAAAGAATAAAACTTAGAATAAAACTTTCTGTGTCCTCATAAACCAAATGGCTTCAAACATTTTTCATTCTAATTCAAAAAATGAAAATTTCAATGAAAATTTTCAATAAGTACTTATCAATATTTTGGGGACAAATTTGCAATCATAAGTGAGCTAAATCTGACAAAAAAAATCCTCCTTTTGAGGATGTCCTCATATGTAAAAAGGTATAAAATAATAATAATTATTGTAAAAATGCCCTGTTAGTGTTACAGTCTGGGTTATAGAATTGTATTAATTAATTAATTAACTAGCTGTATAATAACAACAGTATAAGTCTAAGTAAATGGTTTGTGGTGTGGTGTGTGTGTGGTTCAGGTATTCCCTGCCTACATCATGGGGACAAACTGTTCTTATTCGTACTTACAATATCAGAAAACAGCTTATAAATCATATTAAATTATGCTTTTTGAAAATTTAGTTTGTGTGTTTGTGTGTTTGTGTTTATGTGGGTGTGTTTTACCATAGCCTGCTCCATTGGCACCACTTGATCTTTGTGGATCTGTCTGATACTGCTGGCATGACCCTTGAGCGCATTCTCAAGAGCCCCACGTCGCTGTGTAAGAAAGAAAGTGGGAGATACATTGAACATTGAACATTGAACATTGAACATGTTCATTGAAAATGTATAGAATTGTCAAAAAACACTTTCACTAGTTTATAATAAACAAACATTTTCACCACATATTTAACAACATTTTGTGTTGTAAATGAACAGTTTGGAATAAAATATAAAACACAATAAACTTACTAAGGCTAATTTCAGAACTAGCATTTTATTTATACGAAATTGAATTTAATAATACATTTAAATATTAAATTAAATTTTATTTAGGTATTGTGATATTGTTAGTCGAAACTTGTAATTTGTGAAAATTGGTACAAATAATTTTCAAATAAATATGGTCTATGCTTATTTCACTCTTTGTTTAGATAATAGATGTAAAAGTTTTATATTTTATGATTTAACATTTAGAGACAGTCTTGGACAAGGGTAAAATATCATTCTACTGTAAAAAGCATAAACTTGCAATACTACAGGTAGAGTTTGACTTATTTGTTAACTATAAACAATGTCTATTAACGAATAAGCTCACTTCTCAGACTAACATTTTATGCCCAAGTGCTGTAAAAGGCCCTCAGTCATATTCCCATAAGCACACGCACACACTGCAGCTCCACACATCCTGTAGCTGTGTGTTTTCACCTCATGAATGCAGTGCCTGTGTCCCTCTACACTGGAGGAAAGATCGCCATATAAAGTTTCAAAATGTTCCAGAGACTGACCACTCAGTGTTAACTGACATGACTCACTTTAAAACATTGAGTAAATAATATCTGACCTACTGAACTGCTAATATCTGAACATGTTATAAAATAAGACACTAACTGGCTGGCATTTCTTCCAGTTGAAAGTGATTCATTTGTATTTGACTCACCAGTTGGTCTGCTTGAGCTTCAAGTTCATTTGCGTAGGACAAAAGATCCACAACCGTCACTCCTTTGTTCACCTGTCAATGAAATCATCCATTTAGTGTGTTCAACCGTTGTGCCTGTAAGTGTCTATGAAAGTGTGAGAGTTACCTCAGTTAGATAAGCCTGATAGTCGATTTCTCCGATGCCTGTGTTGGCAAAGTCGATGAGGTTATCTTTGCCCTCCTGTTCCAGAAGAAGCATCCCCTGGAGATCCACATTCACACTATTAAATAGCTTGGCCATTTCCAGGTTATACTGTTAAGGAAACACAAACATGTGGTTAGAGAACTGATGTCATGCTCAGTGTTTAGATATACACAAAAACATGTGAAATGCTTTTTGTCTTTTCACGCACCACTGTGGCATTGAGAAACCTGTTGAAGTTAAACTTGGTCTCCAGTTGTAGTGCTGAATATAAACCATGATTCTCATAACAATCTCTATGAGCAAGATAAAAAGTAAAAAAGAGAAAAATCAACACAGTAAATCAATCTTCTCAAAGAGCAAACAACCTCTAGTGTCAAATAAATTATTAATTACAGAGATAGTTGTAAAACTCGTTCCAAAGTCATCTTCGAAACACAAATGAAGATAAAACCTGAGCGATTTTGATCCCTCATCATATAAAGTGATTTTATCTCTTTAAAAGACTTAACCTGCTCAATTTTTTACTTTTACAATGTTTTTATGAACTTTTTAAAGGGTCCGTCAAAGACTTTCACTAGAGATACAGAAATCTCTCAGGTTTCATTAAAAATATCTTTGAAAATATATATAATATATTCCAAAGATGAACGAAAGTCTTATGGGTTTGGAACGACACAAGGTTAATTATGACAGCATCTTCAGTTTTGGGTGAGCTAAAGATTTAAAACAACTACTTCTCATTGATCTTTAGCATTGATCTTTGCTCACTTACCTGTACATACTGCCGATAGTAAGGTCGATGTTAGGATCTTGAAACAGCATGCCAGGAAGGACATTCTTTTTGGCAGGATGGACCATGTATGGTGTGTCAATAATCTGCACAGCAATAAATAATCCAAATTAAATTCAAAAGAGTCAATTTTCCATATGCTAATCAGTACATTTAAGATGATAATTCTATCTTCAGTTTCATTTTAGCTTTGTGTTGTTGCAAACTTGTATGACTTTCCTTATTTTGTAGACCACCAAAGAAAAACTTTTCATTTAATATTACAGGTGTACAAACTGTATATTTTGGCACCACTTTACCGTGTCGGTAACACTTTATTATTTATATCTTATATGTACTTACTTACTATAGTAATAACAGTAAAGTATGCACTACTTTAAGCAACTAACCCTAAACCAAACCCCAAACCCAAATTATATAGTAAGTACATGTTGTTAATTAATATTACTCAGTACTTATTTGTATAATTACACTGTAACACGTGTAATAAAGTGTAACCACAGTTTCCTTGGTAAACCTGTTACATGTACTTACTATGGTAAAATTATAAAATTATGTACATGCAACTAAACCTAACCCTATAGTAAGTACATGTTGTCAATTAACATTACTCAATACTTAAATGTATAATTACACTGTAATAAGGACACCTTAAAATAAAGTGATTTTTTTTTTTTTAAAGATTTATTTTTGCCTTTTCTTATATAGTATATAGTGAAGAGTGGACAGGAAAAGAAGTGAGAGGGGGGGGGGGGGGGGATGCAGGATCAGAAAGAACCAGAAGCTGAGATCTGAACTGGTGCAACTGTACTGCGTGTTGGAGACATTTGCCACAGGTAGGTTTTTCTACATCTACATTATAAGCTATTATCTATTATTAAACTGGAAATCAAATTGGCTCACACTTTTTAATTGGTGTCTTTTTACTACTATGTACTTTCATTAAAAAAACGTTAGGTACAATGTACTTATTGTGAGGTGAGATATGGGTAAGGTAAGGGACAATGTAAAAATGTATGTACATAATAAATGATCAGTTTAAATGTATAGTAGTTAAAGACACATTTAATATAAATTGTTCAATTTTTGTTAACCAGAGTATTGTGCCGGTACCTTAAAAATCTGTCTGTTAGCCAGCGGCTCACACACAAGCTTCTCTATGTTTCCTCCAACAACAAATGTGGTGACTACAACACCCATGAGCACCCAAGAGAAGATGAAGCTGAAGCCTACAGAACTGCTCAACAACAGAACCAAAAACATTAAAAAGAGAAGTTAGTATCTAACTTTTAAGTATAATTAAATATAATTTGATATGCACTTTGTGGGAAGGTGTTGTGTAGATAAGTATTATGGTATATGTTGTTTTGGTGTTTCCATGGTAACTCACGCCATCAGCAGGTTTCCTCCAGTGTTAGACAGACATCCACGTGTGGTGGGTGTGGCATTTTTATCATAGCCACATGATCCACACAGCAAACCCAGGAAATTAAAGGCCAGAACCAGCACGACCATACAGCAGATCACTACACACCCTATCCATCTAGAGACACAAAGACAGAGATAAAGAGATATTGGGTGAAAGTGAGAATGTACACTGTGACTGCAAGATTTTTATTAAGTTTAAAAAAAGAAATCAGGCCTAATACATAATACATTCAGCAAGAATGCATTACAGTTTTTTGCAATTGCTACGACACATTTCTCAATACTTAGGTCACTTTTTCAAAACTCTTCACACAGTTTTCCTAATCAAATTTCATCTTGGCACAGCAGTTTATTTCACATTCAAAATGCACTAAAACTACCAAAACACTTCATCCATGTCTCAAATCATGTCATTCTCAGTTACGTATTTCTTTTGCAAGCACACAGAAAATAAAGATCTGGATCTAATTGCTGGCAGTAGTAGATTTAATAACTATAAGCACAAAACAAAATACTCAAGAAATTTTGACAAAGAAAAACATGAACAGAACAACCGTTAGAGATGCGATGAGAACATTTCTCAATACTTTGGTCACTTTTTCAAAACTCATCACACAGGGATCATAAAATGTGTCTATGTGGGCTAAATTGTGGATCATTTATCATTGCTTTGGCACAAAATGTATTCAATGACTACATCTTTTAAATTACATGAATACATTTCTCACTTAGACACAACACCGCCAAAACTCTTATACAGGCCAATTTGCACATGCTTACATACTCTTTTCAAACTGTTAAACTTACATTCAAAACTTAACATAATACAAAACTGAATAAGACAGCAATTTGCTACATTTCTATAGTAATATGATATTGAATTACAATTCGAATTTACGATTATAGAAATACTATCAAAACAATTAGATGTAGCTGAACACCTAATCGTTAATCTTTCAATTTCATTACCATCTATACAAAAGGGGAAAACTTTTTATACTGTCATGTAAACATGGACTATTGAACATATACTGCAATGAATTATAAGCAGTAGAGAGTGTCATTCTTGTTTTGTAAAGAAACTTTACAAAATAAATCACTGTATAATGCTGACTGTTGTCATTGTGTCAAAGTGAGTTTGTTGGGTGAAAAACTAACTAACTTTGTTAGTGTTATGGAAGAATGAATTGATTTGAGACACGAATTAAGTGTTTTGGTAGTTTGAGTGCATTTTGAATGTGAAATAAACCGCTGTGCCAAGTTGAAAGTTGGTTAAGAGAACTGTGAAGAGTTTTGAAAAAGTGACCTTAGTATTGAGAAATGTGTCATAGCGACTGTAAAAAAAAAAACTGTAAATACACAAGTGGACTCACAGCTGATCCAACTGAGGCAATCAAGTGAATAACTACAGTATGGCAACTGACTCAACCATGTGAAAAACCCACCCACAAACAGACACAGATAACCCATTACAGTTACATAGTCCATGTTTACATTAGTGTACAAAGTTATTCCAATGCCGTCCCCTTTGTATAGATAGTAATGAAATTGAAAGAATCAGTGTGTGAAGAGTTCTGAAAAAGTAGCGATTGTAAAAAAATTAAATAAAATAAAAACTGTAAAATTATCAAAACTGACAGTAGATATATTTATAAATTGTAATAATATCCCACATGTTTTTTATTTTTACTTTTTTTACTGTTTTTGGTGAAATAAATGCAGCCTGGGTGAGCATAAGAGATTTCTTTCAAAAACTCAAATGAGTGGTAGTGCATAAATTAAATATTTTTTAAATATGTCATTAAAAACTAGTTCAGCACACACTATTTGCATTTAATGTAAATGCAGTTGTCTTTACTTGAATTTTCTATGACTGAATTCGGTTGCATCATGTGGTTGTCACTCCCTAAATAACATATCAGAAAAGGATTGACAACTTAATATATCTGTAATGTGTGTAGCATCAGTTTCATATTAGTAATCTCTACAGAAGTACCTGTAGAAGTCCAGCTGGTCGATCTGTGGGTAGTACGCCTCAATGTTCTTCTGGCTCTCCGTCAGGAACTTTGTGAAGTTCTGAAGTGCTGGTTCTACTGGGAACATCTTTGTGAAACCAATTATCTCTCCACATGACTTATCCAGCAGCCCTTTCACTTCTTTAACAGAGAGAGACACAGAAAGATTAAGTGAATATGGAAATGTGATAAATATGTGAAACAAGGCAGAAACATATTTTTTCCCCAGTTTTTCCATGAAATGACTAACATCTCTAGCACTAAAACATCTCTGTGTGGATTAATGTTGAAGGGACACAGTACTTGAGGCACACTTACTGGGTAGAGCTTCATTTTTTAAAAGACAGACCGGTTTCCGAATGCATAGGAACAGATACGAGAACAAAATAAAATTTAGTTTTTTGGTGATTTCTTTAGTTTCAGAGAACAAATGAAGTTAACATGTTGAGTACAGAGAGATGCTCTGTTGAAAAACCTAATGAGTATTTCCTATATGAAGGCAGGCACCGCATTAAGGCATCATAGGCAACACTCGCTATGTACAGACAGCGAGTCAACAGACCAGGTTTTGGTACAAAGCTAGATAAATGAATAAAGAGAATGCCCTCACCCGACACAATTCCTTTCGTCTGTTCCCTGACCATCCTTGGTGTGTCGTTAAAGGAAGAGTAGCCCTGAAAGAGATTGACAAAAAGAAAAGGTTGTGAGAAAACTGTCGCAATACATTATGGGGGAATTAGTGGGTGCATGATAAAGGTAGACCCATCTGACCTTCTGGACAATATTGCTGAGGTCTGTTTCAAGCACAGCGTTCAGATTGGCCAAAGGCGCCTCAACCTCAGGCAACTGTTGAACGTCAACACAGGAGTCACAAATAAACCACACAGACCAACATATTGTACGATGTTCCTAAAGACCCCATTTAGCTCCATACAAACAAATAAAGCAGATTATTAGTACTTTAGTGAAATGGAATAATAACGTTTTATCAGTTAATGAAAAACAAGGATGTTGTTTTTTTTACTATAAATTTAAGTCCTGCTGATGATTTTTTTGCCGTAAATTCCCATAAAAACTAAAAGGTTGCTATCGTATTTTTTACGGTAAAATACTAACAAACCACAGCTGCCGTTTTTTTTTACCGTAAATTTCACCGTTTTTTTTTTTTTTACAGTGTAGTTTTAAACCATCTATATTATATGCTAACAAAATAAACCTTTATTTACAGTCTGTCTCTTCCAGGAAGAAAATACTGATGACTCATCCTGCACTACATTTTTTTTTTTTCAATCAATTAATACCACCTGTAAATTACTAGCAAATAGCTAATCATGGATCATGGCTGTGAAGTAACTACATTTTACTGGCTTTTAAAAACAGCATGAACCAGAAATTGCAATCATTTTTTCTTTCATATTATCTGAGTTAAAAGGCTTCCTGAACCAAAAAAAATGAATAATGTAATGTACTCATTTATAATAAATACTGCAATTTTCCATAAAATATTAGAATTGTCTATTTTGATTTCATGGTGAATGGATGAGCCCTCAATATGTCCTGTCTAAACTAAGCAAATTGAAACACTGACACAGTCTTTACCAAGTCTCATGAAAAACATGATTATATATTAATTTTATAAATTACTAAATGCAAAGTTCAGTTATAGAGTTAGAAGCCTCATCTGTACAGAACTAAATAAAACTTGCTTTTAGTGCCACTCAGAGGACATTTCACCTAAAGACTCATTGATTTCCTACAAATGGTTTACTTTTTGTTGTCTGTGCACATAAACTGGGATAAAAGAAAAATATTTTAAGATAGAAAACTATTATGCATAATTGACAGATTCCTATGCTAATGACACCCTGATACACATACATGTATATAGAGGCTGTGTGTGTGAGTGTTACCCCATTAAAGTTTGCGCTGAGAGCGAGCTGGCTGAGTGTTCCGCGGATGGTGCTGCAGGTGTGTGTTACGTCTCCGCTAGAGCAGGCCTGGTCGTTGAGTGTGTTTGAGAGAGACGCACGTTCAGATTGAAGAGAGTTCTGGAGTCTGCCCGTCCCTTCCTGTAGGGTCTCCAGTGATGTGGTCACACTCTCTAATGACTCTTTGGCCTCCCGCATGGCTGTACACACACAGAGCACCTTCATTATAACACGCTCATATGAAGGAAAAGAAATAAATGAACCATTGGGAGGGATTACACTATTGCAAATACACAACTGATCACAGAACGACCAAAACACTTTTATGTATATGCCATTTTTTCATATAAATTTGTGTCTCTATTGAGATTTTTCTGCAGCTATTTAGGTTCTCATTTCATAAATTTGATGAAACGATAAATATTGCAGCATTACATAAAGATACACAAGACTGCTTATATCAACAATACTTAAAACAGCAACAGAACAAACAACAACAACAACAACAACAACAACCACAATCTCTGTTCACAAAACACATGGGTGAAACCTCTGACTTTTACCTTTAATAGCACCTTCCACTTTAACTTTTATCCAAAATCACAAGCAACAGAAACAGAAAGGAACAAATTAATAAGAACAGTATCAGTGTGAGTGTGTTTTGTGGTGTTCCTGTAGCTTAAACCTAAGAGCAAGGTACTAGCAACATCAAAACGTCTTGAAATTTGTCATCTGTTTGTCATTTGCTGTCCTCTGGACCAGGTCACTCTTGCAAAAGAGATTTTAATCCTGAATCTCAAGTCTTGGTCAGCTTGTCGCATTTAGGGTTTGTCAGTTCAGTTAAAATTTTTTTTTATCGGACTAAACTATAAAACCCCACGGAAGAGTAAGCACTGATTAGGCTCAGTTACAATTTATAATTACAAATCAATTATTGTAAGTAATTACATATTTCACATTAATTTTTAAATATATGGAAATACATTCCTGCCTTAACTTTGAATTAAGTTAGACTTTTTTTCTAGTAACTCTGACTTTATATCTGATGACTGAGGCTTTACTTGAAAAGCCGCAATTTACTTTACTTAATTACGACTTTAAATCTTACAATGTGACCTTATATCTCACAATATGACAATCTTTTAATTATCCTTTTTTTATTCAGCCTTGAATTGAAAATTCTTGTAATTGATCCTGAATTCCCAAGAGAACAGAGTAAAAGAGAATGTGAATTGCGCCTGTCATTTATTTGCACACGCTACTTTCCGACAGATACTTCAATGTATTTAACACGTACAGTGGTTAAACTGGATGGTGAATGGTTAGTGAATAAGACTCATGGTTTTGCATTGAAACGCCACATTAAAATGTCAGTCTAGTTTAGTGAATTCGGCCCCTCTGTGTATGTACTGTATGTTTGTTTTTGCACCTGCTGTCATGCGAAGAGCGTTGTCTAAAGCAGGTACTACTTCTCTCTCCAGCTGATTATGAATCTGTCCACCCAGCAGAGTCCCAATATCTGATAAACCACATTGATAATACATTTAAAAATGATTAAACGCAGCTCCAGCATAAAGTTCGCTACAGTTCCAAAGTTTGGGGTCAGTAAGATTAGAAAATACATTTTTAAAAAAGAAAGTTTTATTCAACAAGGGCACATTAAATTGATCAAAAGGGACATTAACAATGTTGCAAAAGATTTCTATTTCAAATAAATTCTGTTGTTTTGGATTTTCAAATCATCAAAGAATCCTGAAAAAAAAAAGTACTGTATCATGGTTTCCACAAAAATATTAAGAAATGTGTCTTGAACACCAAATCAGCATTTTAGAAGGATTTCTGAAGGATCATAACTGGAGTAATGGCTGCTTCACAGGAGGAAATTACATTTTAAATATATTAAAATAGAGAACAGTTATTTTGAATTG
This sequence comes from Scardinius erythrophthalmus, assembly GCF_964197995.2. Classification (NCBI taxonomy): domain Eukaryota; kingdom Metazoa; phylum Chordata; class Actinopteri; order Cypriniformes; family Leuciscidae; genus Scardinius; species Scardinius erythrophthalmus. Next base: position 17,437,604 of record NC_138223.1, read on the forward strand.
TAATAAAATGTCACAATATTACTCTTTTTACTGTATTGTTGATCAAATAAATGCAGCCTGGGTGAGCATAAGAGACTTCTTTGAAAAAATGTTTAAAAAAATCTTACCAACTCCAAAATTTGGATCATTAGTGTATGTTCACATTGAGACACGACAGAGGAAGAAAGAGAGAATACTTACTGTCTAAGTCTGATAATACTCTGTTCTTGGCTGTTGTGTACTGTGCAGTCAGGTAATCTATTTGCTACAAAAGAAAAGAGGGAAAAAATAAAGACAAACAGACTTAGACTTGGTGTTTGAAAATATGTCTGTGTTTGTCTCTTTGCTTCTGATCAGGCCCACATAGAATCTGCACCAACAGAATCAGCAGATTTCTATTTTTTTAGCTAATCTGATTAGCTTTCCACCTAACAACAACAGTGTAATACTCTAAGCTTTGTTCACAAATTTGACCCCTTTGACCCTTCCATCAGTTCATGGCTTACCGCTGGTGTGTAGTTGGCAAAAGATTTCAGGTCTCTTATGTTAGTATTGATGAGACGTCTGGTGCTCTTGATCTGAGATGTGATGTTCTGGTTTGCTGCGTAGGTGATCGTCACTCCCACTCTGTAAACAAAGCAACACATTTGGGAAATAATTTGCTTACAGATGTTGGTGAAACATATGACAAACTGCAGATTTATTAGGAATGAGGGAGGGAGTTTGTGAATATATGTATATATATATATATATATATATATATACATATACATATATATATATATATATATATATATATATATATATATATATATATATATATACATATACATATATACATATATATATATATATATATATATATATATATATATATATATATATATACACACACACTAGGGCTGAACGATATGGACAAAATTTCATATCTCGATTTTCATGCCTGATATCTCGATATCGATACAATACGATATGACTACGTAAGAACTAAAAAAACAATACATTTAGAGTTTGTAAAATACACACTGATGTCTATGGAAGAGGTACTAATAATCCTTTCCATTATAATTCGACACGTTTTATTCATATCAGATACGCATTGTGTAACTTCAGTGTTTACTCTATTCTATTCCCAGTTCACCAGCCACTTACTTTTAAGTATTTCGGGAGAAGTGGATGAATTCACGTGTTGTAAACATAGAGGTTGTAAATCCAACAGATCCGATTCTCTGAACTGCGTCTGCGGCACAAACTAACACGGCGGCGCCCATCGCGCATACAGCTCAACTAACGCGATCGTTATAAAGGTGTTTAAACAACAATATACTTCCACTTGCATGTATTTGACAATCGGAATATCAGATATTTCATGCCATAGCTAACACATTTGTGAATATTCTGAATAAAAAAGGAAAATGACATAAAAGCAGATCATCATTCATTCAGCGCTGTTGCTGCTGCTGTGTGTCACGTGACAAGCAATGACGCGTCACCATGGAAACGCCGCCCCCCTCCACGTCCCTGGTAGTGTGTGCGCGCTGGCTTTAGCCAAAGAGTATAGAAGGGCTTCTATACTCTTTGCTTTAGCGGTGCATTCAAGGGCACTCGTAAAACTGATGTTTGTTATGACTGCCAGAGTTGTATGCAGGGCGAGCGCGGAGAGGGGAAATCTATATCGTCTATATCGTTGCTTTTTTCGATAGTAATATCTTGAAAGTTCATATCTCGATATAGATATGATAACGATATATCGTTCAGCCCTAACACACACACACAAATACATAAACTGAATATCCCTGCTCTATAAATTGCTATCTGTGACATGCAGTAATATACGACGTCCTCAGTGTGGTGCTGTTGTCATGCTAAGAACAGCCACTCTGGGGTGTGTTTACCAAAAGCATCATTAGCCAACTACAGTTGCAAGTTCATGTTGTTATCAATACAAGTATTCAACGGAACTTGCAACCATAGATGGCATTGGGAAGTGCACCCTTGTTTAAGTAATGCGGTTCAAGGGGTTTAATTAAGTGACTTACAGGGGTTACAGCTATTTCCCAATCAGCATTACGTTTGAAAAGATCCTACAAATCTGATGGCTTCTTAACCCCCACGACCCTAATTGAAAAGCAAAGTATCTAATGATGGCACACTTCCAAATCTCAGCAGAGAATTATTTGACTACTGTATCATGACTACTGAGATATCAGATACTCATTTGACATATGACATTTTGTTTACCTAGTAGCTAAAAGGTATTTGAAAGCAGGGTTAGTCAAGACGCATTTACAGCTCAGGTGATTGGTTAAAAAAAAAAAAAAAAAAAAAAAAAAAAAAAAAAATCCTGGAACAAAGATGGCAGATTTCTGTACACAATGTCCTACACTAGCCAAACAACAGCATTGCTATGAATAGGAATGCTAACAGATAGTCTTCTCCAGGTATTATAGAACTCCTTGGAGACAGTAGAGCAAGATACTGTTCCCAGACTATCTCATCAAATTAAAATGTTTACAAATATAATAAAAGTATTTATAAAATTATAAAATCAGGGTCAGATTTTTTTTTTTAATTCAGAATATTGCATTAAATTGATTAAAACTGATTGTAAAGATTGTTCCAAAAAATATTTCAAATAAATGCGGTTCATCAAAGAATCCTGAAAAAAAATGATCATGGTTTCCATAAAAAAAAAAAAAAAATGATACTGTTTCAACATTGATAATAAGAAGAAATGTTTCTTGAGCAGCAAACCATCATGTTAGAATGATTTCTGAAGGATCATGAGACACTGAAGCAACATTAAAATAGAAAACAGTTCTTTTAAACTGTAATTATATCTTACAATATTACTGTTTTACTGTATTTTTGATCAAATAAACAGCCTTGGTAAGCATAAGAGACTTCTTTCAAAAATAAAAGACTTCTTTATGAAAAAATAAATAACAATAATAATTAATTGTTAAAATATATTGTTTAAATATATCTTTTAAAATGCACACATTCACTGGTGCTCATACGTATCCACATACTATAGATAACACTTTACTAATTGAGTGGTGCAGATACATATTAAATCGTGGCATCTGATTACAGATTATTGCCAGACAAACCTCCTTCCCTGTTCCCCCAATCTCTCGTTTCCTCTTTCACTGTCTCTCTGTCTCACTCCTGTCTCAGTAAAAAAAAGATTTAATAAAGGGGAAATGTGATTCAACAAAGGAAGCCACAGAGAGAGAAAAAGAAAAGAGTGAAGAAAGAAACAGAGCAGATTTGCACAATCATGATCTCTGCTCCCAGGCCTCGTCCAGCACAATTACTGCAAACCTCTCAGTAAGTCATTGAAAGTCCATCAAGACACACACACACCCTCATAGTACAGTCTATGCCTTACAAACGCCCATTGTGACCCAAGCAACTGCTGTCAGCACTGTCACGAAAAAAAAAAAAAAAAACAGAAAAGTAAAAAGAGGCAAAAAGAAAGAGGGGGGTGGGGTACAGAAATAAAGAGGGGACTTTCTCTCCGGACAGACTCAGGACTATCAATGTCACATGTGTGAATGTGTCTGTGTCATTCTAGACCACTGCAGGTGTGTTCACTATAGTGTATACACTCTCTGGCAATGGTGTAAAATCAAATGGTTAGAACAAATCTCTAAATTGACCATTTTCTGTAATTTCCTAAAATTTCAGTGTCAGTTTAACAATCATTAAGGATCCATCCAAATCTGACAGAAAAAAATACATTACAAAACACAAGTGCACAAGCACAAACACTAACTATCCTTGACTAGATTAGTGTGGAGCAGCACAGCTGATGTTTATTAGAGAGCAGTGATAGGATGATGGTGGTTCAATGCACTGTACCTGTGACCTCTATTCTTTTTCTAGACATAAATAAGTCTAATGTACTTTACCAGAATCACTCTTCACATTTGCACGCAAACTGGCCAAAGGACACAGTAACACACTATTTACCGATCTGCATATGTTCTGAAACATTTCTTAAATATTCTGTACACTGAATATATATATATATATATATATATATATATATATATATATATATATATATATATATATTAGGGCTGCCCCATAATAGTCGACTAACCGTTAGTCGACTAAAATATTATTAGTCGTTTAGTCGCAGAAAAAAAACTACACGCAGGCTTTGACAAACGTTAACGTTCTTGTTAACGGCAGGAAATCCAAACATCTGCCTATCATTTAAAAACCTTAAATATGGCTTATCACTTGAAATAGCACTTTACAAGTCTGCTCACTCTAATGTTCGGCTAACTTAGACAAATGTGCACTATTATTAGGCGCATATCTAAGTATTTGTGTGGAGAACGCACTTACTGCATGACATACAGGCGCCGTACTATGGGGCGCCGTTTGTAAAGCGGTTCACGCTGAAAATAACAGCAACATTTTGTCACATTTAGCTTCAAACAATGTTTAAAAAACTGGTATGAATTTTTGACGGTCACTTTTTAGCACATTTACAACAACATTTGTCAACTTAGAGATATTTTAAATAGTTAAATCTAAATATTAAATGTTATACCTAAATGTTAAATCTAAATACTAAATCTAAATCTAAATGTTAAATCTAAATCTAAATCTTAATGTTAAATCTAAATGTTAAATCTAAATCTAAATGTTAAATCTAAATGTTAAATCTAAACCTAAATGTTAAATCTAAATCTAAATCTAAATGTTAAATCTAAATGTTAAATCTAAACCTAAATGTTAAATCTAAATCTAAATCTATATGTTAAATCTAAATCTAAATCTAAATGTTGAATCTAAATGTTAAATCTAAATCTAAATCTAAATGTTGAATCTAAATGTTTTGGGTGAAACTAAATATTTAACTAATATGCAAATTCAAAATGCCGGTAACCGGATTTAGATTCAACATTTAGATTTAGATTTAACATTTAGATTTAGATTTAACATTTAGATTCAACATTTAGATTTTGAAGCTAAATGTGACAAAATGTTGCTGTTATTTTCAGCGTGAGCCGCTTTACAAACGGCGCCCCATACAGTACATCACTTGCATTTAACTTAAAATACTCCATAATTTTTGATCATAGAGATATACCAGCTGAGCCTCAAGAACAATCTCAACCAAGCCTGAACCATGGCACTTATGGTTAGTGATCATGCCGAGGTAGTTCATTGCAGTAGGGAACTGGCCTGGAGGACTAGGTGGTGCTTGAATTTCTCCCTGTACTTCCAGACAAGTGGCAGAGCCTTCATGCACACGCCCAGATCGAAGGTGTTGATGGTGTACTTCTGACCGACCTCAGCTGCATCCTCCTCCTGTCCTAATGTCCTGTAGCCCTCAAAAGCCCTGTTTGCTAGCATTAGTCAAAGGAGCCAACCAGTCTCTACGATGTTCTGGTGCAGAGATATAGGTCTTGCTAAACGGTTGCTAGGGTACTATTTGGTTGCTAGGGAGTGGCTTGATAGCTGCCAATGATGATACTCCAAAGGCTGCTTGTCAGTTTGAATGATATAAACCAACTGCAATCCCTCTATGACATTCGGATTTGAAGATATCCCTCTTTGGGTTTGGGTTGCTAGGGTCCTCAAAAATGGTTGCTAGGGTATGACTAGGAAGTGTTGAAGGTGATTTGTGATTGGCTGTTTACTGCCCCGAGACAAATGAGCCCACCCTCATGTTTCTATGACACTTCTATCCAAAGATATCCATTTGACCTCTTTCAGTGGAAGTCTATGGAACTTGTTGCTAGGGTGCTCTAAATGGTTGCTAGGGTGTGACTTGAAAGCTTCATGGTGATCCTGAGAAACCACCCCTGTCTCTATGACACTGTGATCCAGAGTTATGTTCAATACAAAATTCCTATGCAAGTTACATAGTAGGATAAACACGTATGCGCAATCCCTGTTTCATGGGCTGTCCCTTCACCATAGAATGTCTAAGGGGCAACTTTGGGCAGCTCTTGCCCCCCAGGAGTAGAACTTACACCCCATTGTGAGATATGTTCTCACAGAGCCTGCCAGCCTCTTCAAATGTGGTAACCCATATGTTTCTACAAAATCCTCGCTCAGAGCTATGACTCACCAAAATCCGTTGCAATGTTAAGTCTATGGGATTTTTTTTCCCACTGGGTGAACATCGTATGCCCGATCGCTTATCAAAGATATATCATACCTCTCCTGAATAATCCGCACGATTCATGGGTCTATGACAAACAGGACTAATGCAGGAAACTATTGCCAAAACAAAACAGCAAAAGTTACATCTTTATGAGCCTAAAATATGTTGTTATTTGCCTGTTTTTCACCAATAAAGAGTGGTTGTACCATGTCAAGGACATTTCCATTTGACTCCTGGTGTCAGAATTATATGAAAAAGTGGGTTAATTTGTCTTTGTATGTTGTGTGGTTCACAAGATATGAAAATCTGCATTTTACGTCCCTTGCGCTGGCATCACTTCAAGATGGCCGCTAAACGAACCCCATGGGACATTGAAACAAAGCGTAAACTTGCCTCACAGACATGAGAACTATACCTAAAGCTTGAGATTTTTACATTTGAATGAACATAAATATTTCCCAATTATGTAATCCGTATGAAACATGCATATATAGGCGCGTCCACTACTGTGGAGATGACGAGTCAGCATCGTTGACTTAATCTCTGCAGCCGAAAACACAGAAAACATTACCAATAAATTATTAAAATGTTTAGACAGTCTCATTCTGATTTTTTCACGACACATTCATAATCATTACATTTGCCGGTGCGCTGTGGCAAGCTTTATGTTTGAATTTGTGCGCAGATTAGGCTATATGTATTTTATATAGGCAATCAGGCGCATAATTATGATTAATGGCTTATTAATATAAACACACGATTAGTCTACTAATAGCTTAAATAAACGACTACTAGTCGACTAAAGAAATATTTAGTCGAGCGCAGCCCTAATATATATATATATACACTCACCTAAAGGATTATTGGGAACACCTGTTCAATTTCTCATTAATGCAATTATCTAATCAACCAATCACATGGCAGTTGCTTCAATGCATTTAGGGGTGTGGTCCTGGTCAAGACAATCTCCTGAACTCCAAACTGAATGTCAGAATGGGAAAGAAAGGTGATTTAAGCAATTTTGAGCGTGGCATGGTTGTTGGTGCCAGACGGGCCGGTCTGAGTATTTCACAATCTGCTCAGTTACTGGGATTTTCACGTACAACCATTTCTAGGGTTTACAAAGAATGGTGTGAAAAGGGAAAAACATCCAGTATGCGGCAGTCCTGTGGGCGAGAATGCCTTGTTGATGCTAGAGGTCAGAGGAGAATGGGCCGACTGATTCAAGCTGATAGAAGAGCAACTTTGACTGAAATAACCACTCGTTACAACCGCGGTATGCAGCAAAGCATTTGTGAAGCCACAACACGCACAACCTTGAGGCGGATGGGCTACAACAGCAGAAGACCCCACCGGGTACCACTCATCTCCACTACAAATAGGAAAAAGAGGCTACAATTTGCACGAGCTCACCAAAATTGGACAGTTGAAGACTGGAAAAATGTTGCCTGGTCTGATGAGTCTCGATTTCTGTTGAGACATTCAGATGGTAGAGTCAGAATTTGGCGTAAACAGAATGAGAACATGGATCCATCATGCCTTGTTACCACTGTGCAGGCTGGTGGTGGTGGTGTAATGGTGTGGGGGATGTTTTCTTGGCACAATTTAGGCCCCTTAGTGCCAATTGGGCATCGTTTAAATGCCACGGCCTACCTGAGCATTGTTTCTGACCATGTCCATCCCTTTATGACCACCATGTACCCATCCTCTGATGGCTACTTCCAGCAGGATAATGCACCATGTCACAAAGCTTGAATCATTTCAAATTGGTTTCTTGAACATGACAATGAGTTCACTGTACTAAAATGGCCCCCACAGTCACCAGATCTCAACCCAATAGAGCATCTTTGGGATGTGGTGGAATGGGAGCTTCGTGCCCTGGATGTGCATCCCACAAATCTCCATCAACTGCAAGATGCTATACTATCAATATGGGCCAACATTTCTAAAGAATGCTTGCAGCACCAATGTAGAATTAAGGCAGTTCTGAAGGCGAAAGGGGGTCAAACACAGTATTAGTATGGTGTTCCTAATAATCCTTTAGGTGAGTGTATATATATATATATATATATAAAATAGTTACTCCACAGCAATGCTATTGTTTGGCTAGTGCAAGACCCTGTATGCGAAGTCTGCCATTTTTGTTCCAGATTTTGGGACTAACCCTGCATTTAAATATGTGTACTTTTCTGTTACAAAGCATGCAAAAAGTAATATGTCAAATTAACAAGATGTTTCGGAATTTGATGTATACATAATATCAAAAACTTTAGAAATGCAAAGACACTCGTATTACTATGAATGGGAGAAAGTGCAGCGCACAATATGGTGGAATAAGTCCCGCCTTCTAAGTAAAAAAGCCAATCCCCAATTAATAAAGTCATAGCGCCACTGCAGCTGCCGTTAGAAGCTCCGGTTTCTATAGAAATACTCAGTATTCTGAGACGTGTGTTTATGACTGCATATGCGCATTTGCTAGTCCAGCCAGAAAAATTCTGTTTTTTGTCATTATTTGAGCATTTAGAAACAAAATTTATGAGACAGCTGTTGTCAGATTTGTACACAGCTTTGTAGAATTTGATGTTTCCCCATTCAAAGAGATAGAAGCTGCACTTGCATGACTGAAATAGCTGCCTGAGAGGCGTTTCAAAGATGCTTTGCCTAAAAGGGACTTTGATCATATTTAATTATTACAATTTTTCTGAATTGCTAAAACACTAAACCCCATTCTCTGAACCAAATTCTCAATAGTCTAAACCAATTTGCAGAATAAATCACTCTTTCTCTAAAACATTAAACAAGTTCAGGTAGTTAAAACACTGTTTGCAAATCTCATGCACTCTTTTTTCAAAACTCTTAACACATTCTCACTCACTAAAACACATTTTGCACTGTGATGCACTTATGTTTCAAAACGCTAAACACAGGTAGGCGAAAGTTAAACACAACTGCAACACAGTTGTCATCGTTTACACACAACGACGTTCACACTTATTTCTAATGATGTGACCAAACTAACTGTACATAATACAAGTCAGTTCAGAGTCCCAAAATGTACTCAAAATGTTGCACTGAATGTTGATACCAACAATGGATGGAAACAATATAAGAGGGAGAGAAGGAAGAGGATGAGTAAGAGGAGGTGAACAAGCAGGAAGAGGATGAGGACGAGGAAGAGCAGGTGTGGAGAATGTTGTCAAGGCTGGATCTGCTTTAGGGTTTTTCCCTTTGCCTGCAGAGATGACATTGTCTGAGAAGTGGAGAAACTCCTCCGGCCGGACAAACATGAAGACATGATGCTGAAGCAGAATAAAATCTCTTACTGACCTTGATTTTGAAGTTGCACAACTCTTCGGAGTGTAATTTACTGTCACATGCTTTTCATTTAGAGTTTTTTACTGTAACCTTTTTGGCTTTTGCAGTTGGGTAACTGTATCTTCACAGTATGCAAGTGGTAAATATAAAGACATTCGATAGGCCTACTATTCAATATTCAGTACAATACTATACTTGCAGTGGATACAGTATACAATTTATTTACCTTACTACTGTAAGTTGTCATTACTACATTTTTTTACGTAATTGCAAAATTTGTTTACTTTTTTACAATAATTTTTTTTTGTAACTGCATGCTTTGGATTCTGTGTTCTCCATTTTTTGATGTAGTGTCTAACAAATGATCTGTAGTGTTTATAATTTTGACTCGCTGTGTGTATGCTCTGAGAGCATTGTTTAATTTTGAGCACAGATAAAATGGTTTTTAGGCAATTGTTTGATTTAGCCAGAAGAGTCAGAGGTTCTGTGAATGTGATTTGAAAATTTGGTTTTGTGTTTAAGGTTTTGAGAAAGTGTGCGATGGTTCCAGGAAATGTGTTTTAGCAATTCAGAAAAACTGTCATTCACTGAGAACATTTGTTTTATATATTTTACAAAATTCACAAAAAAAATCTATTACCGATAATTATCCACTGACAATGCTGTCCAACTGACACAAGGGGAAGTACCACTACTGTTAACTGGCACTGGTTATTGGACCGTGCTAATTATCTCAAAAAGACCAAAATATAATTTGTACAAATTCAAACCTAGACACTAGACACAAGTTCAAACCTAGACACTTTCATGCATAACAAGTCACAGTTACACTTTATTATATGGTGTCTTTGTTACACTGTAATTCTACATTTAAGTACAGAGTAATATTAACATGTACTTACTATAGCGTTAGGATTAAGATTTGGTTTTGTTTAGGGTTAGTTGCATGTAACTATGCATAATTTATACTATAGTTATTACTATAGTAAGTACATTCAACATATGTAACAATGGCACTGTAAAATAAAGTGTTAATAAGTCACTTTTAGAAGCATGTGGAATAGTTATAAAGAGTCACAAACACTCTTTGAAGGTGAGGAAGACTCACGCGAGGAAGACAGAGGTAGCGATGAGCGTGGCCATGTAGAAGCCTCGTAAGCAGTCGCCGTTCTTCTTCTGTCTCTGATGCATCTCACCCCCACAGTTCTCACAGCATCGGCACACGCAGAAAAACAGTCCCACTATCGGCATGAACAGCACAAACAACACTCCCAGTACTGTCAGGACTATGAAGCCGAGCTCATAGTAGATAGCCTGGAGAGGAGAGGAGAGGAGAGGAGAGGAGAGGAGAGGAGAGGAGAGGAGAGGAGAGGAGAGGAGAGGAGAGGAGAGGAGAGGAGAGGAGAGGAGAGGAGAGGAGAGGAGAGGAGAGGAGAGGAGAGGAGAGGAGAGGAGAGGAGAGGAGAGGAGAGGAGAGGAGAGGAGAGGAGAGGAGAGGAGAGGAGAGGAGATTATTTAATTGCAATCAATCTTAATATTCGCTGAGTAAAGCCCCAAAATGAAGATAACAAAGCTTGAATTGCAACAATGGTATTTTATATGTGGGTCAGGAACAAATTATTTGTTAATTGATTAATGCAATATTTTATCACTTTATATATTTCTTTATAAATATGAGTAACTTGACATGAACTTGGACATGACATGAACAAGTCACTAGAATTGTCATTTTTAAACAGTACCTGTAGTAGGAATACAACATTCTCTGGCTGCATTGCCATAGAGTTGAAGAGACATCATCAGTGTGCATGGCGAAGAGAAAGAAAAAAGGAACTGATATTGGAACATGTGCTTCCATATAATCTATTATATACAATATGTTATGTTTTTTATTGTATTATAGGCCTATACAGTGTGTCCATTATATAAGCACATAAATAATTAGTGGAACCAAACACACACCTTCTTGTAATCATCCCCTTTGATTCCTCCCATGTTCTGCTGGATCACCGTAACAATGAGATCTGTAACAACAAATTTAGCAGAACAAAATTAAATGTGATGGTTACTACTGTAACTGGAAATTCGAGGAACCTTCAAAAACTCAAATTTTCATGGAGTTGGATTGTTTCAAAGCACAAGGAAGTTCTGCTGCCCTGTGTATATTACTTTCACAGGTGTAACATTTGTGAGAAAGCAAGTAACATTTAGTAAAATGTTTGCTGTTGAAAGTTGAATTTTGAGAAACAAGTAGATATTTGTTCTTTAAAGTTATTTCCAATTGCTAACACACAATTTTGCAAACTAGGCTGGTTTTATCAAAATACTTGACACAATTCACAAAACCACACACCCAAACTGCAAAATACCTAATATATCCTGCAAAATGAAGCACTGCAACCAAAACTACATATAGCGTTATCAAAATCAAACTGAAATGGCACATACTTCATTCATATTACCAGATTTTTGTCTAACCAACATTGAACATATATAACCAACATTACATTGGACTGCACAAAAATATGCTCACAAAAAAACAGTAGCCTAAACTAAAAAAGACTGAAGTGGTAACAATTAACCATTGAGGTGTTTGGCCAGGTGGCACGTGTATTGGCCAATTAGCTCATGTAGTGTCATTTTGAATGGCAGTGTTTTGAAATGGCAAACATGTGACTTTATGTCAGATTGTTGTGTCTTATCCATGTTCAGTGCATTTAAAAAGTGCCATTTTGAATTGCAAAATGTGTGTAAAGCAGAAAATGTGTTTAGACTTTTGGAGACTTGAGAGGAGGTTTTGCTCTCTGTGTGTCAGTTTAAATAATTGTGTTGTGCATGTCATTTTAGTGTGTAAGCAATTGGAAAAAAACTGTAATTGATATGTTGCTATTAGTTCAAGCTACTGTACTGACCTCAGTGAGTGTTGCTAGACCTCCTCTCGTTATGAAAGTCATCATAATGAAGCCTCCACTCTGCAGAGCTTCACGGGCCAGCCAGACTGAGTTTAGCTCCTTTCTGAGCTTTCTTCTGTACTGCCCTGGAGTTACTGTCGTAGGCTCTTATTGAGGCCTCCACTCTACAGGGCTGCCTATAGAGGTTCTGAGTGTTAGGCTCTCTTGAGCCTCCTTGGACGCTGGCTTGAATATGAACGTAGTTAGGCTTCTGGTTTAAGCCTCCGTTCTTGAGAAGCTCCAGTCTATGACTGCTGGTGTTGACCATAGGGATGAGGACTCCTTTGAGTCCTTTGACTTAGCTCAGCCAATACGGAACTCATCCCTTTAGCATGGCAGCGTGGGTATTCCGTTCCCCATAGCGACCCCAAGGGGATGCAGCGCGAGTTCCCTTTCGAAAGGGAACGTCTCAGGTTATGCATGTAACTATGGTTCCCTGAGAATAGGGAATGAGACTCTGCGTCCCCTTGCCATGCTTTCCTCCACACGTCTCCTTCAGACAAAAAGTGGATGATGTATTGCACAGGTGCCCTTTTATACTCTCGGTCTCACTTGTTGTGATGTCATGGTCTGCCGGTCACGGTCACGCCTAAGGCATTCCCCCATAGTGACCCCAAGGAGACGCAGTGTCTCATTCCCTATTCTCAGGAAACCATGATTACATGCATAACCTGAGACATTTTCCCAGGAGGTCTCCCATCTAGGTTATACTCTACTGTACATGATTGCTATTATTAGTCTTCTACACACACACACACACACACACACACACACACACACACACACACACACACACACACACACACACACACACACGCACACACACACACACTCACTTAAGTATTGTAAGTAGACCTTGGTGAAAAAAGCACTTTACTTAAAGTCACCACAATTTTATTTAAATTTATTTTAAAATTGAAAACGGTAGTTTTTTTAATGGAATATTTTTAAATTTAAACTTGTTTTTTAAAACTACAAGAAACTACAGCACAGTCTCTTCTATCATGTTTTACCTGATCTGAACTAAACATAGCCTTTACCTAACCTCACCTCTTTCAGGTGAGGGTGATACTGATAGCAATAGTGGAGAGCACACACAAAATTAAATATACCTCTTTGAACCTTATACCTCACCAGAAAACTTTCTGGATTTGTATTTTTTCATTATGACATTAAGTATCTTTATAAAATCATTTTAAATAAATTTAAAAATTGTTAAAAAAAAATAAACAGCCAATTGAATGAATGAATTGATTGAGGAAAATGATCTGATAATTATAAACATACTAAATAATATCTTAATGAAAAGATATAAATGCAGAATGTTTTCTGTAATAAAGTTTAGGTTCAGAGAGTTAAGCAAACATCATGACCATAGAATACTAGTATATAGAATACCATACTGTAGTATATACTAATATAATGAGTAATACACAATATTTCCAATACTCTAGCATGTATATGCACACACACACACACACACACACACACACACACACACACACACACACACACACACACACACACACACACACAAATGAACCTATATTCATGTATCTAATGATATAATGAGTGAATGTAAATATTAAAAAATCTTTTATTAAATGTCTCTTCCCATAGTGGTTACTCTGCAAAGTACTGCAGAAGTGAACTCCCCACTGTAATGCTCACGCACAAACATAAACAAACACTTGACCCTAAAACACCTTTGCATAAAAGCATAAGCTTCTTTACAGTTGTACTAAATTTAGCAGGTATTTTTTTCTGGCATGACACCTTGCAGGGAGATCAACAGAACATGACCCAAAGTATAACGCCATGGCCAAGACTGCGCTTTAAAACACTAACAGCACTGCTTTACTACAGGTCACAGCCAAACCAATATAACATCATTAACAGAATTCACTCCATTATTTAATGAAATGACCCAATAGGTCTATCCTGATAGTTATGCATGTTAGCACATGTAAGATTACAAACAAGCAATATCTTTGTTAGAGTTGGCTGAACTTATAGGCTACTTCAGCCTAACTAGTTTACTGAAGAACTGTCCACTTAGAAAGAAGAAGTCTGACCAACTACAGTTTTTTCTTAATGTTACATTTTATTGTTTAAGGGAGGGTAAGACTAAACTGAAAGACCCAACAGTCTCTGTAAAAGACTATAGATACAATATTTGGGGGTTTGGGGGTCAGTAAGACTTTTTTTTTTCTGGGAAGGAAATCAATACTTTTATTCAGCAAGGATTCATTAAATTGATCAAAAGTGACAGTACAGATCTTAATAATACACCAATTTATATTTAAATAAATGCTGCCATTTCTAATGGCAATTTCAAATATTAAGTTGCACGATTGTTTTCAACATTGATTATAATAATAAATGTTTCTTGAGTAGCAAATCAGCATATTAGAATGATTTTTGAGAGATAACATGACACTGAACCTGAACACTGGAGTAATGATGCTGAAAATCATACCAGCTTTGCCATCACAGGAATAAATTATTATTAACAAAACAAATATATTTACATCCAAAAACAGTAAGAGTTGAATATTTCAGGCATAAATCAGAATATACAGTTTTTGTATATTTAGTATATTACAAATTGTTTTTTTTAAATGTGTTTAATTTGTTCTCTTTTAATTATATACCTCTTATATTTTATTATACACAGTGTTACCATGAAAATCAAGCATCTGAATTTTAGGGGTCCATGTGTTGGTTGAGAATCTTATATACTATAGAATTATAAGGCAGATATGTGTGTGAGATATAACAACTCTTTATCTCAAACTATATAAAAGAGAGTGAGAGAATGAGAGAAATCCTGGAGCGAACAAGAAAGGGTATCACTGGTTATAATGGCAGATGGTTAATCCTCTTACAGTGGTCTTGCAGTTTGGCAGTTAAGTGGTCCTCTCCCTCTCTAATGCTTTCTTTCCCGTTTTCTCCCTTATTCTACCAAACCCTTATTACCCCCCCCCCCCCCCCCAACCCCCAATACGCACTCTCACTTCCTACCCTCCTTCTCTCACAGATACAACAAGCTACTCAAAAACATTAAACGAACGAAGTTAGTTAATGGTGCTTCACATTCACGCAGTTAATGGTGCTTCACGCAGACAATGCCAGTATAAGTGGGTCATGTCTAGGTGTTTATCTCCCTGTCCTTCAATTACAGTGCAGATTTTTAAATCCAGTGATCAGTGATATTAAGCTTTATCTGGTCTGAGATGGAGGGAGTCCCCGGATTAAACCACAGACTCAGACTGTGTACAGTATATTAATATATCCCTCGTATCCTTCATCTGTCCATTCCTCAGATACAGTAGCCTAAATGCGGTAGATTAAACTGTATTATGTTTATTAAGCATAAACCCACCTATTCCTTCACAGACAAAATGCTCCATCTGTGTTCAAACCTGTGAGCTGTGACTTATCAGGAAAATGAGTTGCAGACAGACGGAATGGAGAAATATAGTGCCCTTTAACCTGAACCCTGTGTTCAATGTTACTGCTGTTTAATCCAGTAATCCGGGCTCAATTCTACATCAGAAGTACCTTTCTATAAGATCAGGAGTTACAAATCTGCAAAGAATGCTTTAGTAAAGTATCTGTTAGAGGCTTGTTTTTGATCTATTTATGTCTGTAAATCCACATCCACGTTTACAAGTTAAAAATGGCATCACATTTCTTAAAATGTCCTATTTTTAAGAATGTGGTGGTTTAAAATTAGAAATGTTACAAGACTGTTATTTTGAGGTTGTTTGGGGGTTGTTCACTTGCATGTTTTGTCAGGAGCAGGCATTTACATTGCATATACCTTTTGAGCATATGGCACTCAGATTATCAGCTTACCTGATTGGGCAGGTGACTCATAGAGCAGATTGGCTAATTAGTTAGGCTGCAGGGACTTAACTGTGCAATCCTATTCTACTCAAGCGCTCCTCAGTGCTCAACATGCTGACCTCACAATGAAATCCACCTGCCAACAGCCTGACCTTAAACACACAGGGGCTATTTGTCACACTTTTTACTCCAGTATATATCTCAGGGTAGGTTATTTTTTAAATGTAATTTCTGTAGTAAATTTCTAAATAAATAATATATATATATATATTCACTGAGCGTTACTGCCTAGGAAAAAAGACACTTCATTGAAACCACTAGTGGGGCATGTTGTCACATGATTTGGGGTAAGTTGTCACAGTGAAGCCTACCATTAAACAGTCTATAGGCTTTCAAAAACATGTCAGCTAACCCTGGTGTCACAATACACTGTAATGTAACAGTTATGCAATGGTACAGTGTGTTGCATACAATTCTAATCTCTATGTACTCATTAACTCACTGATTAAAACATCACTTTTTGAATTACACCTGTAAATCTGCACATTAATGAACTCTCCAGAGCTATTATAGTGGTCAGACTCCCTTTCTCCAGCGTACTAACAGTACAGTAACAAACCAGCGCAATCTTATCATATCTAAACCAATATATCCATAGGTTCTGCAGGTTCAGATAGCAAAAGGATGATGATGATGATTCATGAACAGATCACTGAGCGCATCCAGGCATAACAGGAAAAATTCTAACAGGTTATTTCAATAAATATATTTATGGCAAGCTGTTTTAACATTTATTCCTTAAAACTCACTTCTATCAGTTTTTATGTTAGTAGTGCAGATCATCTAAAAATATGTGTCTGTGTAAATCAGACAATTTCACCTCCCTGTTATTGCATATTATTGCCCTGGCAAAATCAAAACATAAGGCATCATGTTTTCTCACTGCATGTCTCTTTGCTCTTCCTACAGATTACTGTAATTATCTTAACTGGGACTGGCTTTACCGAATTCACCAGCAACCATTGTTTATCAGGTTAAAAATAGTTAAAGACCCTGTCCAAAGACTCTGTGTTCTGGCCCCTTCAGGAAGAACGTGCTACATGTGTATGTGAGCAGCTCTTCAACGTGTTGAGAACTATTTCCCCTGACTAATCCTCATCATTTGCAGTGTAAATGCTGTCTGATGAATAGGGCTCCAAGGTGCCACTCAGAATTACACTGTAACCAATCACAAAGTGAAAAAAAAAAACATTGATACTGAATTTTGAATTAAATAATAATGTCATGCTTGATCATGAGTATTTGTGGCCATCTCTACCATTAATTAGATACATACTAGTACTTATTCCAATAGCAATCAACATCTATTCAATTAGTCACTGTTACAATGTGTTACAGGTAACAACTGGGGCAGATACTAATGTCTCATATCTACTCTGCAAATATGCTATTATCAAATAAGAGATAATATTAGTCAGTTATTAGTCAGTTGTTACCAGGAACAATGGAATAATACTGCTGGGATAATAGCAAGGAATTAAGTAGGCTACTAGTGACTAATTGAATACATAATCACTGCTGGAATAGGCCTTCTTGGTATTTAATGAAAAGCAAGTGAAAATTAAAAACATACTAACCACTATTAGATTTAATTGGCAACACTATAACACTACTTTGCAGTGTCCTTGTTACACATATAGGGTACAACGGGGCAAAAGGCGGGATATAAGGAGCAGTTGACTTTATTCTCTTTGAAACCACTAGACGGCACACAAATTCAGCTCAGCACTTTTCTTAAAGGGTGGTTTATTATGATTTCACTTTTCTAACTTTAGTTAGTGTGTAATGTTGCTGCTTGAGCATAAACAACATCTGCAAAGTTACAACGCTCAAAGTTCAAAGAAAAGGGAGATATTTTATTTTAAAGAAATTGCTTTTGAAGGACTACAACAAATGGCTGGTATGGACTACACGACATTCCTCCCAGGTTAGTGACATCACTAACCCTAAAATTTACATAAACCCTGCCCCCGGGAACACGATTTATAGATTATCATGACAGTATATTTTAATCAATGACTAAAAGATAACTACACATAAGCTACATAAATTCATCAATTAACCATTCAGAAATGTCCTGTTGCATTCTACATTCTAAATTTTCAGTGCATGTCTGTGTGAGGTAAAAGGACACAAGCAGTTGACGCTCCACCCTCTGTGCCTGGAGCAGCCGCTCATTTGCATATAAAGGGACAGACACAAAAATTGTGCGTTTTCCGTCACCCTCAAAAAGTGACAATTTTAACATGCTATATAAAATATCTGTGAGGTATTTGAGCTAAAACTTCATATACACACTCTGGGGACATCAGCGACTTATTTTGCATCTTGTGAAAAGGGCATTATACCACCCCTTTAACAACCGCATTTGATGATCCACATGGAAATTTGGCTGATCTTTGACATGATCGTGGACAGCAACACAAAGTTGATTCTGAGGTGCCCCTGCTGTTGGGACTAAAAGTACTAGGGATGTGCATCTCCATAACTGAGGCCAATGCGATACGCATCTCAACGATATGATACATTAAAGATACATAAGAAGCAGCTACTAATGTGATTCGATTCACCCCTGTTAAGCCGCCTTTCCACTGCACAGGACATTCGCATACAATCGTTGCATTTCGCCCCCTAGCAGCAGTCGCAGGGAATTTTTAAATTGGTTGTGAAGCAACCATTACCTTTGCTTATTCACCATGGTAAATTGAATAAATTTAATGAAGAAATGCATGTATGAATATATCCACATAAAACAAATGACCCTCAATACATCTCAAATAAAAACATAGTTGATTTTAAAGAGCTAATCAACATAAATATTGATTTAATATAAAATAATGATTTCTGCCATAATCATTAACCTCCATTTTATTAAAAAAAAAGTGTCTAAGTTAAAGTGTTAAAATATTGGTCATTCTAACTTAGCGCTCATAGTTTTGATTAGAATACATCACATCTGGTCAGCTGGTCGCATACGGTCTAGCCACAAAAGTTCAGAAATTTCAACTCATCTGAAGCTTAAATCGGATCCAAAATTTTCCGCATTCACATATGATTGGAACTCCACGCAGCTCCCAAACTAATAAATGACTTCCGGTCCAATGGCTGTCGTTTGTTGTGTGCAGTGGAAAGGCGGCATTATGATGCAGTGCAATCCGATGCAGTGCGAACTACAAACCACTTTTATGATTTATTTTCGCACAAAATATGTTGCTACATCAATATTAAATAAAAAATTTTAAAAAATTCTGCAATCATATGGGAATAGCGAAAAGCATATTTTTCTTAAAGGAGAACTCCGGTCAATTTTAACATTGAGCAAGTCCACAGTAATCGATTGTCGAGTTCACGAAAATAGGTTTAGTACCTATGATCACGCGCGTGAACTCGACAATGGACTACTGTGGACTTCGACCGAAAACAGGAAGTAAATACAGGTATGTGCGCTGGCTGAATTAACATAATTTTTATTCATATCTTTCACATCTACTGTAGTCAGATTCACCCGCGTTCACTCCGAAGGTATCACTCACATGACCTGTGCACTTGTACTTTTTTTTCGTTGTTCTCTGTACTGACAGCACTCCAAATTTACAAAAAAATGAGCTCAATGTTAAAATTGACCGGAGTTCTCCTTTAAAGTGTGCCTTTAGCCCTGTTGTAGGCATACCCTTACTGTAGTAGCCTAACTACAGTAAAGTATGCATAATTACAAGCAACCAACCCTAAACCAAACTAACCCTATAGTAAGTAGGCCTACATTGTTACTTAACATTACTCAGTACTTGCTTGTGTAATTACTGTAACAATGACTTAAAATGTTACCAAAGATACTACAGGAATAATTAAACACTTATTCCTTAAACCTAGCTATAGTATCTTAGGTAACATTTTACCAAATCGGCTTGCCATGATGCCTAAGAATTAGCAAGAACACCCAAAAGCCTTTTTGTGCTGGCTTTTGGGTGAAGTACACAGGCATTTGCTATATGAATCTTTCTAAAATCTATAACACTTTGTAAATATACAGTATGTGGAAGTTTGCCATGTATCTGATACACGCAAAAGAATGTAGAAAACTTTTGCGCGTTCTCAGAGCTTGATGTGCATCTCACCTTTGGGGAAAGGGTTGGGTTGAACCACGTACAGAAACGCGTGGACCATGTGGAAAAGAACACCGATGGGACCCGGTTCATAATACGCGTGCGTTTCGTACACCACCGACGGCACGAAGCCAAAGTCCAACGGCGCTCTGGACATCGCGGTGCGCGGAGACGAATCAAGGTGCTCCTCCCGGGCTTCACTGCTCGTGAGACCCCAGCACATCACCAGCACGAGCCCTACTTTCCACCACATGTCCATCAGTCCTTTACGCGGGATGATTTTGATTAATAACGAGAGGGAAAGTGAAGGGAAAGACCGATTAAGTGTGAGAAAAGTATATTTGTTTGGAATGTTCTCTATTCCTCGACATTAAAAATAAAATTTTGAGAGAAAAAATAGCCCGGGACACATAAAAAATAAAAAGAAAATCATATATTCCAACGTATGCGTTTATTCCCCGTTTCCGTCTGATGGCATCATGGTAAAAATCCCTGCGGTCTAAGAGAGCTCAGGATGAGCTGAGTGTTTGTCTGACCTGCGCCTCCCGCTGCGCGTTCCACTTCTGTCTGATGGCCGGTGCACGCGCACTGGAGATGGCTTTAGAGGGAAACCATATCTAGTTGAGACAAGCCAAGTCAAAGTAGTTTGTAGCAACTACAGTGTCTTCTCTCAAATTGAGCAGAGCATATAACGGCCCAACAACTGTACAGACAATAGCCTATGTCAATAAATGAACCATGTGGCGCAGAGGGTGATTTTTATTAAAATAACAGATTCGTTCATTCATTCATTCATCTATTTCAACATGCACTGTATGCTTTAATGCTTCCATGATATTACAGTAGCATTTTTACATTATTATATAATAGTATATTATACTTGCATTTTACAGTATAGTTAAATACACTTTAAACAGATACATAGGCTACTATATCACACAAACACACATAGCCTATATACGTAGGCCAATACATACTTTATATCGCAATAACATTGTACTGTAATTTGTTGACAGACCAGCATTGTAACTGTGAATCATGTTCAGTCTCTTGCAATCAATATCCCATTTACAGTGTCAATTTGTACTGTAAAAATTGATATATGCCATTTAAAGAAAGTGCAGTCTTGTGCATTTTCAATCATTTTCATCAAAATCATAGCCATGGTTTACATCTGAAAATACTGTACACTGTTATTGAATGTGTGGCTTTTTTGTCATCTTGTTTGTGAACAATGACACAAGAACTTGTCATTTTGATGGCACTGATATGTTCATTGATATGAATACTTACTTTTGAGAGATGAACTGCTAAGGATTTTGAGCAAGTCCATTGTGTGGTTTCAAATTCGAGAAATGTAACAAAGCGACTGAGAAAAATTATAATTTGTTAGACCTATACTGTGGTTTTTAGACTCGTCTGATTCTTCATGCTTTACAGTCAAAGCATTACGATGACTGTTTTAATAACAACCTCAGAGCCGTGAAAAGCTTAACCAACCATTTTCACATAAATACTACTCACGTTACATATAGTCAGAAAGTCAAATGAGTTGAAAAGCAGCAACTCCAGACTCTGCCAAAACACTAGCTTACAGTCCTCTTTCCTGAAATGTCCCACAGCTACATTTGGAACAGCTGAAAAGCTTCTGTGCGGTTGTGTGTGCATGGACATGAATACCAACAAACAGAACAGAGAGAGAGAAAGACAGACACACACACACACACACACGTTTTTGTGTTTTCATGTTTCATTTTCATGTTTTATGGGGACATTTATTCAATAAACATAATGATTTTTATACTGTACAAACTGTATATTCTATCCCCTTACACTAAACCTACACAACACACACACACAGAGGAAAAGAGAGCTTTGATCAAGTGTAAATAGGACATATTCTTCATCCATAAATATAACTGTATTATTGCCTTTAAACAATATCTCTTTTCAAATTTTATATTTTTTAAAAAAACTTTTTTTAATTATTATTTTAATATTTAATAGGCATATGCATCATACCCTGAGATGAGTCTCTCAAAATTGTATTGTCCACAAGTCAAAATCTAATTTAAACCTGGGTACAAATATCATTTTATGATTAAAAATTTAAGAATAAAATATAAAAATGCATAGGTTGAGAAAGAAAAAAAAAATATTTACTCATGCGACCTATGTGCAAGGGATAGTGCAATGTGCTGAAGAGGTGTACAGGTGATATGAATAAATAAGAGTGATTTTAAATATCTGATGAAACATTGTTATGTAAGATATACAAAATGTAAAACATATTCAAAACGATACACTGTATTTTTTTACGATTTTGTACAGCCTAGGTATTGGAGATTTCGAATCCAGTTTTATAGTGGTATTCATTCATTCTGTGATCTAATTTTACACACATTCCAAGTCAAAATCTCAATCGGTTTAGTGTTCAGATCTCTATGGTTTTAGCACAGATCAGTTTAGCGTTACATAATCTTTAGGTGATTATTTTTGGCTTGGGGTCAGATAGGTTGGATTTAATCCAGTCCTTGACAACTACATCACCTCTCGCTTTTGCCGCCACTCAAGACAGAATGTCTGTGGGGATTTATAACTAAAGCTTTGATGAAAGCTTTTGTCTGTTGGTATGATTGGCTGTGCAAATAGACACCATTAAAATAGGTGCAAAAAAATGTCTTGAGGTGTATGTACCTTTGAGTTTGAGTGATTTAGCTTTTGTGGAGAATGCAAGGGATTCAATTTCCACATAAAAAAAGAAATATATACACACTATTGTCAAAAGTTTTGGGACGTCTGCCTTTACCTGCACATGAACTTTAATGACATCCCATTCTCAATCCAAAGGGTTTAATATGGAGTTGGCCCACCCTTTGCAGCTGTAACAGCTTCAGCTCTTCTGGGAAGGCTGTCCAGAAGGTTTAGGAGTGTGTTTATGGGGATTTTTGACCATTCTTCTAGAAGCGCATTTGTGAGGTCAGGCACTGATGTTGGACGAGAAGGCCTGGCTAAAAGTCTCCACTCTAATTCATCTCAAAGGTGTTCTATCGGGTTGAGCAGAGCCATAGAGAGAAAGAGTTGCGACACCCCCATAGACCTCCGTGGTAAAAAATGGTGGCGCTTTTAACCGCCTACTTCTGGGATTTGAAGATCGGATTAGTTCCAAACACTATCATTTGGGCGTTGGACCCCATTCATTTACATTGCTGCGCGTCGAGTTGTTCCAGAGGTAGGTTTCTGAAATATCGACCTCTTTTGAATTGTCAACTGTCTATCAGAGGCCCTTTGCGATGCTTATACTGGTCTTCATTTGTATGCACAGCGTAATTATTTATATTCTATCTGGGTTGTTTCAACCAATTTTCTAGCATTGCCTGCTTGCTAGTTAGCTAGCGCGACTTCGCCAGCTGTGAATGTAGCATCTAATTAGTTCGGTAATGAATCGCTACCACCTTTATAGCAACTATTTTACAATATAGACAGTTGACAATTCAAAAGAGGTCGATATTTCAGAACCTTACGTAACCTCTGGAACAACTCGACGTGCAGCATTCACCACTCAAACTCAGCCAACAGGTCACATAATGAAAAGTTAGTATATCCCAAAAATTAAATTAAATAAAAGTTGCTACCCATGCGAACATGAACACTAATCTTTTCCCTCCAAAAATATAGCCTAAACTTATCTAAGTAATTAGTAATATACAGTATTTCATTCACCCTGCCTCTCCAAATGCAAAACTGAAAAAAAATGCAATAATGCAATAACAGCTGAAAAAGTACTTGGGTGTGTGTTTTATTTTATATTTACCGTTCAATAATGCAATCGCTGCTGTCTGTCCCATAGAAGAACATGACAGCCAGCGTATGTTTTGGAACTATTGGGGCTTACATGAACCACGTGACAGCCATAGCGGCGACATCAAAGAGTGTCGCAACTCTTTCTCTCTATGGCTCTGGGGTTGAGGTCAGGACTCTGTGCAGGCCAGTCAAGTTCCTCCACACCAAACTCACTCATCCATGTCTTTATGGACCTTGCTGTGTGCACTGGTGTGCAGTCATGTTGGAACAGGAAGGGACCATCGCCAAACTGTTCCCACAAAGCATTAAGAGATCCTTTCACTGGAACTGAGGGGCCCAAGCCCAACCGCTGAAAAACAACCCCACACCATAATCCCCCCTCCACCAAACTTTACTCTTGGCACAATGCAGTCAGGCAAGTACTGTTCTCCTGGCAACCGCTAAACCCAGACTCATCCATCAGATTACCAGACAGAGAAGCGTGATTCATAACTCCAGAGAACACTTCTAGAGTCCAGTGGTGGCCACTGCATCCGAAGCTTTGCATTGCACTTGGTGATGTAAGGCTCGAATGCAGCTGCCTCGGCCATGGAAACTCATTCCATGAAGCTCTCTACGCACTGTTCTTGAGCTAATCTGAAGGCCACACATAGTTTAGAGGTCTGTAGCTATTGACTGTGCAGAAAGTTGGCGACTTCTGCGCACTGTGCGCCTCAGCATGCGCTGACTCCGCTCTGTGGTTTTACGTGGCCTACCACTTTGTGGCTGAGTTGCTGTTGTTCCCAATTGCTTCTACTTTGTTATAATACCTCTAACAGTTGGCCGTGGAATATTTAGTAGTGAGGACATTTCTCGAATGCACAGGTGGCAACCTATCACGGTACCACGCTTGAATTCACTGAGCTCCTGAGAGCCACCCATTCTTTCACAAATGTTTGTAGAAGCAGTCTGCATGCTAGGTGCTTGATTTTATACAACTGTGGCCATGGAAGTGAATGGAACACCTGAATTCAATGATTTGGAGGGGGGTCCCAATACTTTTGGCTAATATAGTGTATATATATATATATATATATTATATAAATGTATACAGTATATGTAAACATTGTGATACAGTATGAGCATTGTAACTTTATCAGTGTTACAGTGTCTAGTGTTATTTCAGTGTCTAATGAAAGTGTCCATTAGGGCTCAATGCTAAACACTTTTAAAAACGACTAACAACCACAAAGGTAGAAAACAACAAAACTTTAATTAACACAACACCCTGATTTCTCCCCCCGATTCAGTCTCTGAAACATCCCATTCAAGGGATGCGACATCGTCGTTCCTCTTCAGTTTCTACAGGAAACACAAGTTTGCAAGAAACTTATGCTGAAGCCAATATGGGTACATAAACACACCGAAAACAACAAACTGATATTGATCAGCGAGAAAACAGTAGTGAAGTCCAGCAGTGTGGAAATAAATTGGATGGTTGTCTTTTTCAGTATTTCCAAATAAATGGATATGAGTATGTATTACAAAGGTTCAGTCAAGCAAAGCCATCCTTTTGATTACTGATCCAGTCAAACTTCAATCTTATTTCAAAAGGTGATTTAACCCATGGGAATGCACAGGTAATTACATTAAAAAGCACACAACAAAAGCAAACGTTGCTTATAGTGGTCTCTCGTTTAAAAAAAATAAGAAAAGGTATTTCTAACATCAGTGTTTCAAATGTTTAAAAAAATGAGAAATGCTCTTTGATTTAATTTTGGCAGTTTAAGTCAAGTGAATGCTTCTGAAAATGATATGAAAAGTGTTTGCGTTAGTTTGATAACGGAGAGTAAATGATTCCTTGGCATATTTGATATTTTCAGCTTAATGCATTTCCTAAATGAAACGGAGCACCTTACATAATATTACATATGACTCATATGATGACTGTCGACATGCTGACTTGAGTGTGAATTGTCAGACTGAATGCCACCATATTACAAAGCAATCAATTATAGCCACACATTTGTAATACAAGTAACACAAATTCCTAATTCAATAATAAATAAAAAAACTTAAATTCTGACCTCCAGTGCTACTAAGAGATATGATTATGAAAGAGAATATGAAAACTATTTTTTTTTTAAGACAGTGTGGTCTGTTATGCAATTATTCTCTGTGGTGATGATGCACTCCAATAAGTTCTTTAAGCACTATACATGCATTATTTCTGATCATGGGCACTCATCACTGGTTTAGAAAGTGAAATTTTGACTCATTGTTATTCGCTTACATTACTGGCTTCTGATGTTCATAGATCTGTAAATACATTAGGGGCCAACAGAAGCATTTTTTTCTTCAAAATACTCTCAAGATATTAGCAAAAGGATCAATATGCAACTTTGCTTTGGTCAAGATTCTGACTTTTGGAATGTTGTTAACTGATTAACCTATTTAGCATCTGCTCCCAACATCAGCACCAATGTATGATGTTCATTAAATCTGCTGCTCTTCGTACAATAAAATACAGACGTCCATCCCTAAATGGAAAATATTTCATTACCTCATTTTAGCTGGCAAATCACATTATGTTAGTCCAGCTACTCAGTTTTGTTTCCATGCGACTATTTTGCATTAATCTATGATCCTTTCATTCAGATGCAAACTTATTCTACGATGTAAATCAATCGGCATATCACAAACATGCATTTTAGCACAGTATCACATACTCGTAATGGCCTTTAAATGGTCCTTACTTGAAACGATGTAAAACTTTTGGAAGCCCTGTCTTCAAACTCAAAGAACGGTCTTAAAAATATAAATAAATAAAAATGTGAAAAGGTATTTTAGACTGCTTCCTGCTTTCACTCGAAGACACAAAGAAAACCTGCAAAACACATCTGCAATTACAAAACTACACTTCGGTATTGACTGCCAATGAACATGGGGATCTGTCAAACTAAAAAGTCTTTAGATGGAAATTAAGATTGTAGATTTGAGGGGACACAATTCCAAATACAGAAATCATGGATGAAGAAGAGAACTGAACAAGAAGTTTTAAATACCCAGTTTTGTCATTTGTTTTGGAGCACTGCAGATCAAATGTTCATGTTTTTTTTTTAATCCTACCAAATGTAATCTAATTTTAGAATATAATCCATCCCTTTCCCTCTTTTTCTTCATGGGCATCCTCTATGAAAGAAGAGCACAGTGACCACTGGACCAAGATCTCCCCCGCCGTCCAAAGGTGATCTTGAACCTCTTGAAAGCTTTGAAACTTCACTGGGTGGATTCCAAATGGGTAAAACTATGTATGTGTGTGTGTGTGTGTGTGTGTGTGTGTGTGTGTGTGTGTGTTGATATGATTGTCTGTGAATGAGTGTGTTTAAGTCTTAAATAAATTAGGTGCATCATTTATTAATAAATATCCTGCAGTTTCTCACCGTCCCATTCCAACGAGCTCAAGTTCAAATGTCAAACGAATCAAGCTGGCGGGCATTTCAGTGCATAACTGGCATCAAACTTGAGGGTGCATGTTAATGTCAGTCGATACGATTACCGCAGATAGTAAAGCGGTCAATCTCCAGCAAGTCTTTTTTGGGCGCCCTGTGTGTAAGCTCAGTATCGTCCTGAATAAGGCTTTTATCTTCTGATTCATCTGGTGTTGTGAGGAACTGATCTGATTCGCTGGTGGGGATCTGAGGGGCGGGGCATTCATCCCTTTGGGTGGGTTGAGCGGTGACTGATGCCGACATGCCCTCCTCCGCTGGTTCACCTTCAGAGGGGGACACAATTAGTCAGAGAGAACAAAACCTTTATAAGACTTTCAAACTATTTTCTCTCTGTTTTCAAGGTTCCTTGTGTTACCTGGTGGTTCTCGTGTGTGTTTGGTCCGGTTTGCTCTGCTGGACACTCTGCTGGGAGTTGCAGAGGGGGGATTTTGAAACAGCTTCTCCTCCATTTTTGCCTCTTTCACATACATGCAGGATTTTCCCAATAACAATATACTGTTCAGAACCTTCAGGGTGATCATTCTGAATAAACGCACGGAAACACACAGAATGCAACATTTGGATTATATTCATTACTGTTCAAAAGTGTGCGATCGATCAGTACGTTTTTTGAAAAGAAACAAAATCCTTTAGGGTCCAATTTTCACGATTGCTATATCTAGTTGCTTATTAGCATGCATATTACTAGGATATTTGCTGCTTATTAGTACTTTTAAAGCACATATTAATGCCTTTTTAAGCATTATCATATTCTACATCCCTTAATCCTACCCAATACCTACATGTAACTACCTTTCTAACTATTAGCATAATAAGCAATAATTAAGAGTTTGAGGCAAAAGTCATAGTTAATAGTTTTTTAATAGTGAGAATTGGACCCTAAACTAAAGTGTGACCCTGCCTTTATTCAATCAAAAATACAGTAACATTGTGAAATATTAGTTTACACTTTATTTAAAGGTGAGCTTGTTATAGTGTAATTATTAAACATTTAAATACTGAGTAATAATAATGTACTTAACATAGGGTTATAATTAGGGTTTAGTTTAGGGTTAGTTGCATGTAATTATGCATAATTTATAGTTATTACAACAGTAACTACATGTAACGTGTAACAAGGACACTGTAAAATAAATTGTTATCAAATATTATTACAATTTAAAATATTTTTCTTTTCATATATGTAATTTATTTCTATGATGGAAAAGCTGAATTTTCAGCATCACATGATCCTCCAGAAATCTTTCTAATATACCGATTTGGTGCTCAAGAACCATTTATTATTACTATGACAGTTGGAAATGGTTGTGCTGCGTAATGAAGCGTGGAAATATTGTTTCCTTTGAGGAACAGAAAGTATGAAGAACAGTATTTATTTGAAATAGAAATATTTTGTAACATTATAAATGTCTTTAGTGTTCTTTTTAATCAACGTAATGTCTATCTTCTGAATAAAAGTATAACTTTTTTTAAAGAAAAAATCATTGATCCAAAAATATATTAAATTAAAATTAATACATTAAGAAAATATTAAAACAAGAAAATATTATTATTAAAATTGAATGTATATATTTATTTATTAAAATATAATTGATTAAAAACTACTTTTGAACTGAAATAATGTAAACTCATACCCCAGGTAGAAGAGCACGACACATACAATGGACAGAGAGCCCTGGATCTTCACAGAACTGGTCACCACCCGGATCAACTGTCAATCACATACTACATGAGTATAACTAATAACAGTTACTACACATTACAGTACCTTCACTGTTAATGGCTTTCAAAGTACTGAAAAATACAGCTTGTGGAAGTGAATACAGTGCAGTCTACAAGAGCCACTTTAAGTGATACAAACAACACAATAAGGTATATTAACAAGAGCTGTGCAACAAAATGACAAATTGTAAATGAATGCAAACATTGTAAGGATTTATGTTCTTGCTTTTACATTGTACTGTGTGATAGATTTGGTATTGTGATTAAATAAAGATGAGGCAGGTTACCAGTAAAGCAAGAGGAAGAGGAATGAACCCCATCCTCCTGGACACACTGTCACTGTAGTCTGTGTATGCCTGGAAAACATACATATTTCAGTATTTGATTAATAAAGCTGGACGAACGTCATTCCTTTCAATTCAAATAATCGATCATCTTTGATACATAATTTTATATACACTTGGCTAAACATTCGGAAGATTACAGTCTTGCTTAAAAAGGGTCTCTGATATGATAAATGCACATGCACTTACATTTTTCTGTCTGCTGCTGACCAGATCAAAGGCCAAGCTCGCTCTGTATTCACTGTAGACCTGCACAAACACATGCACACACACACACAGTTACAAGGAATTAGGACTTGCGATTCAGTAACAGAGTCAAATATAAAATCAGTAAACTAAAAAAGGCACATTAGAATGATTCCATCAAATAACTCAGGAGTTCAAGAGTCTTTTGAAGGATTTTTTAAAGGGTTAGTTCACCAATGTTAGTACACACATTCATCAACGCACACATCAATCTTGGTAAACAGAAGCTCAAGCATGCTTGCTTGACGTACGAGAATCAAAGGGTTCATTCACGTTTAATACGTTTTAAAATGTTATTTATTTATATGACAACTTAATTTTTAATCGAATGTGCTGATCTGGTGCTCAAGAAACATTTCTCTTTTTAAAAAATGTTGAAAACAGTTGTGCTGCTCAATATTTTTGTGGAAATTGTGAAGCATTTTTCATTAGAAAGAACAGCATTTATTTAAAATAGAAATCTTTTGTAACGTCGTAAATGTCACTTTTGATCAATTTAATGCGAACTTGCTGAATAAAAGTATTAACTTCTCCAAAAAGTTTTGTGTAATTGGTAACAATTAGAGTTTGGTTAAAAAAAATCAATTTCAGCCATTTAATAAAAAAATGCATAAACATTAAGATGTATATTGAATATTTGTGACCCTGGATCACAAAACCAGTCACAAGTAGCACGGATATATTTGTGGCAGTGGCCAACAATACATTGTATGGGTCAAAATGATCGATTTTTCTTTTATGCGAAAAACCATTAGGATATTAAGTAAAGATCATGTTTCATGAAGATATTTTGCAAATTTCCTACCGTAAATATATAAATCATTTATTTTTGTGAGTGAATGCAGCACAGTCACGAACATAAATTATCGACTTTCTCAATGTTTCGAATGTTTTGCTAGCCTGGTAATACCAAACTCTGCTACTTCGCTTTGCTTTGTAGACAGAGTCTGGAATGGCATAATAGAAAAGTGTTTTCTCTCTCGCGGGGGGTCTCCTTGTCTGAAGTTTAAAATCATTGGTTACCCGTAAGCCAATCACATGACGTTTGGTTATGGCGTGTGTTATGCGCATGCTCAGCCGCATCTAACTTCCACTGTAAACACATGTATGATGCGAAAACAAAACCATCGGCCGAAATACCGGAGTAAACATGGCTGTGAACGACTTTTGCAGATTATGTGAAGTAAATCTACGCATCCACGGTACAATCAGCGTCTACGTCACGGCTCTCAGCCCGCCCTCTGTTCGTTGATTGGCCCGGCTGTCCGAAGGCCGCTGGAAAACTGAAAGATAGGCTGCTATCTCAGACTGACTACAGAACCGAAATGAAATTGAGCGGAAGTAGGGAGTCTGACGTAGTCAGGCTAATGTTTTGCACCCTCAGATTCCAGATTTTCAAATAGTTGTATCTCGGCCAAATATTGTCCTATCCTAACAAACCATACATCAATGGAAAGCTTATTTATTCAGCTTTTAGATGATGTATACATCTCAATTTCATAAAATGTGACTGGTTTTGTGGTCCAGGGTCACATGGTAAAATGACTGGAAATTATCCCAACTTGTTTATTTTGGCTAGTGTCCACCTCTAGGAAAAATACAGTACAGGAGAGAGAGAAAAGTGTGCACGTATGTGCTGTGACACTAATCTTCCTGCCTAAACTAAGCAGATCTGTCTCTAATCCCTGCCAGTAACTACACTCCTCTTTCTGTTATTACATATCGCTCCCCCCTCCCTCCCCATCCACATTGTATTCTTCCTGCTTAACCCCTACTTTGTTCATCTGTTCCCTCTATTTTTCCTCTTTCAGACACTTGTTTAGGGACAGTTTAGTTTGTAGTATCACCGATCCTTCATTTGATGAGTATCTCAACAGCAGAGGGGCTCTACACTGGACAGACGCTGAGCTCTGTGTGTGCTGATAGATTTGGGTCAGTGGATCTGTCAGGGTTACCCAAGACACTGAGAGCGGTGCTGCTTTTCAGACACACCCCCAAAGGAAACCTGTATCTCTTTGTAAAGGCTTCTTCTTGACTGAGACAGAGGTTCTTGTTTTTTAGACAAGAAGGAACAGTCTAGAATATGTGCCTAAGGAAACCCTTTGACTTAATTAGGTCATGTCACAGTTCTCATGTTCTGTTTTTCTTTAGTTTATTCTAGATAAAAGTTAGATGGATACATGTATTAGTGTATTGTCATTTCAGTAGCTTTAGGTCACACTAAAAAAAACTTCTCTTTGCACTAAGACCTACTGTTTTCAAGTTACTGTAGTTCATTTGTAGGTGATCCAATGTTCATATAATCGACCTATAGTGTTTCATATTTAAACTACTGTCTTCTCAAAATCTTAATGGCAGGATTTACCCAAAATGGAAAATGATCCCTTTAATCACAACAACATGATACCAGCAGAAGTATCATGATATCAATTAGTATGATGATACTAGGCCAACTCATGCTGTATGAATGCAAATCTTTTAGCTCTGACAGAAAGTGGTATGTATTGCTTTTAGGGTTTGTTATTAAATATTATATTATTTATTTGTATTTAACATTACACAATTCCATAATTTTTATTATATTTGAATATTAACTATGCTACAAAATGATTATATATTTGTTATTTTGGTAAAAAATATAAAAAATGTATATTTCATTAATGCCAAATTAATTAATCTTTTGCCAGGATAACAAGCACATCAGCATATTTTATTAATATATGTTTTATGTTTATATATGTATTTGTAATATGCCTAACATATAATATATTTTATGATTACCGTCTTAGGAATACTTTGGCGCTGCCAGTATTTTAAGCCTAATATACAGTGCAACAATAATTTGAACTCACATCTGCTGTGATGTCGTTAAACTTGGTGATGAAGGCATGTTTGACAACGTCCACCGCAATCTCTGAGGCGATTACCATACAGACATCAGGAAACAACACCCATAGGTGATCTATGAGCAATAATCAATGATTAATACACACATCGATGTTGCGTATACACAAATTCTGAGACGTGTCAGTTGTCAACCTGATACCTGGATTCCAGGAGAACTGCTCCATGTTTCTGAGACAGACGATTAGTAAGAGTGTGTAGTTTGTAAATCTTTCTTTAATGTCTGTGATGAGAAAGACAGATAGGAACACTGAGACAATTCATCAGTGACAGTTTGAGAAGACTTTATTTACATGGACCTACCACTATTGGACATCTGGAAGAGGTTGTTTTTCTCAAATTTCTTGAATACACTTCCTTTGATCTCAACAAACTACATAAAGAAAAACATACATTAATATAAACCCTATAAAAGAAGGTGCGAATGAATGTGCTGTTGTAAAATGTAATTACAGAGACAAATGTAGAAACTAAAGTCATTGTAGTGTATTTAATTTAACAAACTAACTGTGCACGCACTCACATTATTAGACATCATGATGGTGAGCAGTGACTTGTTATGCGAATTGAAAGCCACGTTCAGTGTGGTGGCCTGAACCATAATTAGAATGGCATGTAGGACTGCATTATTAATTAAGGAAAGTTATAACTTATGACAGATTGCAATATGACAACTGTGACACAACACTAGATTTAAATTAAATCATAAAAATTCATAAAAATACAACTGAGCAGTTTCAGTGTAGTTAAAGACACCCTGTGGTGAAAATCAACATTTTAATGTTGTTTATATGTTTATGTGGTGTTTTAATGTGCTTTAAAGGTACACTCCACCGTTTTTTCATATTAAACTATGTTATTCCCTTAACTAAGACGAGTTGATGCATACCTCTCTCGTCTCAGTGCGTGCACTCAATCGCGCGGCGACACTTTGATAGCACCTAGCTTAGCCCAGTTCATTCATTAGGATCCAAACAGAGATGAAGTTAGAAGCGACCAAACACCGACTCGAGTTGAAGTGCCGAGTTGAAGTGCTCCCAAGTGCTATTCCGCCATACATTATAGTTATCCTTTTTACCCGCTTAGAAAAGCGTAACGTTTTATTTTGTGTCACCATACTTGGTCGTGTAACTACTCGTGTAACTGTATTAAAATAGGGAAAACGTGGAGATGTTTGGTCGCTTCTAACTTCATCTCTGTTTGGATCCTAATGAATGAACTGAGCCAAACGCTATCAAAGTGTCGCCGCGCACCAGAGCGATTGAGTGCACGCACTGAGACGAGAGAGGTATGTATCAACTTGTCTTAGTTAAGGGAATAACAGTTTAATATGAAAAAACGGTGGAGTGTTCCTTTAAGACAAACCATGTGTAAATTCATAAGTCAACATCATTGCTGAGTATTTTCTCCTTAAAACTGCAGTGAACCAAAGACAGTCTCAAAAACATGGCTTGAAATTGCGGGAGTTTCTGATGTCACAAACTACCTTGTAACCAATCACGTCAAGGTGTGATCATCAACGAGTGGATCTCTGAGCTGGTGTGAGTGAGTGGAGGCTAATTTGCATATTCATAGAATCGCTTATACTAAATGAGGCAAGGGTGTACATTCAAAGTATATGAAGAGTTTTTACAAGGGGACTTCAAATATATTTCGTACCGAACTTGAAAGTGTAGTTGTAATTACTAACTTATTAGTTCTGTATTTTTGTATTAATTTTTACAATTAATTTTACTATTACACACTATATATTAAATAGCAGAGTTTGAGAATTTATTCAAATCTACAAAAAATTGTCATTATATCCAAATATGACTATGTGACATTTAAAACAAAGCTGGTGTGAAGGATACAGACGTAGAGAACAGCCATGAAGAAATGTGGGATGACTCCTATATGAGCTCTCTTTCTCTCTTTTGGTTCAGTGGCAGTCCAGTACAAAGCATCCAAAATATCCTGACCGAAAGACGAAAACAAGCGATCTGCCACCTAGAGGAGAAACACAGAGTGTGTCAATTCACCTACTACTGTTAATATAATAGTAACAAATGTGAGTGTTGTGATACTGTACCTCCAGCATGTTGTAGATGATGTAGAGTTTTATGACAGACTGACCCCGGATAAGGTGGTACATCATGGAATAATCCACATAATGCATCATGAAATAACACAGAACCATGATAAAACCCTTCAGAACATCACACACCTGAGCGGGCTGCAAGATACGAGATCCACTGCACACACACACACACACACACACACACACATAGACAAGACAAAACATTTTTTGGTTAAATTGGTTCCATAGACATCTGGAATTACCTAATGGAAGAGTAGCTGGTTATAATCACAAAGCAGTTCTTCTGTTGGTAAGATCTTCCACACACACACAGCCACTGGGTTAGTGATCACTCTCAGTGGTTCATGCGTCATGCTAAAGATTTTACAACACAAGACTTGTGCTGGGAGAAGATCAGCAGTGTAAACGTACCCAAAAACGTCAAATAAAGCTGTTATAAAACATTTATTACCATTATTCTAAAACATAGCATTAAAATATTTAGTATTTTTATCCTATCCTAATAAAAGGCAAAGACGGCAAAAATAAATATTTAAAACATCAAATTAATTTTTTCATTAAATTAGTTAATTTATTAAATTCCGTTTAAACTGAGCTAATTTAACTAATTTTTTAACAAATTTTTAAATATTAACAAAATGTAAATATTTGCTGTAACAAAAATTCCATAATGAGTTTTACTAAATTCTGAGAACCCGATGCATCATTAAAGGGATAGTTTCCCCCAAATTTTTATTCTATCATCATTTACTCATCCTCAAGTTGTTCCAAACCTGTATGAATTTCTCTCTTCTGCTCAAAACAAAAGAAAATATCTTGAAGAACTTTGGGTACTAACACTATTTTTATTTTCCTACTATGGAAGTCAATAGGGTACATCAACTACCGACATTATTCAAAATATCTTTTTCTGTGTTCAGCAGAAGAAAGAAATTCATACAGGTATGGAACAAATTGAGCGTGAGTAAATAATGGCTTAAGTGAACTAAAGATTTTTGGGTGAACTATCCCTTTAAATATGAAACTTGTCACACAATTCATGACTGATTGTTTCAGTGTGACTCATAATTATTTACATAAATATGCTTAAATCATAAAATGTAATTAGAATTTACATTCACATGCTCAAGAATTGTATTAGTTCAGTGACTATTTGCTGCAGATGTAAACGGCACCTGCACTGGCACATAGAACAGGATTATGCACATCAATAATACAAATTTGACGATGTCAAAGTACCAGGCAGTTACAGCATTTTTTGTGTAAACGACCCGAGCTCTTAAAAAACGCAAATGCTGTGTTACTATTACAGCATTATAATAGTACATACGACTACCGTTCAAATGTTTGGGGTTAGTAAGAGTTTTTGTTTTTAAACAAATTAATTATTTTATTAAACCAGGACACTTTAAACTGATCAAAAATGACAGTAAATGAATTAACAATGTTACAAAAGATTTAAAAATGTTCTATTGTCATGGTTTCCACAAAAGTATGAATCAATAAAACACTGATAATAATAAGAAATGTTTCTTGAGCACCAAATCAGCAAGATTTCTTAAGGATCACGTGACACTGAAGACTGGAGTAATGCCTGCTGAAAATACAGCTTTGCCATCACAGGAAAAATGACATTTTAAAATATATTCAAATAGAAAACTTTTATTTTAAATAACTGTATTTTTGATCAAATAAATGCATCGTTGGTGAACATAAGAGACATCTTATGAAAAAAATCCCCAAAACCTCAAACGGCAATGCATATTGATATACTATTATAAAAGTTTGTTTCTAGATAAAATGCACATTGTTAGTATTTACACTGGGGTGCGAACATTATATACAACTATTTACATTTACTGTAAATAGAATATGCATTCTTTTACACATAATAGGCTTTGCCCAAATATATATTTTAAGAAATTATTGTAATTACAATAATTATTGTATTGTACGTAATACATGCACTGAATGCAACTGAATTTCCATCATCAGATGCATTTTACAACCCTAATAATAACATTTTACATTAATATATTGCATTAATCATTTGTTTCTCCTTTATCAGAGCTTTGCTTGTTTACTGTGATCACACTGCCATCCTGTGACTGATCATGCAAGTACACCCTGTAAGTCAGAAAGAACAACATGGCTGTTCTGAGAATGATCCCAGATGATTTTAGTATTCCAGTGTGAAATCAAAGCACAACAGTGCAAAATTAGACAGCTATGGCAACGGAAGCGAGTGAAAGAGAGGATGAATACACAGTATGAATGTGTGTTTGAACACAGCCGCTGCAATCATACCAGCACGGGTGTGTGTGTGCTTAAAGCAGCTGCAGTCATTTTTTCTGCATACCTGCTCTTTTTGCAGTAGGGACATATACTAGCTCTGCAGGCAGAAGAATATATGCACAATCATTTTGGGTTTAAGTGTGTTTAGGTGTGTGTCTGTAATAACACTGTGAAAGAAAAAAGTAGAGAGCTCAGATGTTTCAACCTGTTGGTTTATCAGAATCGTATTACAGTCCTACTTTTGGGAACATTGCTCTGAGCATATCCTGAGTACAGTGTGTGTATTACCTGAGGCCACAGCAGGGCAGCGTCAGCAGCCTGATCAGGGCCAGAAGCACTCTGAGGGGCAGCAGAGTGAACACGTACAGAAACACATCCAGACACAGGAAAAAGCCAAAGATCATCAGCTACAGCGAGAGAGAAAGAGAAAGAGAGAGAGAGAGAGAGAGAGAGAGAGAGAGAGAGAGAGAGAGAGAGAGAGAGAGAGAGAGAGAGAGAGAGAGAGAGAGAGAGAGAAAGAGAAAGAGAAAGAGAAAGAGAAAGAGAAAGAGAAAGAGAAAGAGAAAGAGAGAGAGAGAGAGAGAGAGAGAGAGAGAGAGAGAGAGAGAGAGAGAGAGAGAGATCAGTGGTAGTCCTGGATGTGGTATAACTTACTTCAAAGGCTCAGTCTGTCAAACTCCAAATGACAAAAAACAACCATACAACCATAAATTTCATAAAAGTAGTAGATTAAACTTGCGATTTGATAGCTTTGTGTAAAGAACAAACCTTTAGATGCACCATGTCAGGTTTGACAAAAATGTCACATGACTGATCCGTTCCTTCAGTTTGAAAAAAATATTTCTTCAATAATGTTTAAAATATTTATTTGGCAACACTTTAAAATAAGGTTTAATTTACCATGAGCAAAACATTTGTTAAACTTTGTAAATGTTACTTAATAAAAATACAGCTGTTGATTGTTTGTTCATGTTACTTCACAGTGCATTAACTAATGTTAACAAATACAAATTTTGATTTTAATAATGTATTTGTAAATGCTGAAATTTACATTAGCAAAGATTAATAAAAGCTGTAGAAGTGCAGTTCATTGTTAGTTCATGTTAACTAATGTAGTTAACTAATGTTAACCAATGAAACCCTATTGTAAAGTATTACCGTTTATTTTTATATTTATGTACAGATTTAGAAAATACATGATTATTTATAATAAAAATATTTTTATAAAATATAATACATTATTATGTTTTAATAAACAGTTAAAGAACTATAAAGTATTTTTATAAATAAGACAAGAGTAAGCTGAATTAGCCTAAATGTTTAATTTAATTAAGCCATTTATTTGTTTTTACCCATAAAAAAAAACATAAAAGTAAACACTGAGAAGCAATCAACATGACATAACAACCACCAAGGGAGTGAGTTTGGGACACATCTGTTTTCAGATGAGGGGAGTGTTAGGAACATATTCTAACATTAATAATATTATTTCATTATAATACATTATTATGGTTTTAATTCTTTTGGTTGGCAGATAAATAAAACAACGCACAGTGTGATGAATGATATTGTACTGAATAGTTATTTCATTGAGTATGGATTGTGTGATTTTGTGCCGATGTGTTTGGTACCTTCTCCAGTTCTTTTGGAATCCGCAGGCAGGTGTAAACCTTCTCTCTCCGCTCGGTGTATTTGGCCTCATTGTGTTCCAGAAAATATCCTCTAGTCAACTCAGCACTAATAAACCTCACCAGAGAGAGATCTGCACACAGACATACAAGTAAACACACACATGAATGTGTAGTCAGTCACATGCATCCAGCACAATGAAACCATTTTCCTCATTATTTAGCACTACATAGAGAAGTGCAGAGGATGGAAGCTCAAAATGTTCCTGTGTGTGTGAAAGGAGGATGAATAAACAAGTGCACCAGCATCTCTTCATCTCTCTCAAATATGTACCATTACAAAAAAATAGTCCACTTGTGAAAATGCCATTATGGTTTTAGAATTTAGTTTTCCAGTATTGGATTCGGTTTTCCAATTTAGGATTTTAGATCATTTTAGATCATTTACTAATTAAAATTAATCATTTATTTTACAATTTTATTTGCAAATACATTATTTCTTTAAAACTTTATGAGTTCTGGATTGTGGGTCTTATATAGTACTGATGTTGTTTGCATTGCAACAGCAAAATAATTCAGTGTTTTTAATGACAATTGTTTTTAACAACCTGTAATAATGCTGAAAGGTTAAAACAACAAAACAAAAAGTTGGATGCAAAAAATGACCAATAAGCCCTTCGAGTATTTCATTTTTGTGCATAATGATTCTGTTTTACATTTTTAAAAACTCTTAAAATTTAAATCCTAGATTTTCCATATGTGGAGCTGCACGATTAAATCGTTAAAAGATCGTGAAAACACCCGTGCAATCTTATCCCTAAATGACAACGATTCAGTCATGTCTATTAAACCTTTGACGAATATGATCACAGCGAGCATTCAACTCTGCATTGTCACTGCTGTTGATCCAGAGGGAGCAGTTGTCAAGTGTTGGCATGAAACAGCTTCACTGTCTTTTTAACTATACAGTATTATTATTTCTGTGTTAAATATTCAAATTGTCAGTCACAGAAGTACTCGGATAAAAGTTGATAGTTCGGACCTAACTGATGTCTTCTACGGTAGCGATAAAAAAAAAATTAACTTTACAAGATAAGTATCGATTACATTGTTACACCAGTAGGTGGTGACAAGTGACTGTTAACAAATGTACTTGTCATTGAATTAGGCTATTCATTTAAAAGATTCGTTCAAAAACGCTGATTCATCCAGTAATAAAACAAGTTAAGTCTTAATAAGAAAGTTAGTGAATCATTCATTCAAACAGATTTTTTTTTTAATTAAGTGAATTTTTTTTTAATAGAATGCTCCAATTCACATTTTATCAGAACATCTAGTAAATTACTTGTTATTTTGTTAAGCTGTCTATTCAGAATAATGGGAGAATGATCTCTATCTTAACAAAAATAGAGAAAAATGTGATTCTCAATTCATCCAGAATCATACACAGACTTGAATAGTAAATTTAAGCAATCTTCAAACATAGCCACAATAAGCGACTTTTCTTTGCATTATGTTTTCATATCACAGCGGTAAAGGTTTCGTGATTTAATCAGGAACATTGTTGACACAGTTGCTGTGTGATGGTGGTTCTCACACCTGATCTACAGCAGAAAAGATCAGTGACATAAAAGTTCAATTTAAGTGGAACATAAAGTCCTGGACTGTTTTTAGTGCATGTTTATGTTGACCTAAGGCCAAACGTGTTGTGATAAGGGCAAGAAAGCGTCCTGAGGTGAACGGCACACATTGCAAATGTGTTCTGTTGCCAACACACACAGTACTTTCTATTTTTAACGGTAATAGAGAAGGATAAACTTGAGGATGGGAAACAGTGAATGGGAAAACAAACAAAGTGGAGAGAAAGAGCGAGAGAGAGCCAGAGAGATATCAGATTCTCATCTGTGTGGGAGTGTCTTATAAGTTACATGATAAAATATAAGTACATTTATCATCCAACAAACACCTGTCATCCATTTAGCTCTCTGAACTCATGACACAACCTCTGAAAGCTTTCTAAAAGAAAAGCACAGAAAAGATGCCCTCGGTTTCATATATTTTATCCATTTAAAAGGTTGAGGAGTTTGTTTGGATTAACTTTGGCTTCATGTGTTCTGTTCCAACTCAGGGATTCCCAAAACTTTTTTGTAAGACAAACATTGCTGCAAAAATATTTACTTGAAGTAAGATTTTAAGTTAATTTTAGTAATTTAACAATGCATTCACAAGTTCAGTTTCTGTATCTGATGTTTGCAGATAACAAATACAATTAGGAATGAATAAAATTAGGCTAGAGTGTTATTTTGATCATTTATAATTAATTATTAGCATCAACTCACAAACGCCCACAAAAGCCTTTGCAATTGTAGTAGCATTATCCTTGCTTCTTACATAGCCTAAACAAACATCCACACTAAAATCCCAGCATTTATGATAACTATATAAAGACTGTTTTATTTTATGAACATGAAGCAATTCATTTCCTTATTCATTTCCATGAATTTTCCAGGCAGGGAAATAACAGTTTGGACCCACTTTAAATGGTCTATATACTACTATGTATTGTGTAGCCTAGATACATGTTTTTTTTTTTTTTTTTTTTTTTTTTTTTTTTACATAGCTTAGGCTATATTTTTAAAATATAGCATGTTTTTGTCATTAATTTCTGTAGTTAAATCTATTACAATGTTGACCCTTCCCTTACACATATCCCACCGTCCGCAATAGCATCAAGTGTTCTGCAATACAACATGAAAACTAGTGTAAAAAAAAATTGTTAGGTACAAAGACATGTAACATAATAAGTGGGACTTTTAAATTTCCTGCAGAAATCTTGCTACATAATAACTTCACTTAATAATCCATTAACATATCAGTGATTAATGTGCATTCAAATATGAATATGAATGATGAATCATAGTTATGTGATCATTTTGATTATGCATGTTACTTACCACTAATTACTGTATTGCATGTTAATATTAAGAGTTCCTGTTCCTAAGCAACCTCGTGTAAACAGATCTATAACATCAGGTCTTCTCATCTTCACACCTGATCAGCTGTCTTGATCCTTGTGCTTCTAAAGTTAAGTTAGTCTCATTATGCAAGAGGCTGAATGTGTCACATGAGCAACACTGATCATTGCGGTACCTTAAATAAACAAATGGATGTCGAACTATCTGATCTTGTTAATGGTAAACAAACTTTAGTAACTGATAATGCTGCAGACAGTAGATAAATGCAATGCATTGTGGTTGTGGCTGTTGTGTGTGGCAGGTTCAAAAACTGCCTAGCTTCCCACCTAGACAGTATTTTGGCGCGTTGTAACATTTAAATCAAGCATTGCTTACCTATATCGTTGTAACGTGCTTATGATGCTGATACATACAGTCTATGTAGACAGCTCACTAGGTTGAAAATAATGTGTGTTTAGCGCACAGAGCCGCTGTCTGTCACTCTTACCTGACACATTGCTCTTTCTCTCTTTGCATTTCGCCTTCCTCTCGTAAAAGCCCAGAGTTTCTGTAACGTCTGACGCAGCGGCTTGCTTCTCCGCCTTTTTGACTCCGCTGAAGAGTCGTTTCTCCTTCTCCTTCTCCTCATTTTCAGTCTCATTTTCGTCTCCAAGCCCCGCAGCTACTGAGTCCGCCATCTTCCCCACAGACACAACATTCAGGCGTCACTGCCTACGTCACTGCAAATGACTACAATTCCCATAATGCAGCTGGACAAATTCATACACACACACAAGCAAATCCTCTAAACCATGTTTTAATGACTTTATTCTTCTTAAATCAGTTATAACATCTCTTAATTCTACAGTTTATAATTTGGATTAGTATGTGTTCAGAGGTTCAATTTCATTTGACTCGGATTATGTGAAAAACACAACAAAGTGTGCTCGTGCACACTCTTCCTTTTCCCTCGAGCTCAGCTGAACGAAATAGCAAGCGCAGAATCAATATATAAATATATACTGTCAATATAATATAATGAAATATATCACAAATGTTAAAGAAATTTTGCATTGCTAAGCTCATCAAGACAGCACATCGATGTTTATATGGGAATAAAAGCTCAAATCAATCTGTTCATCATATAGTCTCTTCAGAAAATGTGAACTAAACCGCTCAATTCATATCGATTAGTTTTACGATCTCTTTATGAATTGTTTGAAGCGTAAACGTTTTGTAGCTGTCAATGGCTGAACAGAAAGCTCTGATTTAATAAAAAAATATCTCCATTTGTGTGTTCCGAAAATGAACGAAAATCTTGGGTTTGGAACGACATGAGGGTGAGTATTATTTTTGGGTAAACTAACCCTGTGCATGTACCACATTTCTTTAACCACTAGAGGGGGGAATATATTTAAAGATTATTTCGTATTAGCATCATAGAATTACTATTCTCTATATGTAAGATTAATTTCTTTGTAACTTTTTGGATTATTACAATGAAAATCTCTCAATTTTTTTACATTAATATCAATAACCAAACACACAGAATCTGATATCATAACCAAACACATTTTATTAATGCAAATTATTGAAAACCATACATAAAATACACAACTACAGCACAAATATGAATGTTTTTTACAATATGCATTAAACTTTAGAGCAATAAAGATATCTGCGTTTAGGCTGAAAATGCTATAGCGTTCACAATGGGACTTTTTTCATCAAGTTGTAGAGAAACCAAACCATTGTGGTACAGAATGAAGCCAACACATCCACTGAGCTTTAAAAAAAGGGTTGAAAAATGTTGATATGAAATGAATTAATATCTGTATATTTACAAGGCTTGCAGTGTTTTGTTTTTGTTTTGGATACATAAACTAAATGGTTGAAGCTGTATGTCTCAAGTATGGAATACTGTAACATAAACGCAAGCATGCAAACGCACACACGCACACACACACCCCCACACACACACACACACACACCTTCTCTCCAGCAATGTCTCCTTTACAGTTGAAAATACCCCCATCCCTTGACAGCACCGTTGCCATAGCTACCCACTGTCAGATCACATTACTCCAACTGCTGCGTTGCCATGGTATCAGGCTTACTGTCCTGGTTGCTAGGGTGCTGGCCATTCCAGGAGCTGCCGTTTCCAAGTGTC
The DNA here is from genome assembly GCF_964197995.2 of Scardinius erythrophthalmus. Classification (NCBI taxonomy): domain Eukaryota; kingdom Metazoa; phylum Chordata; class Actinopteri; order Cypriniformes; family Leuciscidae; genus Scardinius; species Scardinius erythrophthalmus. The sequence continues at coordinate 17,481,638 of NC_138223.1, forward strand.
GGTGAGTTGGCGAAGTCATGGAGACCGTCATCATGGAGACCGTTGACAGGGTCGAATTGTTCATTCTCTAGGCGTGTGATCAAACGCTCGTCCACGTCACCCAACTCCCCTCCCATTAGAGAGGGCTCCCCTACCAACATCACATCCTGCAGCGAGAGAGAGAGAGAGAGAGAGAGAGAGAGAGAGAGAGAGAGAGAGAGAGAGAGAGAGAGAGAGAGAGAGAGAGAGAGAGAGAGAGAGAGAGAGAGAGAGAGAGAGAGAGAGAGAGAGAGAGAGAGAGAGAGAGAGAGAGTTGACGTAAACAGAGACGCAGGGGGTCGAGAGAGAGAGGGGGAGAGAGAGAATGGCGGGGGTGTAGAAAGAGAGAAGCAGAATCATTTATGGCTGTTATTCTTGCATTAGGGCTAATGCAAGCATACAGTAAAAATGTGCACAACTACAAAAAAAGAAATGTGTATGATAATGTATATATGTACTTTATACATACATAGAAGAATGTGGCGTACACACACTTTGTTAAATACGCAGTCATACACATACACACACATATATGCACACAAACTGGTCTCCAGACACTAGCTCTTTGGTCTTTAATTAGATTTTTTTTTTCAGATAGAGAACACCTAAATAACAACATATGTGCTAATTAAGCAAATTTGCATTGCTAAGTAGCTCGTTAAGACAGCACATGCTGCGTGATAACTGTCTGCATGTGTCACTCACCTACCTAAGCTCCGCCTCCAGCCACCCGCCACCCCTCGTTTCCCCGGCGACACGTTTAGGCTGGGGACCAGAGACGGACAATACTAATTATCATCAAATCAATTTCCGGCTAATTAGTCTCAATTACAAACAAATGAATCAGAATAGACAAATGACTAAATATTCAAAAAATTACTTAACATTACAAATTACAAGCACACTGGAAACTGATTGTTAAACTTATTTATAAACAATTCAAACAATATAATTCAGGTATTGATTTGTAATATAAATATTGGAATAAATAATACATTGCATGAAATGTTACAATATGGAAAAAAATAAGATGGGTTAAATTATTAAGCTGCTCTCTCTGTCCTTCCCTTTCTATACGGCTTATTCTTTATGATATGTCTTAATACACACACACACACACACACACACACACACACACACACACACACACACACACACACACACACACACACACACACACACACACACACACACACACACACACATCCAGTACAAACATCCAGTACAAACATCCAGACACTCTCAATATATTTTTAAATATATCCATATTATATATATATACATTTTAGTAGATCTCTCCTATATGATCCATTCAGTGTGGACCACTGCTTCTCTGCAAGTGTGCATTTGACTGTTCAGAATAGAATACTTGCCTAATACGTACTGATACTGTTCATTATATACTTAATTTTAAAAATAGTAAGTGAAGCGAGAGGAGTAATAAATGTTTCAAACAGACACTACAATTGTCACGTAACCTCTTAATGTGTAATTCAATTCAAGTTGCTCCAAGTACTGTGGCATTTAAAAATTAGAAATGAGTTTATTTCAATGTATTCATCTAACATAAACACATATACAAACAAACTTTTAGTCGATTTACCATGTTCCATGTACCAATTAATCGATTTGACAGCACTATATATATATATATATATATATATATATATATATATATATATATATATATATATATATATATATATATATATATATATTAGTGCTGTCAGATCGATTACTTGCACATCTAACATAAAAGTTTGTTTATATAATATGTGTGTTTATATATATATATATATATATATATTCTGTGTGTGTATATACTGTATACACATATACACAATATTCATACATATATACAGTATGTGTGTATATGTATATATACACAGACATGCACACACACACAAATATATCATTCTAATATTTATATTTATATATACACACACATATATATTATATAAACACAAACTTTTGTTAGATTTGACAACACTAATATATATATATATATTTATATACACACACACAATTAATTGCATCTATATATATTAACATTTTATATATTTATAGAAAATTAGCATGCTGTCCACAATATAAATTCTATATACTGCAACAATTGTAAGGGTAGTATGGTAGTATGCTATATACATTCCGAACCTAGGCTTCGAGTTAGCATATGTGTGTGTGTGATGTACCTGTGAGGGTAGGCTGAAGTTATTGGCTGGGCTGCGCTTCTTGCTGTTTCCTGTGCTGTTATTCGATGCGCTACCAGCTGAGTTCCTCCTCCTCCTTCTCTTTGCTGCTGGTTTGGCTGGCTCTGCTGTCAATCACAACATAAAAGCAGCATAATGCAAATGGAATCAACATTGCTTTCCGTAAAAAGTTCTGAAAACAGAGTGAACCTGTGAATACATAGCATACTGTATCTCTGCTTTAAAACACTAATCAGTACTGCAAATGAAATCAACAAGAGTGGTGGTGAAGGAATAAGCAAAAGTCAAGATGATATTCTAATGATATTCTTTACGATTTATGGAGAACAGAAAAAACTATATTTGCAATCCCTGACGGAAATGCCAGTGCTTGCAACAGCAACATAAGAATAGTGTTCATTTTATATTTTAGGCTCCAGTTTTTAATAAATGAAACTCAAGACATTGAGTACGCATCTCATTTTTCAGTCAGCTGCACACAGTAATCAACACACAGGCTGAATTAGGAATAGCATACTAGCATAGTACTCTTAATAATACTAAGAGTAGTATGGTATGTTATTGGAATTCAACCATAGTGCCGTGCATTGCACAGTGAAAATATGGCTTTACAGTTAAATTTATGCAAGAACTGTAAGATCAATTACAATTCAGTACACAAACAGATGTAAGAACGAAGACCAATCACAATATACTGTAGTATGTAAATATAACATAATGGGCCCTATCTTGCACCCAGCGCAATTGACTTTGTACACCGACGCATGTATCATTCCTATTTTGCACCCTCCACAGGACTTTTCCCTCCACAGACGCACATCGGTAAGTTAGGAAATGAACTTGCGCTCCCGGGGGCGGTTCAGCGCAAAGAGGAGGCGTGTTCCGGCGCAAACGTTCCCTGGTGCTACTTTGCAGGTTTAGAAAACAATTCCGCCACTGACCAGGAAAAACCTAGTCTAAAGGCAGTGGCGCAGCGCAGCATGTTATTCAAGGGCGCATGCTTGGCCATAATGTAGCCTGTGCACAACGCACATACACTTTGCTTCTCTCATCTACACACAGACGCAGTAGTTCTCATTTTTAGAAAACCATACATTATTGCAAGGAGAAATATTAACACACGAGGGAAATCATTGTTGTGTCCATGAAGATGTGAAAAAATAGGCATAAATCTAGCTTACACATTTACCAAAATTATTATACGCCTGTTTAACTGAAGCTAATTTGGGTGGGTTTCTCCCATCCCCAATGTAACTTCTCTGTGTTTTACGGCCCTGACGAGAACATTGGTCTCCTCGGCTGTGAACCGCTCCTGGCATGCGCCTGGCAAATCCACCTTTATAATAGCAATCTGCCAGGGAACAAGCGCACCTGCTCTTAAAGGGAATGTGAGATGTCGCTCTAAAATTTTTTATATATATATATATTTATATATATATATATATATACACACACACAAAATAATATTTCATATTTAGAGTTATGAGTTAAGAACACACCCTAATTAGAATGTTTAAGGTGATAACAGACATACATACATTTTTTGGAATTAGTGGGAAATATTTCTGTCTTGAAGTTTGGTGAGGGTCCAACTGAAATGAAAGAAATTAATAACAGTTAAAAGACACCACCATACCATTATTCAGAAACAAACATTACCATATAATTCAGTAAATAATAATGAGGATGCAAAACATTAAAGAAGAAAAATTGAGGAACAGAGAGAGAGAGTTGCCTGAAAATAACATTAATATTATTGTTCAGGCAAAGTGAAGGAATTATTGTCAAAGAACAGCAGGAGGTAGTTATTTTTTTAAAAGAGCAGTAAAGTAATACATAAATAACAACGCAAGGTCAAAGTCTTCATTAATTACTGCAGATCACAAAACCCTTAACAGCATGTGCTCAGTACTTTGAAATGTTAATAAGGAATATGAAATATGTTTACAATGTATGAAACAAACTACTGTAAATTTAATGACATTCTGTAGCTCATAAAGAGGAGAACAACAAAAAGAAATTAAACGCTGGGGGGAAAGAGTAGCTAAACAATGCTGGTGTTACTGTATTAATCTTTCATGACAGACTATATTTAAAAGAGAAAGAAAGCTAAAAGGAGCAATGAAATGAGAACTAATGAAGAATGTTGGAGCCACGGTTGATATAGTTAACTAAAACTAAATCCTAAAAACGATTTTTGTTACTTGAAATAAAATAAACGTTACTGAAAAGGGAACATTTCTCATTTTTCATTTAGTTTAACTTGATGTACTAAAATAATTAAAAGTAAAACTTAAAAAAAAAAAATTTAACACAAAATTATTCAAATGTTAACTAAAATTAAGATATACATATGGAAAATATAAAAATAAAAACAAATTCAAAATATTATTAAAAATTATAATAGTAAATTAGTAGTAATAGTAATATAACTAAAATAACACCGGTGAGATTGTGAGGCTTGTGTGTGTCTGGTCCTGGTAAACCCTACAATATGGGGACAAAATGTCCCACACAAAGATGGCAATATCTGAAATCCTTGTCCTTGTGGGGAAATTTTTTGGCCCCCATGAGGAAAACTGCTTATAAATCATACTAAGTGATGTTTTTGGAAAATGTAAAAAGGCAAAAAGTTTTCTATGATTGGTAAGTTTAGGGTTAGGGGATAGAATATACTGTTTGTATCGTATAAAAATCGTTTTTTCTATAGAAAGTCCCCATAAAACATGAAAACCCAACGTGTGTGTGTGCATGTGTGTGTGAGACCTGGTGGTGTTGTCATCCTCTGCCACTGGTGAAAGAGGCAGGTCTTCAGACAGTCTCTGGGACTCAGTCCATATGTCTTATGCCTAGACATGAGCTCCTGCATCGGCTCTAGAATCACACACAACTGCACACAAACAAAATAATCTTTTCACTCAGTTGTTTAACGCAATTTAAAGACCATTCGTAAGAGAGTGAGTGCATTTAAATGTGTTTATATGTGATTGTAACATACTCTGAGGTAGTTCAGTGTGAGGTTGGTAAGTCCCACTCGACTGATGTTTTTGGACAGTTGTTCCAGAGCTCCAGGGTCTTGTGCCTGATAAAGACACACGCACACATGGACACACAAGTCCATTTATTCTCTCTCTTATTTTGTGCTCCATCCAGATAGAGCTCTAATTCATTACATGATATGTTTCCATAGCAACATCCTGACAGCTTAGCTAAAAGGTTTGGATGCTTTCACCTTGATTGATAAAAAAGGGCTGAAATACATTTTGTTGTACCGTAAACTGCTACATGTGAACATTTGCTAACATGCCAGACAAATGCAGGGTGAACATAACATGAAAAGAAATTGGATTGTCTAGAATACAACTAATTAGTTTTGGATTATTCTTGATTGAAAGTGATGTAGTGTTGTGAATGTTATATATGTAAAATGTTATTTACATTTAAACATTTAGCTAAAAGCTAGCACAACAACACTGCACTCAAATAAGCTGTACTTGGCTCAGGTAAAGAGAAACTGACTAGTGAGAATGATATTTAACATACAGTGCCAGAAATAGTAAGAACAGTGTTTTACTCATGTTAACAATGTCTGAGCCACATGAATTACTAATGCAAAGAGAAGGGCGCCTAATTAAAAAGTAAAAAAAGTAAAGTATTTGACTTTTACATTTAGCAAAGACAATTTTTTTGCACCACACATTGCACTCAAGATGTAAAATGAATTATTAACATATACCCTGGGAATCAAACCCATGACATTGTAGTTGCTAGCATCATGCTCTACTGTTTGAGCTACTGCTTCTCCACTATTTCTCCACTTAATATTCAGCAATATTACTGATCTGAATGCACTGACACTATAGGATAAGAACTCAACTTAGCTGGATGAAGAAGACATCACGGTTTTCTGCAGAGCTGCTTTATAGCTGAATTTTCATATCCAGGTAATTAGCTAATTAGCTAATTATAGCTAATTTCATAATTGATGTACTTTACATAGATATTGAACCGAAATGAATCACTGAACTGATTTCAACTGAATAATGACTGTTTACTATTTTCTTTACGGCAGAATTGAAATCTGTTTGAATCAACTGTAAAGCTGCTTTGAAACAATCTGTATTGTATAAAGCTCTATGTAAATAAAGGTGACTTGACTATTTGAGTTGCAGCTTGAGTTACTACCGTGAAAACTGTATACTGCATATTGTTCTTAAAAATAGGATGTGAAACAGTGTGCAGCATGCAACAATAAACATTTCAAATTGTTGCTTGCTGCCAAATGACCTCACATTTACATCACTGAGAGGAGGCCAGTTATCGCCGAAAACAAAAATAATAATTCAATTTACATTTTTATCTAGTTTAGTAAAATTTCCTTAAGTTTGGATGTCTAATCAAATCAAAAATCACAAGCATGGAAAAAAATCAGCTTTGCCATCACAGGTATAAATTGCATTTTTAAATGTATTATAATAGAAAACAATTTTTATCAATTGTAATAATATTTTAAAATATTACTGTTTTCAATGTATCTGTGATCAAATAAATGTAGCCTTGGCGAGCATAAGAGACTTGTTCCAAAAGAAGACCCCAAACTTTTAATGTGACAGAATGCATTATGAAACGATCAATATTTTAAATATTAGTAGTGCATGTGCATGTTTAATTTTTACAAACAATCAGAGTGGTGTCATTTTATCATCTCGAAAACAAGTCTGGTGTAAAAATGTGTTTTTGGACTCTTGGCAGTCCATTTAAATTTTAAATGTGATTTTATTTCATTTCAATAATCAAGCTGTTAAAATTGTTGTTGCTATTACTTCTGCTTCATTTGCAGCAATGGAAATCAAAGGTCAAGTCTGGCACATCGCATTACAGGATAAAGTAGAATAGTGTGCTCTGTTAAAAGCTGCAAATTTTGGCCCATGTAGATGGTCATCCAAGTCATCTTGTGTGAGAAATATTTAGGACGATTAATTGATTCACTGAACTCACATTAACAGCCAAGACACTGCGGGGAATGAGCTCACTGTAGTGTGTGATAGTGAAGTGCCATGTTTTGATTCTCATGAGGTCATCAAAGGTGAACACAAGAATCAGACGACCTTCTGTACAGACCTGTGAAAAAAAGCAGGAAGAGAATCAGGTCTGTGTTGTGCGACTGTCCCCTTACACCATTCGCTTTGCTTAACATTCAAATAACTTTTTTTTTTTTTTTTACTTTCAGGATGCATGCAATAAGACAGATACCACACAAAGAACATAGACATAATATTCCAGTCTTTGTTACAATTAACGTGAATTCCGAAATCATAACACCGACTTGACCGGAGCAAAACATGCGAGAGAATTACATCTAATGACTTTTTGTTTTTCATTAATTTAAAGCAAATCAAATTACACGGTTCTCTCATTAAAGCAGTATTTTCAGCACAAGCAGAATTCTGTGTGGAACTCTGAACCCCAACATTCTGTTGCCGGGGGAACGGAGGGTAGCTGCGAGGTTGGCATAGCAACGGGAGGGATGTAATCCCAGCAGACACGCTCTGATCAATGCCTCCAGTACACACACACACACACACACACACACACTTGGGAACTGTATCTGTATAACTTAGCTACAACATACAGTCTTCCAAATCAATATTTAATTCACAAATGTTCATTTACTAAAAAGCAAAGTTGGACAAAACTCTCTCTCTCTAATTGAAAACTGAGAGATTCTGCGTCCTATAGAGGCATACCATATGAATATTGCATAGGACACTCAGGAAATCACACGTTGCACTGGTCTTATTAACATGACAGCTTTTGGGAACAAAGTATTTATGTCATCTGATACAAATTATAGAGGCAAGAGCATTTAATGAACATTATTGTAATATATAAGAGGTCTCAAAATAGTGTAACTAGCAGACTTTTCTATTAAGATCATATCATTTTAAATCATAAACCTATAGGATAGGGGAAAAAAGAGAAGCTTTTTTGAGAGAGGCAGAACGAGGGAGGGAGGGAGGGAGGGAGGGTGAGAGAGAGTGAGGAAGAAGCCGAGAAAGAGCAGGAGCGGGAGGGAGAGAGGGAAAGAGTGGGGGTTATATTTTCCTTTTTTGTTTTGTGCAGTTCCAGCCCAGAATTCACAATGAGGAATACATTAGTGCTGAAAATGAGGAAGCAAAGACTCACTGAGCCAGACTTGTGCGTGTGCGTGCAGTACCTTAGTGAATGTAGGTTTGCCATGTTGTGTTGTCATTGTACAGTGATGAGAGTCAACAGTAATAGTTGAGTTGTTGAATGACTCCTTTGTTTGTTTCAGCTCAAAAAACAACTCATAGACTCCTCCTTCAAACAGAGAACTGAAGTAACGAGGGATCAGGGTGCGCCCGATGGCTGGGGAAGAAGGAATGAGAGTGAGAGAAACATATGTGCAGAGGAAAATTTCAGTTGCATTCGCTGATTACAGAACGGAAGGAAAAGAATGGTATGGACTCCGTGCCCAAGCGTTTATTTATTTATGCCCATATGATGAAAGAGACACGAAGTTAGGCGGCACACTGGTCGAACACCTGAACTGGAAACCATAAATGTGTGTGTGTCTCTGTGTGTGGTCCCCTAAGAGTTAGAAACAAACAGGCTACTGAATGCCGCAGGCATTAAGTCCAGCAGGCTGTGCGAGCGCACAGAACAGTTAGTGCTCTGAAGCTGTCAATCACTGCAGTAGAAGTGTGTGAAGTCTGCAGGCCCATATTTATTATACACCCCAGACCTGTCAATCAAATCTCACCACATACACAGTGAATAAGGAATGAATGAGAATAAGTGAAATCCAGCACAACTGTGTCCTTGTCTAAATCTGAACAAGCTGAAATTAATCTAAATTCAAACTCTACCCTGGAAAGAGAACGAGAGACAGGCAGATAAGAGTGAGCGAGAGATAAAAAGAAAGTGTAGCCTGTAGATTATTTTTAATATATATATATATAAAAACAGTTTTATGAGTAATATGCTCAAACAAAAATATGCTCACAGATCTTATTCTCATTTATTTGATTATTAATAATTTGTATGTACACCATGACTTCATAATATTTTGATGTTTACAAAATTTACAGAAAAAAACTCAAGGACATGACTGGCTCAATGTCCTTAAAAAGCTAGTATAAAACGTATGGGTAACATAGCGTCCTTGTTACACATGTTACATGTAGTTTACTATATTAACTATAAATTATGCATAATTACATGCAACTAACCCTAAACCAAACTTAAACCTAAACATAAACCTACACTGCAGTAAGTAGATGTAATTAGTTAATATTACTAACAAAGAGTCCTTAAAATAAAGTGTAACCAAAATATGAGCCAAGTTCTTACTTGGCCATGAATACTATTTGTAGTGGTTTTGTCTATACAGTTTTCAAGAAAATGTTTAATTTAATTAATTTAAAATTAAAACATTTATAAATGTCAACTAAAATGTAATAACACATGTACACATTTTAATAATTATTTTTTATACATTTTTAAATATATTTCACAAGGTAAAGGTATTTTTGTATAAATAGCATAATGTTGTTTTTTTACATTTTGGAATCTTGCATGTCATAAAAAGTAGTTGACTTATTGACCTTGACACAAAATCATGAGAGTCTGCAGAGGTCTTATGATTTTGTTGTTGCACCACAAATATTAATAAGCAGGTCAGCAGTTTTGTTCAAATATTTTCCCAAGAAATAATAATAATACAAGAATATGCTAAAGAACAAAATTCTATTTTTTCTTTATTACGATATTAGGACAGTTGTATGTCATTTTTTTTACTTCGAGCATCAAAATTAATTTTAAATCAAAAATGAAAAACATTAGTCATTAAATGCATTTTAATGTATTTTTAATAAATGAATAAATACAAAAGAGACAAAAAACAAGCATCACCGACCCAACCAAATGTTAAATATTTAAATAAATATTTAAATAAATATAAGACTCTACCATTTACCATTTATGATATGAATATTGAGGCGGTTATGGCTCCGCACACACTTACTGTATGTCTTGGGTCCCTCCTCCAGGCAAAACGAGAGAGTCAGCGTGGCATCTTCTTCAAAGAACTCCGTGCAGAATGCATCCCACCACAGAATATCACAGTCCTGTGGGATCACACATTAACACACATTTAACACTGAGCGAGACAGAGGAGAGGCACAGAAGTACTTGGCCCCTGAATGACCCAAAATGACCATAATTAGGCCTGGCACAGTGATTATCATTTCAAAGCTTACTGTTTATTATAAACACACACTCAAGTTGACTCGCCCCATTAAGGGCAGCAATTTACACCACAAATCCAGCCAACTACCGCTGGCCCGCTATTGAGATTCAATTGATTATATTGGACATGATTATACCAGCCCATAAAGCCACAATAAACTGTATTGTGACAGCTCTTGCACTTCAGTCTTTGTGTGTAACAAACGTGTGAAAGAGAATTATTAGACTGTGAGAAATGGGTGATTCTATAGGTCATTATTCCAATAGTTCAGTCTCTCTTAGCGCTAACCGTCAAATGATTATGTCCAGGTGTGTTGTACAGCATTTTACCTCTGCTGATACATTTCATTTTCCCCCATTTAATCGCATTCCTTTTTCTGAGTAGAGGCAATATTCTAAAAGTACAATTTATTATGGATTATTTTTGTACATACACCGACGGCATCAGGAGAAGCAGCACAGTTTGCACTGCAGTTTAAACTGGGACCTAGTGAGGAGAAGAATTATGTTCTTTTTTAAATACAGTGTGTCATACATGATGCTACAGCAATACTGGTCACATTGTACTGTTTGTCCATTCTCTGTCTTATTGCGAGTTCTATAATAAATCACACTGCTACATAAACATCACAGAACATCATCTTGCTGTTTGTGTTCCTGAAAAAAAAAAGAAAAAAAAAACACCACATAATCCATAGTGCATTTGGTATTAAGTCCTTGAATAAGTTTAATTTGTAACATAACAGAGGGGCCGCAAAAGGAATAAATTGATTTTTAGGAAATTTATTCAATTATGAGATCTTGAAATATTAAAAAAAATTAACTTATTGAAATTATGTGTCATCTATTTTAAGACGTGCCTGTGTGGAACATGTCGGATAATCTGATCTGATCATGGCTTTGGCAACCTTTAAGTGCACTTTTGGTATGTAATATTTCAGTTTTTAGAGATAGTAGTAGTCAATTAATTTATCTATTCATTTAAATAACCGTGACAAAAAAAAAAAAAAAAAAAATAAATAAATAAATTGATTAAAATTCTGATCTTCTGCTATCCTGGCAGAGATGCTTCACTGTTCACTTATTATTTCTATCATATTCAATTATTAACATATATTTTGAAAATTGTTCTCTAAAACGTTATGGAAACGACAGCAGTATTTTGGAACGGATTTTAAGTCCTTTTTGGGAAAACTGCAAATTAGAAATTCCCATTTGAACACTTTTTCATCATTTTATCACAAAAGTAATTTTGAAGGGAAATGTTTTTTCACCTTTAAAATCCTCTTAGTGGACAGAAAAGTTGTCCTTAGATTGCGCGATGAATCTATTGATCTATAATCTATTAGCTTATCTAAAATTAATGTTTAGAGGTTGTAAGATTTATACTTTATGAAGAACGTACATAAAATTGCTAAATGCAAAGTCCTGATCTATTGTTTTATGTTTGGTGATCACTCACCTCAGGCCGGGACTGGAGCCGTTTGTTGAGCTCGTGCATCCGGTACTCCGGCTGCACCGGGTAGGGCGCGTGTCTCCGGTAAAACGGACCGAACGGAGAGGAGTAGAAGGGGTCGCGCGGCGCGCCGGTCATGGTTTCTGTTACCGACAGCGCGCTAGGAGCGCATCCACACGCCGCACGTGGAGCACGACGATCGTAAACATACACACACACGCGCGCGCTCGCGAACACAAGGAGAGATGCGACTGTCAAATCACACGCGTGCTCTGCTGTGAGAGCAGAGCAGGAGAGAAGGAAGAGGGGGAGGGAGGACTTCACGAAGGGAAGGAGGGATACGAGGGAGGGGTGGAGGAAAGGACATACGCTTCTGTAATTGGAGGGTCTTTCCTTACTGTACAGTCTGACAAGTTGGCCAATTAGAGCAAAATCCAATGGAATGCAATCACTGTTTGCTTTTATTATGTTTGCTAGGATAAAATCCCCAAAACATGTAATCAATATCCACTGTAGCTACTGTAGGTTATTGTAGGTAATAGTTTACTAATGTGCAAATAAACCGCACACAGCATATCACATATTTAATGCGGAACTACAACTACAGTGTGTGTGTGTGTGTGTGTGTGTGTGTGTGCGCGCGCGCGCGAGCTTTTCTAGCTACTTGTATTTTTCCATCTCGCTTTCTTTATGACTCACACAAGAGACTTGCTCTCCCACATACACACACACACACACACACACACACACACACACACACATTCTCTCTCTGGTTTTCCCTGTCTCTCACTCTCTCCCATTGTTTGGACATACACGTTTTTTTTTTAAAGATAATTTACTCGTTCTTTAACTGTCCCACTCATTTTGAATAAATAATTATCTTATGCAATGAGAGAAAGAGAGACAGATATGACAGACATTTAGAGAGAGAGAGAGTCCATATGGATTCTATTACTCTCTTGTTTTAGGGGGGAAGCAGGGCCCCAAAAGTTCACCTCCTTTACTTTACTTTCTTTTTTTCCTCTCGGGCTCTCTTTCTCATGCCCAAAATCAAGACACTCCCAGAGTAGAGTGTAGAGAAACACACATGCACTCATATACACAGTGCCTGTTGCTTAATTTTGTGTATGTGTGATTGATAGTTCAATACTTATGTGGCTTCACAATGCAAACCGTAGGTACACTAGTAAAGAGGATCAGAGGTTCACACACACACACACACACACACACACACACACACACACACACACACACACACACACACACACCCCTCCCCCTTCAGGTCAGTTAATAAGAGTGGTTGCTGGGCTCTTTGTGTGCGTTGTGTCTCATGGGGAAAGGCGAGGAGGGAGAAGGGGGTCTAAAGGAATGAAATTTACCCACTCCAATGCAGTATAAATAGAGAGAGAGAGAGAGAGAGAGAGAGAGAGAGAGAGAGAGAGAGAGAGAGAGAGAGAGAGAGAGAGAGAGAGAGAGAGAGAGAGAGAGAGAGAGAGAGAGAGAGAGAGAGAGAGAACAGGATAATGAGAGGGCTCTCTGTCCATGTCTTTGTGTTGATCAATTTTGCTCCCATCTCTATGACGACTTGATCAAAGATGACCACAAGATGTCACTCTCTGATTTCTCTTTAGTTAATAGTAAACGGCAGAAGGATTGAGAGTAGCAGAACTATTGGAAAGGCCAAGGACTGTTTCTTGAACAGGAGAGCACACAAATTATTTATTTATTTTTATTTATTTTTTTACAGTGGGATTCAAACGCCTGAGGCCACATTAAAAATAAGAGATAAACAGATATTAATAAACAGAATGTTTTAAAATTGTAAAAGTTATGATGTAAAATGAATACAAAATATTTACGGGGCTCCGCACAATTTCTCTATCACTTGTTTGATTTCCTTCCACACAAAACACTCTTTGAGAGATTCTACAATCATGCTGGACAACATGATCATTAGGATTTATATGAATTCATGCAGCTTGAGCGCTGCTTGCTATGAGTGCTGTGCAACGTATTAAAAATGTATTTTGTCTTGTTCCAATAGCAGGTTTTTAAAATACGTAAACCAACCCCATTCTAGATTTTTTATATACGAAATGCCAAGAAAATAAGAATTTTGAGTTAGTTTTTCAATTCAATGTTTCAGTTAGATTTTATTACAATATAATGTGTAATAAAAAACAACAAAAAACAAAGTGGTAAACACAAATGTTTGAAATTAAATATGACAATGTGGGGTCCTCATTAAAAAAAAACAATAAAAGAGAAACGTAAATTCCAGTGAGATGAAGATCATAATGAATGTCAAAAGATGTTGCTCATCATTTAGACATGCGCTCTCTGACCCTGCACAAGCAATTCCACTAAGTAGCATGTGTGAGTGTGTTTTCTTGTGCAATTACTACATGCCTACACCCAACACACACACACACACACACACACACAGTATGCATCTATACTGTCTGTCTGTATGCATAAATAAAGAGAAAGAAAAATGGAGAAAGACTGAGTCAGAAAGTGAGAGAGATCCTCATGGATTTTATTGTTGAATCCTTTGATTAAATATTAATGCAACCTCAGAGATTCTCTACAAAAGAATCCACAGACACTACAATATATAGGAGGGAATATACGCACACACAGGATCTAGTGAAGAAACTTATACTCATCACAGCCCCAACTGTTTCTCCCCATCTTACACACCAAGACACTCCACACACAGAAATTTTTTTCAAATTAATACTGAAGCAGTCCACTCAACCAGCTGCAAAAATCATATTCTTTATCAATTTATTTGTCTTGCTTTACAGTACAAATATAATTTTTTAAAACATGGTTTTACCAGAGAAACAAACTGTACAACATATGAAGACTTTAGAGGACACATTTTAAAAATAAAAATGTATTTTGTTGTGTTCCATTGCATGGCAGTTTGTCTTTTATACGGAAATCAAACCCCACATTAGATTTCTTTTTTTTCTTTTTTTTTTTTTTTTTTTTTTTTGCAAATGCCAAACTATATAATGTCATGGTGCAGGCAAGGTAAGAGGAGCAGAGAATCTAAATTGCAGCAGGAAACATGGGAACCATAGGAAACACAACATAAGATTCCACAAACTGAACATAACTAATACAGTACTCCCCCCATCCTGGAAGGTGCATTCCTTGCACCAGAACTAGTCTAACAGCGGAGAGAGGATGGGGTTTTTGGAGGTGGGCCAGGAGTAATAGACAGCAATACACTGGAGCACCTGGCAGAGGATGACACTAAGGTGGAGCCGACGAAGGGAGGAGCCAGGGTGGCACCCAGAGCAGAGTCATTAGGATGAAGGCCCATGGCGCAACCAATGGATGGAGAAGCCAGGGTGGAGCCAGGAATCCGATAGACTGAAGTGGAGCCAGGAGAGGTGGAGACCCAGGTAAAGCCAAGGGGACGGAGACCCTGGGTGACACTGATAGAATGGAGGGCCAAGGTGGAACTGCAGTTTTGCTGGACCGAGCAGATCAGGGCAGAGCCGGTGGGAGTGAGGACAATGGTGGAGCCTGAGAGAAGGAGGAGCCTGGTGGAGTCGAAGGGGTGGAGAGACGAGGCGTAGCCAGAGGCCTGGAAGTCCGTGGAACCGGAAGGATGAGGGAGTAAGACAGAGCCTAAGGGATGACGGACCATGGTGGAGCCGAGGGGGCGTGGAGCATGATGGGTTGACAGGCTGAGGTGGAGTCCAGTGCTCGGAGGCCCAAGGTGGAGCCAGGATAACCTTTCACCTTAGCCGAGCTGGTATCCGGAAAGCCAGAGGTGGAGCCAGGCTGAGAAGGAGGGCTTGATGGGACCAGCGAAGGTGGTGGAGGAAGGAGTGGGAGGCTGGGTAGGACCAGTGTCGATGAAGAAGACTTGAGGTTCGGCAGAACCAGCAGCATCGAAGGAGATTTGGGGACCAGTGGCAGAGACAGGGCTTGAAAGTTGGAGGGGATCAGGAAATCCAGGTGTTTACAGGGAAAGGAATAGATTTCAGGGTTAGGAGTAGGGTTGGGAACAGAGAATCGGTTCTTATCCAGAACCAGTAGTGTTTTTTTTAAAATACCGGAACCATGCAAAATTCCTAAGTTTCAGTTCTGAAAACCGTTCTGGTGCGATGTGTGGGTGAAGTGCTGGGAGCTTATCCTTTAATAGCGATGTCTCACCTCATGAATATTAAAATAGTAATGAATGCACTGAAAAGCCCTCGCACTACTCATATACGCTTTGCGTCAGATATCAATGCAGAGAGAGAAGACAGTAGAGCTGCACGATTAATCTTTAAAAGATCTCAATCTCGATTCAAACACCCACCCGATCTTATTCCTATATTACAAAATCTTTGACAAATCACACCGGAACATTCATTTTAAATCTGTTTGCGTTGTCGCTGACCCAGAGAAAGCAGTTGCCAATTTATAGGTATGAAACAGCTTCAGTTTCACAGTCTTTTTCAACCACACACAGTATCAATATTTATGTGTTACAAATATTCAAATGATCACAGAAGTATGTACGGAGATGAAAAGTTTATAGTTTGGGTATAAACACTGATGCCTACGGTAGCAACCAAAATAGAGTAAATCACATTTTGAAAGTCACTTCAAATAACGAGTGTATCGATTACAACTGATGCTTCAAAACGTTCATAAAGACAAGTGACTGTTAAAGCTGCAGTCCGTAACTTTTTTGTGTTCAGAATTGACAAAATTTAAATAATAAGTGAGTACATCATGAATGCATTTTCCAAAGCGTGTTTTTGTCTTATCCTGAATCACTACGGTAAGCCTATAATAAGTGTTTATATTCAGTCTACTTTGGACCGGTCGGGTCGGCAGTGCTGCGGAGTAGCCCAGTACCTGCATGACTCGTCATAGACAAACAGAGGGAAGTAGCTCTGGCTAAAATGTTCTTCTGCAAGATGCATGCAGTTGTTTTTATGAATCAATCATTCAAACCGATTAAAAAAATATTCTGTTTCACCTGTCTGGATCTGAAAATCTGCTTCACGATGTCTAACTCCACCAACACCCCCTCCACCAACACAAATATCAGATATTTAAAAGAAATATCTGATAATCCTCCATAATGTGGTCGCTAATTTACATCTCATACCATCTGTAAACTCTTGTGTTACCAAGGCAACAACTGACACAACAGCAACAACTGACACCTTCAGCACCACAGTGGAAAATTAAACTATTTCCATAACGGCTGGGCCAGATCGGCAGGGAATTGAAAGGTTAAGCAATGAGAAGGCTTGGCTCAATGGTGGAAAAACATCAAAAATTGATGGGTAAGCACATTCTAACCAAAGGAGAATGGCTTCTTGTCACGTAAGATTCCCTATGTCAGGTAAATCCAGTGGGCCAAAATATTTAGCTCCCACCCCCAAAAATAGATTTTAATGTGGCATTATGTAGGAACGCTGGGCCAACTCACAGAACCTGGCAGAGTATTCCAACAAAGGAAGACCTTCTCAGGTGAGTGCAGTGAAGGCAGCTCCTAGATCAATGTTTGGTCCTGTATTCTGTTACAGTGCAGGCGAGGGAACAATAGCAGAGAATCTATATTGCAGCAGTATTTTTAATTTTTTTTTTTTTTTAATTTACAAAACAAAGAAGGCAATCCAGTAGGGGAAGAATCAACATAACAGCATCACACAAGTAAAGACAATACAGGACAATAAGAACTAAACTGAGAACTTAAATACACAGCTAAATAAGGAACCAAACAACACACAGGTGAATATAATCAATTAACCAATGAGTGACCATAGAAACAAACTAGCAACGCAATAGCTAAACACAGAAAGGAAACACGGGAACCTTAGGAAACAACATTTTATACGTATATCATTATATATATATATATATATATATTGTGCAGCAAGATGTCGCGATACTGAAGCGTGGCAATATTTCTCGTAGAGGTGAAAAGCTTTCTTATGATATCAGCATTGAGTTTGTGGCAAAGCCTTTTCAAGTGCTTGCATTATCTTGTTCTGTCTGTTACTGCATATGATGAATCATACTCGGAAGTTAGAACTGAAGTGAAATTCATTACAAGATGACTATTTAAAACATGCATTATACACCTGCATTGTTTTGCATTTTGTGACTTAAGTTGAATAAAAGACTATTTTCCAGTCATATATTTCATCATTGAAGTTTTCTTACAAATGTCTTAAAATATCATCTTGTAAGCTCTCTCTCTACATACATATAGGCTATATATACAGTATACACACACATACATTGGGTTTCCATGTTTCATGGCAACTGGCATGTACAAACTGTACCCACTACCCCTAAACGCAACCCTAACAGACAATTTTATGCATTTTTACATTACAATATAAAAATGGGGACAATTAAGAAATGGTACTCACATTGCAAGCGTACACAGACAGAAATGATTAATGAAATGATCATTAAGAGTTATTCACATCTAATTAGCAGCCACAATTCTAACTAACCAAAGTCAGGTTTTTTAAGAGTAAACCGTGGTAAAGAAAGAACAAATAATGGCAGGATTTCATCAACTCAGGAGTAACACAAACACAACTTCAGCTTTGCTTGCTCCTACCATTCACTATTCTTTAGATGTGACGTTGCCATAGCAACCTCAACTCAGTGACCTCGTTCTTTCAGCTCTAAAATTATGGGCTGCCCGGCCTGATAACAGGCACAGAGAAAGAGAGAGACCATTTTCCCCTAGTTTATCTTGCCTTTGCTGCAATACGATGACATACTGTAATTTCTGAAATTATGAAATAATCATTTCATTATCAATCAAGATTCAGCTCAGGCCTGTGGTGAATGTTTTCTTGGACCTCAGTCAACCCCTTAATACCAACTCCAACATTTGATTACTGTTTCAGAACGTGTACAACCGTGTATGGCCAAAGCCTGAGTGCACTCAGATGCAAAGTCACAATAGATCCAAAAGCAAACATCATCTGACATCACATGACATTCACTCCAGTGCAGTGTCCTCAGATCTTAATTCAGAAGGACTGAATGAGGTAGAATGGGAGGTTTTTTGAAGGCCTGCAAGGTGCACAAAATCCAGCAGCAAACAAACCTGCTCATGAATGTTTCGAAAGGGTTCTTAGTTGTTGCATCATGCGGAATCTCATTATATTAATAAACCTCCAGAAACACTCACTGGTGCAATCGTGTAACATTTTACATTATATCATTATGCACCACAGTCTTTTAATTTACGTTCACAAAGATGAAAGTGAAAAACCGATCAACATTTATGTTGCAGAACACTTTACAGAACAATTTAATGGTGATATGGGACTGTCAAGCTCTAAAGATGACCATTATAAAACAAAATAAGCCACGCAATTTCTTTGTGTTTATGTACATCTTCCAATATGATTTATATAATATAGGACTAGACTTTTGACAAGTCTATAAATATAGTTTAGTTTATTGTATATAGATAGTTTTTATCAATAGCATGCACTGTACAAAGCTCATAGATTGCATTACATTTTCAAAACAACTTTCACAACTCGTTTACAGTGTTTTTGTCTACTGAAATTGTTTTGGAAAAATGTTTCATCAGCTGAACATTTGACGTTGTTAAACTACAGTACAATCCATTAAACACACTGTACTGCTATCCCTTATAGCAGCATTTTCATTTGTCAAATGTTAAATATGGTGCAACCGGACTAAAGTCTATTGGTTTTTTGGTTGTTCATTGGAAAAGAAAAAACAAGTGCAAAAACTATAAACCTCATTGGGAATCTTTCAGAATTATTTATCTATGATAATGTAATTTAATAAATATATAGAGATCAATGTGAATTCATAATACTTTATTATACATTAACTAATGTTAATTTATACAAATTAAAATGTTATATGTTTTATAATATATGCAGAAATAACATTAAATTAATACATGCTAAGGTATTATTCATTATTACTTCTTTCACACACATTATTAATAGGCTACATAATAAATTAATGCATTATGTTACCATAATGTTAAAAATGCTGCTAGTTAAAAGATAAAAAATGATTTTTTTTTAATGCAAAAAGTGTGGTAATTGCCATTCACTAGCATTCTTACTCTGGTGTGTCTGGTTGTGACACTAAATATGAATATGTGCAAATCGCATTAATAAAATTAGGGCATTTCCAGTAAATACATTTGAGTATTTCCTTCACATATCTATCATATGGCTTGAAGTATAGAGTAATTCAAATTCACTACTTTTATTCTTAATATTATGAATTTTTGTATTTATGAATACATTTTTTTTTTGTAATTTTTCATTATTCTTTTTTTTTTAGGGTAATTTTGTGATTTTCTGGGTTATTTTTTTAGAGCTTTGTCAGCCACAGATCACAAGTAAATTTTTTATAGAAAAGAGCAGCATGAAAAAAATGTAAAGTTCCTTTTGTGTTTCACACAAGACAGCGGTTTGACATAATTACAGAATTTTTAAATTTATGATAAAAAATAGGGTATTAGGGTTTTTCTGCACTCCAACACTCATCTGGACGTGTAGTATTCTAAATAAAAAAAAACACAATATATTCTTTCCTGGAATAGCATTCTGAAGTGACATTAGGCTATACATTATGCAAGGCAACAGGAAAATACATCTCTGTTCTCGTTTGTCATGGTTTTATAGTGATTTTGTGAGTGTTATGTTAAAGACCCTCTGAAGTGCTTTGAAAAACACAGCACTATTCAATGTGTTAACATAGACATAGATAAAACAGCTCCTCCCCCTTTTAAAAAAAGCCAATGGCACTTTGTTTTAAATTGTTTAAACATCACAGCTCGGCCAAAGCCGTTGAGCTAGGTAAAGTCACAGTTTCATCCTAATCTCTAACTGTTTCTCCTAATCTCCTCCATATCGCTTTAAAATAAATATAGCATTCTGTGCAAAATTCAAATGGCTCCGATCTTTTCTGGTATGCGCAGACTTGCATATGATCCGCTCTGTGCTAGTGTCTTTGGACTGGAGCAGACTGTGTTTGCATGACACTAACTTCATTCGCCCCAATGTAAAGCATATTTACACTGTCTGAATCATTTCCCATCCCCTATATAGTGCACTATGTGCCGTTCACCATGTTGAAAATAGTAAATGTGTGAAGAGTATGAAGGTAAAAGAGTAGCAAAACTCGAGAGCACATAGATGTGGATTTGAGATCTTGTGCAATAAATATTTGTACTTGTACCCGAACATTTACACTCACAGCTCCAATGTGAAAACCTGTAAAATAAAAATCTGAAGATGAATGTTAAAATTTGCACTTGCAGACAATAGTCACAAACCTGTATTCTGAATTTGAAGCTGCAGACAAGTAGTCACAAATGTGTAAAATGCCATTCACAGAAATACAATGACAGACACAAACTTGTAATTATTATTTGCATTTAATCTTACATTCACATTCACAGTACAGCCTCAATTAGGCACTTGCAACTTCTCAAATCTGTAACTGCAATTTCAAATTTCGCACCTTGACTTTTGCTACTCTTTTCGCGATATATTAGGTGCAAAACTAATTTATGCACTTGAAACTCAGTTGCGGCGAGAGAGAAAGGGGGCGGGAGTGGGGGAGTTCAAACGAGCCGTTTTATTGGTTGGCGCCTAGCCAGTGAAATGGGACTCCTATTTATCGCAATGATGTCACGAAACCCACGTCCTTGGGGAAGCTCTGAAACGCTAACATGGCTTAAGTATACTCCAGTTTTGCAAGTATAGTTTTATAGTTTTGTTCTGAGGAGCCGAGGTAGCGCCTCGGCCACTTCAGCGGTCAGTACAGAGTTGTGGCATGAGGGACACGTCATTGTTCCCTCCATCGGGAACGAGGGTTAACATATATAACCAAGACGTTACCTTTCTGTCAGTCACTTTGACGTGTGTCGAAACTGGCATGTGGGGTCCCTATACTAAACGCCACAACAACTGTACCGTATTACGAGATAATGCAGTGCAAATGTGGGCAGGTCTGTGTGTGCCAACGACAACTGCAGCAACACTCACTCGTAACCTTCCAACACCCAGGGTAAATTAACTCACGCACCTGAGGCAATAAGCTTAAGCTTAGAAAAAGAACAGCTGTGTACACCTGGTTGTTAACGTTGGGAAGCGTTCTCTTCCCCAGAGGGACAGGAATGCTATGGAGACCACATCCTACCTGATGAGGAGGTACCCATATGGAAAATACATCCTAAGGAATCCCCAGTAGGGAGTACTACATGGAGAAGTTTCTGGGGTGGGCTCCACCATAGGGGAGGCTACCTATCCCCCAGACACTAGGTTCGCCGACAGGGAAACTGAATAGTGGAAAATGCATCGTATGTGGTGCCCATTAGGGCAACCACTACATACGGAGCACAAGCCAGATTACAAGGTCTCACCTGAAAAAGGGCAGCTCACCAGTAATGGGCCTGGATGTGAGTTCCTCCGCTGAACTCAACTTCTGCAAGGGTGCTAGAATGATGGATAGAGGCAGCCTAGGGTTCACCATTCCTGGGGAACTGAACTAGACCTAAGAGCACACCTTATCATCTCAGAGAGGGAAAAGGTACTAATGCAAGCACTACACCCAGCCAATTCGTAGAGACTTACCTGGTATCACCAAAAACTCAAGACAAAACTGGCTCCATTTGAAGATTATAGAATCTCACAAAGGTGTTGGGTGTAGCCCAGCCCGCAGCTCTGCATATGTCTGCTAGTGAAACATTGTGTGCCAAGGCCAAGGCCAAAGTGGCAGCGACACCTTGAGTGGAGTGAGCTCTCACTCCCAGCGGACACGGCCCACATTGGGCCAGATACACCTGGAGAATGGCATCTACAATCCAGTGGGCCATTTTCTGTTTGGAGACAGCCTTCCCCTTCAGCTGTCCTCCAAAGCAGACAAAGAGCTGTTAACTGTGTTTGGTTCAGATATATGCGCAAACGCACACTGGACACAACAGAGATGAGGCTTGGTTACCTTCATCAGGAGGGAATGCTTGCAGGTTCAACACTTGGTCCCTAAAGGGAGTTGTGGGAACTTTGGTCACATATCCAGGCCGGGGCCTAAGGATAACATGAGAGTAGTAGTATCCCAAACTATTCACTAACTGAAAGGGCTTGTAGGCCCCCCACCCTCTTGAGAGATGTGAGCACAATCAGGAGGGCCGTCTTTATAGAGAGGGCAGTAAGCTCCACTGATAGCAAGAGCTCAAACAGATCTTTCTGTAGGGCCTGCAAGAGCAGAGAAAGATCCCAAAAGGGGATGACGCGCGGTCTCGTGGGATTCAACCTCTGATTGCCTCTCAGGAACCTAACTTTCAGGTTATGCTTTCCTAAAGACCTGCCATCCACAGTATCGTGGTAAGCTGCTGTTTCAGCCACATACACTTTCAAAGTGGAGGCAGAAAGGTGCCTCCTGACGGAAAGCACTGAACTGAGGCCATATCTCTGTGGGTCCTCACCTCAGGAGGAACACCATGTCGTGAAAATGCGCCACTTCAGGGCGTATAGCTGCCTAATAGTGGGGGCTCTAGTCCCCAGAGTTTCTCGCCCCGTCCAGAGACCAGACGTAGAGGTTCCAGAGATCTGGGCGTGGGTGCCAGATTGTGGCCTGCCCCTGAGAAAGAAGGTTCTTCCTCAGGGGGATTCGCCAGGTTCTGGTTGGGCCAATAAGGGGCAACTATTAGAACTTATTTCTCATCCTCCCTGACCTTGCACAGTGACCTGTGCAATGAGGCTCACTGGGGGAAACACATACTTGCGCAGGCCCTGGGGCCAACTGTGCGCTAGTGCATCCGTGCCGAGGGGGCCTTGGTCCCCACAGAGCGCAATGGGAGGATTTCTGGGAGGTAAACAGGTCCACCTGTGCCTCGCCGAATTGACTCCATGTCAGCTGGACCGTCTGGGGATAGAGTCTCCATTTTCCACAGTGTGTGACCTGTTGCGGGAGCGCATCAGCTGTGAGAATGAGGTTCCCGGAATATGAAATGGCACGCAGTGATTTCAGTCATTGCTGACTCTAGAGGAGGAGATGGCGGCAAAGTTGTGATGTGCGACGAGAGTGTATCCCGCCCTGGCGATTTATATACGCCACTGTCGCTGTGTTGTCCATCCGGACCAACAGGTACATGCCCTGGATCAACGTCTGATGAATCCTCAGGGCCAATAACACAGCCAGCAACTCTAGGCAGTTGATGTGCCAATGCAGATGGGGTCCTGTCCAGGAGTCCGAAACTGCATGCTCGTTGCACACGGCACCCCAGCCTGTCTTGGAGGTGTCTGTTGTGACAACTACACGCCTGGACACTTGACCCAGTCGGGCTAGGTTCCGAAGGACCTGGTCCCCATGTTCGCAGACCAACTCCTGCGACTGAGATAAAATAAGCCAGTCGTCAAGACCTCTGCGACCTTTGTGAAGATGAGAGGAGACAGGGACAGCCCAAAAGGGAGGACCCTGTACTGGTATGCTCATCCTTCAAAGGCAAACCAAAGAAGCAGTTTGTGCTGGGAAAGGATCGAGACAAGAAAGTATCCTTCAAGTCTATCATCGCGAACCAACCCCGATGTCTAACACATGTGAGCATGTGTTTGACTGTGAACATCTTGAATGGGAGCCTGTGCAGGGCCTAATTCAATAATCATAGATCTAGGATTGGTCTCAAACCACCACTCTTCTTCAGTACACTGAAGTAAGGGCTGTAAAAACGCTTCTTCAACTCGGCCGGGGGGGTCTGGTGCTGTGTACCGGTGTGCGACCGACGAGAGAACGAGAGCCACGAAAACCGTGAGTGGGTGTATGGGAAAAGGGAAAGAGGAAACTGCTCTTTGTCAATTTGTAAAATTGGTGGCACCACCTGCCTGCGGGAAGACCGCTGGGGTCTAGCTGCCAGCCCCGGCTGAGGCGGGGGCCGACCTAGACGATGACCAGACGGGTTCCTGAAGCCTCGGGGCCCTAGCTTCCCTGGGAGCGGAGTGACGGCAAGAGAGGATATGCTCAATAGCTTTTGTCTGTTTCTTCACAGCAGAACACTGTTGAGCAAAGCCCTCAACAGTGTCGCCGAAGAGGCCGCTTTGGGAGACTGGGGTGTCAAGAAAGTGAGCCTTCTCAACGTCCTTCACCTCCGCAAGGTTAAGCCACAGGTGGCGCTCCTGGACCACCAAGGTGGACATCACCGGACCCAGGGCCTGCGGCATAACCTTCGTAGCTCGGAGAGCATAGTTGGCTGTAGGCATAGTCCGAACTCTGAGTCAGAACTACCCTTTATCCAGATCTTTCAACGCTTTGGCTTGATATACTTGCAAGATAGCTATAGCGTGGAGGGTGGAGGTAGCCTGGCCAGCAGCAGTGTAAGCCCACGCCATCAGAAACGAGGTAAACTAAAGGAAAATGCTCATGGCAGCCCGGGCAAGCATGGCACAACTCAGTGCCAGACTCAGACTGAGGCAACACACCCGAAAGAGGAAGCCCAACACTTCAGCGTCTGAAAGTATAAGCCCGCTCTCTGATGCTGCAAGCGACAACTCATCATCTCTGCAAGCCCCGAATGAGATGATGCATACACCCTGTGACACTACTTAGAGTAATGCAGCGTCAAACTCATCAAGGAACTTTACCAGGCGAAAGCACTGCCATTTGGCATCCTGAAGTACCCGGATGAACACTTTCGCACTTATTTGTGCACAATGAGAGGACTGCTGAACGTGCCGTATTTCCAGCAGTGACGAGGTGATTGGAATGCTTCTCACTGTTCCCAGACGAGAAGCACTGTTTCGGCTCCGAAGAACAAAGCTGGAGCGCACTTGTACGTCGGCCGGCTTATATACCCGTATGTGCGGGGCGTGGTCTGGCATGAAAATTGAAAGAACATCCTTGCTGGGTCTAAAAATCAGGAATTGATTTCAAATTACCCTTCTCTTTGTTTGTTTTTTTTATCATCAGGTGCATCTCTTTTCAAGTAGGTCAGGATCCCATTTTCATGTTTCCATTTTATCAAAATTACCGAAAATTAAAGGCTAATTTCAGGATCCATTTATTGTTGTACTTGTTAAGCCCACTTTATTAAGATAAGGCACCTACTTCACTACCTCTAAATTAATATCTAAGTTCCATAACTTAAATGCACATTTTTTCAATGCTGACTCACTTTTCTAGTCTGATCATAATCCCTTTGTATGGACTCAAAGGGGAACCTGTAATTAAATTAATCACCAGCGCCACCCAATGGTGAGAAACAGACTGTGACTGTCAAATAATATTTGATAGAGACAAAAAAAAAAGACAGAAACAAAATTCATCAGAATATTTCATTTGCCATTACATTTACAAAACAATATCTTTCACATTTTAGAAGACCTAGGATTTATTTACAGTAATTTGATGTTTACATGTAAACAAAAAGGCAATAAGATACAAAGTATTACTAATGCAGAGACAGTGGCGAGTTATTGGCTTGGTTTGAAGGGTTTTGATTACCATAAATCATATTGATCACAACATCGGCGTAGTTTCGGTTTTTCCATTTGCAGTAACGAGCTGCATCAGAGTACCTGAAGGGGGTCTGTTCTCTCCTGTAGTCCACTTATAGAACAGCCTAGAATGTAGAAAATGCATCATGGCTTTATCCACACACACACACACACACACACACACACACACACACACACACACACACACACACACACACACACACACACACAAATACAGATGCTCCCAAGTATACAATACATACTTACTCCGTTATGTACTCTAGTGATGTCCAGGAACTGACATCACCATCTGGCATGAACTTTCTATTCATGGGTGTATCCAAAGTCACTCTAAAAGGAGTAATTAATAGTCGCCTTTAAAAACAGAAATTTTACAGGGATGTAAATGAGTTACTTGGCATTTTGTTGTTCCTTACGGGAGAATTGCTACTGCAGAAGATCCTGGAGGAAGACCACTATTTGGCCCGCTCAGACTTTGGCACAACTGATGTACTGCTGCCTTAGCCATACCATAACCAATGCATCCTACAATGACAATGAGATAGAATTGTAATGATACTGCTATATACATGCAAAATCCAAACCCAAAAAAGTTGGGACATTTTGTAAAATGTAATAAAATCAAGATTCTGTGATCTGTAATTGTCTTTAGCTAACTTGCTTTGTGCTGTGAACTTTTTGTCATGCTGAGAGACAAGCATTTGTATGCATGTGAGGAAATATTATACATTATGTTAAAATTGTTATGATACTGGTCATGAGAAAAGTATATATATATAAAATTAAGAGAAACTCATTTTTTAAGCTAATCTAAAGGTCAGGAAGTAAATACAAGCATACATACCTGCTGTTGGACCCAGTGCTGTTTTAGCCCCCGCCAGTGTGAGCAACCCCCCCTCTCTCAGGTGTTTCGTTGCTAGGTGACTGCAAATTGTGGAGGTCCACACACTCTGCTTCCACATCAGATCAGCATTCTTATACAGAGCTGAGGCATAATATAGAACACACTCATATGAAGTATAAACTGATATAATTATTTACCTGTTCACTTCTAAGACAGAATTAGACTTAAGAGATTAGCGCCCCCTTGTGACAATACTGAGAATGCAAAACATTTCAGAACGCAATAACAAAAGATTAATTTTGCATAGCAGCTAGAATGTCTATGCAATTGTGAAGAGTGTTTTGGGCTTCTGTGACAAAGTTCTTGACTTGAGATTTACTGTGCAATAAATCAGGTGTTTTCAACCAGAGGGCACACTAGGGAGCCTCAGCAAACTTCCAAAGGCGCAGAATGATTTAAAACGATAGATAGATAATAATAATATATAAATATATAACATTTATATAGCGCTTTTCTCTGCACTCAAAGTGCTTTACACGGAAGGAGAAATCTTCTCTACCACCACCAATGTGCAGCATCCACCTGGATGATGTGACAGCAGCCATACTGCGCCAGAACACCCACCACACACCAGCTTATTGGTTGAGAGGAGAGAGTGATGAAGCCAATTAGTGTACATATGGGGATGATTAGGAGGTGATGATGATGGACAGAGACCAACAGGCAAATTTGGGCAGGATGCCGGGGTTACCCCACACCTTTTTCATCCTGACATCCTGTTTTTTTTAATGACCACAGAGAGTAAAACATGTGACAGACGGATAGATGGACAGACGGAAAGATAGACAGATAGACAGACAGACAGACAGATAGATGGACAGATAGATAGACAGGCAGACAGACGGACAGATAGATAGATAGATAGATAGATAGATAGATAGATAGATAGATAGATAGATAGATAGATAGATAGATAGATAGATAGATAGATAGATAGATAGTGTTCGAATCAAAAAGTCTGAAAACCTCTGCTATAGATATTGTGTGGCCTCTGTAAGTATGTACTAACTTTTGGCCTTGGCGCTGCCCCCTGCCCAACCTCCAGCCACACACAAGATGGCATCAACTTTATCTTCACCTAACAGCTCACCGACATCAGCTGTCACCTAACAAAAATAAAAAATAAAGACAGAGATGTAACATGTTTGAATATAACACACAATATTACAAATCAAAAGTATGTTGATCTTTGAATACAGACAGGCAAATAATTCAGGCAATATTTGCGAATCACATGAATATCAGCAACAATCATGCCCATTAAGTCAATTAAAAGAAATGGTAGTTACAAAATCTTAAAGCCTTGTTAAGAGACAACTCTGTGAATGTCCTTGAGTGGTCCAGAGCCAAAAATCTCTGGAGAAACCTGAAAATGTCTGTCCGTCGACAGTCCCTATTCAACTTGTCAGAGCTTGAGAAGATCCGAGGAGAAGAACGGCAGAAAATCGGCAAATGCAGATGTGCAAACTGCAAAGCTTGTCACATCATACCCAAAAAAGACTTGAGGCTGTAAAGGTGCTTTAACTGAGTACTGAGTTAAGGATTTGAATACTTATGCAATGTACTTATTTCAGCTTTTCCTTTTTACAGATCTTCTTTTTGCTTTGTCATTATGGTGTATGGACTGTAGATTGATGTGAAAAAAAGTAATTTAAAGTATTTTAACATAAGGCAGCAACATAAAATGTGAAGGAAAAAAATTGGTTTGAAGAATACTTTCGCAAGGCACTGTATATATAAAAAAATGTCTTTATCAAGTGATTTTATCTTGATGTTGCTAGCGCCATGCTTCATTATCGTCACACATTAAATATATTTTTGTACCTGGCTGGCTTGCTCAGTGAAGGATTCAGTCATCTTAACTGTAACATTGGCATTGGCTTCTTCATTGGCATTGAGATCTATAGAGGCAACCCACTGTAAATTACAAAACACAGAGCTGAAATTACATTATTGACATATCACATGCAACAAGAAATGCAACTTATAGGTATATTTAATAAGAAATGCATGACACTGACTGGTAGCTGTGACAAATTAATTAATAATTAACACCATTATCACTTAAACACATGTAGCATGTCTGATGGCACAATGAAAAAGCAACTCATTTTCAAGTTAGGTGAGCTGTCTTTTGGGTTGAGACAACTTACCCAGTTTTTAGCTCTGAAGTATTGCACACATGCAGAGCCCAGAGCTCCCTTTCCTCCGTAAACAATCACTTTATGGGCTTCAGTAGCAGCCATGCTGTTTCTTTCTTTAGAAGCACATAAGAGGCCGTGTTATGCAAAAAAATGAAAAATCACACGCGCCCCCTACTGAAAAAGATGAGAGGAGCAACCGGAATTGCACTAGAGTTGGTTGTTCAAACACTTTAAGATGTTTGTATGAATTTATCATCCATTTTTAAACTCTTTTTTCCCCCCAATTGAATGCTTGGAAATATTTTACTAAGACTAATTATGTCAAATTCGAACAGCGCAACAGATGTAATATTCGGTTTGACCATCGGGTGGCAGACAACGTCTTTGCGAACGACAATTAAAAACAAAGAAGAAGAAGGTCGCCTTTTCCGCAGGAAATTCATGCAACGTTATGTTAGTCGTGTAGCGTCGCTAGCACTCTTTGACAAGCTTCTCGTTTAGCTTACTACGTTGACAGCATATGGTCACTTCAAATAATAATTAATCTTTATCTGAACTGTTTCTCTCTTTGAGAGAAGGCAGTGAAACATTCAGGTAATTCTCCGAGTTACTTCTTCATTAATTTGTGGATGATTTGCTGCATGTTTTATGTGATGTAAGGTGTTTCTAGTTAATTTATTGGTTGTGGTTATTATGGTATTTTGTTGCTATATTAAATATCTTATGAACTATGAAAGTTTAAACATGTTAGATATTTACTGTCCCGCTGGCTGTAACGTTAAATTAGTCATTTTTCTCAGTATGTTAGATATTGCTAAACTTCCATCTTCCTCAAATATTTCTACCAGAATAATGTACATTAGATTGTCTCTCATCTCTAGATCTCTAGATGAAATATTTTTTTGTGTATTAACCACTATGTGTGTAGAATAAACAACTAGGCTAGTAAACAACACATTTCTTGACAAACCTAAGAAAGTGTTTGATTTGACCAGATACTGAATGAAAAGCAGCCAACGTATTTACTGCACACATGCGAACTGTCTGATTGTGATTATGATTATTCTTAAGTGTAAAAAATAATAATAATAAGCAAAAAGAGCGTCCCAACGTTTGACTGGTAGCTTATAACCACAGCATCTACTGAGAAGATATATGTTCAGTTAATAGTTTATAGTTTAATAATGCACTGATTTATAGTTGTATTTTGTATTGTTTTCAGTTGTTGGTTTAATAGTGTTCTGATTCATAGTTTTGACTTACACCATACCAGTCAAACAAGCCAAACCCGTTATATAGAGCCTTAATTTTTTATTTTTATTATTACATTTCCAGCCTCATTTACAATGTCATTGGTCAAAATAATGTATATACATTTCAGTCATAACCACTCAGTCAGTCGAATAATTAACTGTATTGTATGTGTTGTGATTTGTGTAGGATGGATCCAGCTCTGCTGAAAGAGCGAGAGCTCTTTAAAAAGAGAGCTCTATCTAATCCTACAGTTGAGAAGAGACCAGCAACCTCTGAGGCCTCTGGATCCTCCAAGAAGAAAAAGAGCAAACCAGACAAAGATACATCGTCCTCCAAAAACAACACAGGTCAGAAAGTACATGTGTGTTTATGGAATCTTTGCAATTGACTCACTCCATAAAGGTGATGATACACAGGGCAACTTTTTGAGCAATGTTGCTGGGCAGTCTTGCCGGTCGATTGTTTCTTGGGCACTTTCCCATTGAAAATGGGCAATACATTTCTATCTGGATAATTTCGTGGGTCCTGTGTCTCATCTGGTTGCCCGTTGACGGCATCATTGCCCAGCAATATTGCTCAAAAAGTTGCCCTGTGTATCATCACCTTAATAAGTCGCAGTAACTTTCTGGCTGTATGTCATTAAATTGTTATTGTTCAAAAGTAAAAAAAAAAAAAAACATTATTATGGGTTCCACAAAAATATAAAATATTTTCAACTTTTATAAAGGTCATGTGACTGAAATGGCTGCTGAAAAATATATTAAAGGGTAACTCTCACCAAATTGAACGGACACATACTATTTTTGATTATCTACCCGAGTCAAACATTCGTGTAAAAGCATAATTAGAATGGAAAAGCCACTTTTAATATTGACTGTATTTTTGTTTTCGGTCAAAATGCCTTTTGAATGGGAGTGGGCACTACAGTGGGGCGTATTTTACATTATGTAATGTAGATGTATGTACAATAATGTAAATGTACAGTGGGGAATGGGCACTACAGTGATAGCATCAAAATCGCTATTTTTAAAACACTAAGGTGGCTCGACACAACATAAAACTGTGCTTGAAGTAATACGGTCAATCTTAAAAGTGGCGTTTCCATTCTAATTATTTCTAATTATTTCTATCTAATTACTCATTTTACTGTAGTTTTAAACTTTTGATCAAATAAATGCAGCCTTGGTGAGCATAAGAGACTTCTTTCAAAAACATTACCAACCCCAAGCTTTTGAACAGTACTGTATGTTGACCTCTTTTATCAAATGAAGATAGGCTATTCATTGTGTTGACATTTTATCTGTATTCAAATGGCCTTGGCATATCTAAAGCATTATAAGCTTATGTTTTGGGAAATTCCTGATTCATTTTTCAATCTGAATTTCTTAAATATTTTTCTAGAATTAAAATATCTGCATCAGCTTGCAGTGGCAAAGAAACGGCAACCTTCTCTTTCTGTTTAAGTTTAATACCAGTGACAATAGTTAGAATAGCACTGAGGATTCTTAATTTTATGCCAGTGAGCCTAACATCATGAAACAATTTTTGAGTTATAAAACCTTCATCACGGGCCTCTCGGCTGGTGTCTGGTCAACCTTGGTTTGTGAGAGTTACCCAACATGGTAGTTATGAAAATTCCTACACAGTCCTTCAGCAAAATATGAAGATCCATAGACTAACATAGACTGGCATGTACACTTTGATTGAATTTTTTATTTAATTTAAGTGTTCTTGCAATCTGAATATTTTGCAGTGTTTGTTCTGGGCCTTGCATTCAGAGTTACATAAAAGTTGAGCAATTATCCAAACAATATATTTAATAAGTAATTATACTTGTGAATATAGTTTATTTAGAGACCTACTAAAGGGTTCCATTTTTCAGTACTCCTGATATTAAAGAACCAATTATATGCTACGTTGAAAATTGTGAAAATCAGTAAAAAAAAAAAAAATGGAACAATCAAATCACCTCTAGCTCTCATGATGACTTGTTCTAGACATTTATTGAAGTCATTTAAATGTACTTTTAGCAGCAGCTGATGATTTCTTCTGTGACCCTAATGTGAACCACACATTTTATGTGCTTGTATGATTTTTATTATACAATTTTAAATACACAATTTTAAGGCATTTGCAAAGATGCAATAATTGGCCTTGAGTGTGCTTTTTGATGTAGAACTATTATTATACATAACAATTATTCACATATTAAATGTCACCTAACAGGGAATTTAAACATACACATAGATCATTCCCTTTACTCCAACTGTAGTGAATGTTTGCTTTAGGTAGTCACTTAATACTGTATTTAGCTTATGAATTGCTCAATGCTGACATGTACATTTTGTCATCCCGCACAAAGGGAAAGATTCATGTAAACACATCTCAGAATATTAAACAGTTTTATATAGTCGACTCATTAAACAATAGTACTGGAATACTATGCAAAGGAAACAATGACGTGCACACACAAGCAAATTTTTCCTTTCTTTCTGGTGTAAATCTCATTTCATATTTTAAGCCATCGAGATGCCTGTGCTGTGTATTGCTGTTGGAGCAAGTGGGAGTAGAGTGCTTCTGTCTCTGTACATGTTTGCCGTGTTTTTTTTAAGGACTCCATTGTGGCGTAGAGCTCTGTCCGAATTTGCAGCCTTTTCCACCAATCTACTGTTGTGGTTTCTTTGGAGACCGTGTCCGCTGTCACCATGGTTACAACTAAACCACCTCTTCGTGCTGGCGGCGCAGGTCACGAACGGTTTTGGTCTTGGTGAAGCATCCGCAGTCCAGCAGCTCGTAGAGGAACGCCACTGTGGCGAGGGAGAGGATGGTGAGAATGAAGAGGAGGAGAATGATGAAACAGGCGACGTTCCAGCCATCGTGGAAGGGATAGATTTGCTGGATCAGAGCAGAACTGCTGGACATATTCATACTGCAGAGAGACCTATAAAAACACTCAGTTATTAAAGAGAAAGAGGAGGAAGGGTAGAATAATTAGTGTGGGTACGAACAGTGATCAAAATCAGCTAGAGGCAGAGTGATTGACGGATTTGAATGGCAGTTTCTATATGCAAATTTGTATGTACTGTATTTTTCGGCGTTGATGAGAAAAGGACATGTATTGGAGCATCATCAAAGGCACAGTGTTTTTTTCATACTGTACTTTAGCTGTCAGTCAGGCATCTTAAGTCGTTGCTTTGCATCTCATTGTTTTTGAGTATCTTGCAGCATGTGTAGGGTTTTCACTACACCTGCATGTGAGATTTAGCTTACTACTCCTAAGAAACGCATCTTATTGGGATTAGGTTAACCCAAAATCGTAAATGTTATTCAGGAATTACTTCAGATTTATTATTCGACTAGTTGTTCAGTTATTTACCAATTAGTCGCCTTGGAAAAACATGTAGATTTGCACAAACAGTAGAAAGACATTAAGTACGGTTTGTGTTCATGCTAAAATATTTAATTATTATTATTAATAATTATTTCAGTATTAGTTACTTTTAGGCTCATACATTTACTCTTACGCTCACTAAGGCTGCATTTATTTGATCAACAATACAGTAAAAACAGTAATATCAAGAAATATTGCAATTCATAATAGCTGTTTTTTTAATATAGTTCAAAATGTTTTTGTTTTTTTCTTTGATGGCTAAGCAAAATTTTCAGCATCATTACTCCAGTCTTCAGTGTCACATGATCTTTTTATCCTTTTAAAATAATTTTAATATGATGATTTGTTGCTCAAGTAACAGTTATTATCACTGTTGTGCTGCTTAATGTTTTTGTGGAAACATGATGCATTTTTTCAGGATTCTTTTATGAATAGAAAGTTCAAAAGAGCAGCATTTAGTTGTAATAAATATTTTTTTGTAACAATGTAAAAGTCTTTTGTTAATTATGATCAATTTAATGCACTTTTGCTGAATAAAAGTATTAATAAAAAAAAAATCTTACTGACTTAAAGGGATAGTTCACTTTGAAATTAAATTTTGGTATGTTTTAGCTTACCTCAAGGGCATCCAAGATGTAGGTGTCTTTTTTTCCGCAGTAGTTTCAATTTTGATATTTTTAGGCCAAACTGTTCTTGTCTGTCAGTCGTATAATGCAGGTCTATGGTCACTGTCTCAAAGAGCATGCACAGAGTCCAAATTAAAACAATTCCCCATCGTAAGTACACATTGATGGCCTAAGACACGAAACGAGCGGTTTGTGTGAGAGAACGAACAGTATTTATATCGTTTTTACCTCTTATTCACAGCCACGTCCAAGTGATCTGAGGGCGAGCGCGCATCCTGGTGTGTGACGTGTACGCAGACTGGTGCATAGATATATACACTAGATGTCGCCTTGTCTACGGCAGTTCATTGGAACGAATGTCTTTAAGGCGACATCTAGTGTATATATCTATGCACCAGTCTGCGTACACGTCACACACCAGGATGCGCGCTCGCCCTCAGATCACTTGGACGTGGCTGTGTATAAGATGTAAAAACGATATAAATACTGTTCGGTTTCTCACACAAACTGCCCGTTTCGTGTCTTAGGCCATCAGTGTGTACTTACGATGGGGAATTGTTTCATTTGGACGATGGGGAATTGTTTTAATTTGGACTCTGTGCATGCTCTTTGAGACAGTGACCATAGACCTGCATTATACGACTGACAGACAAAAACAGTTTGACCTAAAAATATCAAAATTGAAACTACTGCGGAAAAAAAGACACCTACATCTTGAATGCCCTTGAGGTAAGCTAAAACATACCAAAATTAAATTTCAAAGTGAACTATCCCTTTAACCTTTGAACGGTAGTTTATAGGGCTGCACGATGTTGGAAATATCTGACATTTCGATATTTTGTTTTGCTGCAATATATATTGTGATATGAAAAAATAAAATCACTAGATGACTTTAATTGCTCTATTTGGAAAGAATTGCATATGCATATATAAATACAATAGAACAAATATGTAAATTAAATAAACAGTGCTTTGTGAGCACTGCAAAGTATTCAGGTACAGAAATTGAAAAATCAAATGTAAAATACTGTATAGTCTTAACTGTATAAATTAAATATAATTAATCTTTGTTACGGCTTCAAAAGTGATTTTCTCTTTGTATTTTGTTTGATTAACATTAATGACACAGACACAAAGCAGTAGGAATATTAAGCTGCTGTCACTTTAAGACCGAATGAACGAATCCAGTATAATGATATGCATCCGTTTTCTTTTTCAATTGTTTGCGTTCACATAAGCTATAAGCGACTGTGTTTAAGAAGATACTTGCCAAGATGGGCATTTTGACATAATTTTGTGTATGTGTCCGTTCAAGAACAAACGATCCCTATGCTTGACATCACACATCCTGCATTGTGAGTTGTGACTATCGCGGATGCGTACATCGCAATATCGATGCTAAAAACGATATGTTGTGCAGCCCTAGTGGTGTACTTTGGTAGAACACATAAAGATATCAGCCCAAAAAACATGTACAAATGCATGCTTTGAAAATCCACTGGAAGTGTAGTATACCATCCAGGCAGCTTTAGCATACTATTTTCAATGTACTTTGGTTTGGGATGGACTAATCCTAATCTTGCATATTATGTAGGACAAATAACATGCAAAATGGGATGGAGCCATACTAGAGACATGAATTGAGATGAATCAGCTGACCTAGTTTGGTTGAGTGGTCATTGTGTTGTGTAGGTTTAGAGCAGAGTGGAAGCTGAAAAATGATACATTCCATTACGCTTTTGGATTTCAGTTGCAAAATTTCACAGATAATTTGATTTACGTATATGGTGTTAAAAGTTCAATCTTATGATCTTTCAAAGGTTTTCTGTATTGCATATATCACCAAAGCAAGATCTGTACATGTAAGGAATGTAATAAGGAACTGAAAGCATTTCCCACGCGTGTCTGATTGTGCACATACGCTGCAGGAATACAGCTTCACTTTCAATTCAACCATGACTCAGAAGAATCCCATATCTCCAAAAGAGATTCAACTTCTTTTCACGTTCATTTGTTACCAATGTTTCACAGGATTTATTTTATTCTTATAAAGCTTCATTTCGGAGACCTGGTCCTGTGACATTAGTTTAACTCTTGTAGACACACACACACACACACACACACACACACACACACACACACACACACACACACACACACACACATACCTAGTTTTGTACAGACAAATGGCTTCTGCTTGTCCTGGCCTCCAGAGACCCCCACCCCAAGCATCCCTTAGTGCTGTGCCTAACGTTTCAAGGTGCTAATGGATGAGTTTTTCTTGTTAAATATTCAGTTCGCAATCAGTTTGATGCTGTCTAGTCTAGTGTAATGATTTAGAATTGCACAGTCAGCTTCAGCTGTCTGGATCTAGCTATCTGTGTGCTTGTATGTACATGTTTTACGTACACTCATGACCAAGATCCGATGTTTGAATTTCATTTTGTGTTTGTGACACAATATATGCATTTATTATTGATTTGCAGTTTAGTTCATATGGCTGCATGCCTTGGTGATGCATATTCTCAATATGAAGAGTCAATTACTAAAGGAATCCTTTGAAATTTGTAGAAAACTAAGATGATGTTTTAGTCTGTGTAGTATTTCAGTATTAGATGCATTGTGTTGTTCAATATAAAAGCAGGACGTACCTGGATGTTAGTGCCTGGGATGCAGGGTGATGGAGCAGCCTCTTGCTTCTCTCTGTGTTGTCTTTCTTGACGTTCACGTTCTCTCTCTCTTTCTCTCTCTCTCTCCCTGCCCTACCTTAATATGTAACCGTGTATTGCACTGGCTGTTCTTAGTCTCTGCTTTGACGTCATTGGCTGGTTGTCCTGTCTTTCTAAGCATCAGCCATCCAACCTACTGTAATGCATCTGCTCTCAGCATTAGGTCCCGCCCACACGATGAATCATTCATGAGTCAATGCCAAGATGCGGCTGAGACTGGCTGTGCTCCCATTGCAAGGGGTTGAGAGCAGGGTGTGGAGAAGGAAGAGGATGTGATGCTAGAGCTACATGCTACAGAGGAAATGATTCCTTTTACCAGTTACAAGGAGCTTGAGATGGTGAAAATTAGTTTGTAAATAGGATGAGCAACGACAAAAAAATCTAAAATAAAATCTGCATTATTCAGTTTTGGCCCAGTGATGCATTAGATTCAGGGTACAGTTTTTTTTTTTTTTTACCATTAAATACATACCTGTACATGATGGATTAGAAAAAAATGGACAATTTTTATTTTCAGCATTTATTTTCTCAGCCTCTTTTAAATAAACCAAAAGTTTTCCCATCTGAATAAACACATTAAAGTCATGAAACGGAAGTTGCAATAGTCTTTTCTTCCTTATTGTGACGTTTATCTGAGTGAAACTTGATTTGTCAAATTTCACTGGCCTATTTACACAGGGGATGAAATGCTTTGTGAAATACTGGTCTTTTTTTAACATATAAACTTTTGGTTAATAAGGAAAGGTAAACCTTTATGAAATAAATGTATAACCACATAAGCATAAAATCAAAAAATGTCATGCAAGTTATGTTGTGCATATACACAGATGAGCCAAAACATTATGACCACCTAATATGCTGTTTTTCCTCTGTATGCTGCCAAAACAGCGCTGGCCCGCCAAGTAATGCACTCTACAAGATACCTGAATGTGTTCTGTGGTATCTGGTAATGTTCCTCAAACCATTACTGAACAATGTTTGTGCAGTGTAGCGGGGTGCATTATCCTGCTGAAAGTGGCCACTTCCACCAGGGAACTCTTTGGTCTGCAACAATTTTTAGGTAAACGGCACATGTCAAATTTCTGTCCACATGAATGGCCTTTCAACGGTGGACAGGGGTCATCATAGGCACTTTTGTCTGCAGTTACACAGCCCTATGTCTTGTGACACATTCCTCCCATAACCATCATTAACATTTTGTGTGACTTGTGCCACAGTAGACCTTCTGTTGGCTCTGACCATACGGGATATCTTTTGTTTCCCTCGTGCATCGATGAGCTTTGGGTGCCCAACACCCTGTCACCAATTTGTAGGGGTGTGCGATATATATCGTTTGCGATTAATATCCTAATTGTTGTTTTAACGATGTGCGATTTGACATTATTGAGTATAGCCTATCCTTCACACACACCCAGAGAGTGCATGCATACTCTGTGATGTAGTCTTGTAGATTAGACTAATGCGGGTGCGCATTTAGAGTGCACGCTTTCACTGTGTGATTTTGTCTTTATTTATATAATTTAGTAATAAATATCACGAGTGCAATTTTTCTCCAAATATCAGCATAACAAATGTGATATTGCTTTTATACAATTTTAATAAACAAGAAGTTAATATTAAGTGACTTATATTTTAGACACCATATTGCCTGTTTTTGCTCTATTTCGCCAACGAAAATTTTTCAAAATAGAGCCACACACGGAGACTACTTACCCAGACATTAGTATGTGGCCTTGTTAGGAGATGATCAACGATCTTTGCTTCACCTGTGACTGTTCATAATGTTTTGGATCATCAGTGTGTGTGTGTATGTGTATTAATTCAGCGAACTTACTATTGAGAGCAAAAAAAACTTATTTCTGTGGATTTGGCCATTCACGCATTCCATAATGAAACGTCTTCAGTAGCATTTA
The DNA here is from genome assembly GCF_964197995.2 of Scardinius erythrophthalmus. NCBI lineage: Eukaryota > Metazoa > Chordata > Actinopteri > Cypriniformes > Leuciscidae > Scardinius > Scardinius erythrophthalmus. Next base: position 17,521,061 of record NC_138223.1, read on the forward strand.
GCACACAGGAACACTACAATCATAACTTTAACAGAAATTAGGCGGAGCCAAATAAAGCAGAGCGGACGCAGCGCAGAAGTTGTGCGTATGCAGAGCGGGAGCAGTATGCGCCCATTTTGCACTGAACTGCAGCTTGTGTACTACAAATACAGATGATTATCATCCAATCTTTCACCTTTTGACAGTGTTTTCCTCCGACCACTGTCTGTCTAGGGTTGCAAAGGGGTGGAATATTTCCGGTAAATTTCTGGAAAGTTTCCGGTAAATTTCCATGGGAAGTTAAGCTGGGGAATTTTGGAAATATTCATTACCACGGCAACCGCTTGGGCGTCCTCTCTGAAAGTAACTGTACACATAAGAGACGGATAGATACATTATTTAAGGTTATTTCTATTCGTTAGAATATTGATATATGAACTTGTTGTCAAGTAAGCCCCGTTGCGAGCATGTGCATCTCTCTAAACTTTCAGTGTGCTGCACTGCTCTTTCTTCATGTTTCTTTGACAAATATCAGTGTCTCAGTCTCACGCATGCTGCACGCTGAGTTAACCACGCCTACTTATTTACATGTCGCGGTATACACGGAATAAAAAAATCTGTTACGGTTGACATTTTCTTCTGCGGTAACGATATATACCGTCAAACCGCCCAGCCCTACTTATGTGGTAAATAAAGTTATGCTAGCTTATTTAGCATCTAACTTATCAGCTTGCTATCTACTAGATGAATACATTTGTATGTGATATTTGCAATTTAAACATTTAATAAATATATTTCCCCATAATATCATCAAAACTTACTTTACTTTGTTTAGTCCACAGGCTCAAATGTGTGCCTTAAATAGTCTTGTGCTTTGGGCTTCTGTACATGTGATGGAGGCATGCACAGTGCCAGTAGGGGGTGTGGTCTCAATAGCCATGCAGTAAGCAGTGTGCTATGTGCATGTGATTGAGGAATGGCAAGGATATTCAAGTGTATTTGAATGGCATCTGTTTGTTTTAGTCAAGATTATGCTAAAATATACTTTCCTCAACTAGCCTATATTTAAGTTCCCTATGAAGAGACAACCCTCAACTTTGAAAATTCCCGTTTATTCCCATAAATTCCTGTTAATTCCCTTAAATTCCCATTAATTCCCATGGAAAGTTTCCATCTTTGAAAATTCCCAGAATTTTGCAACCCTATGTCTGTCACATGCTTTGATTGGGCAGCATACTCTGCTGCGATGCGACTGTGTTTTTCTTCTACTGTCCCACACATATAACATGTAGTATGTATGTAGTATACATGATAAAAGTAATCTTAAAGTTAACCCTTGTGTATCCTTATGGACATTTTTGTCTTATTTGAGGATTTTTTTTATCACTTTGCCTGTGTTAATGCTAACTGCAAAAAATTTGTATTTTTAATAGAATTTTACTATTTCACCCCCATTTCCACTAGGTACACAATACTTCCTCTCAGCGCCTTTTGGTCAAAAATGTCTGCATTGAAACCCATTAAAACTGCAATTTTTAATCCCAGGGCCGTTTAACTATAAAATGATGCAATCTTTGTTAAGAGGCTTTCATTCTGTTGGCAAGGCTTCAAAATTAAAAATATATATATTTTTTTTTTTCAGTTTTGGCCTATAAAGCAAATACTCGCTTTATTCCTGTTTTCTGCTTCGGCATATTATAGAGCCAGTTGGATAAATTATGCAGCGATAATTGTGTGGGTGTGTTGGTATGGATGTCTGAGTGTGGTTTGTATGCGTGTAATAAAACAAATGTGTGTGCGTGTGCCTGCTTGTAATATTTGAGAGAGAAATACTCAACTGCAAATCAAAAATCCAACCACTTTGTGCACCAGTGGAGTTTCACTGGCATCTAATGGGGAAAATCTGTTACTGCGCCCTAGGGCTGTGTTGAAAAAATCGATTCACCAATTCTGAATCGATTTTCATATTAATTTCTAAAGATCGATCCGTAACTCAGAGGATCGATTTAATAATAGGCCTACATTTTCCCCGTGAACTTTAACTTGCCGCGTCATTGAATTCACGCATGCGCCCGAGGTGGAAGGACATTAAAACAACGAACATGGCGGTCAGTAACGTTAAGCAAGCGGTTGCTTTGAAAACTCCAGAAACGCTCAAAGCTGCGATCTGGCACCATTTCGCGTTCAGAAGCAATGCAGAGAACGAGCTTGACAAAAGCAAAGCAATTTGCAAAGACTGCCCCGGCCGCGCGCGCGCTCACCTTCACCGTCTTCAAACAACACGAATGTCTTGCTCTCTCTCCCTCGCGCATATTAATCAAAATAAATTGACACGATGGTGTCGAGAGAAAAAAAAAAAAACTATCCAGTGATGAAATGTTTTCTGTGTTGTCAAATCTTGAGCGATATCCTAAACTGCCAAGATAATTACCATAGAGATAATTACACAACGCGTGCCGTACACGTCCGATTCGCGAACTAATGATTCCTTTGAACCGATTCAATTTAATGAATGGTTTAAACAACTGATCTGTCCAACACTGAACTCACGAGACGTCTGAATTGGTGTATAAAAAATCTGTAACACTTTACAATAATGTTCTATTTATTAAACTATTTAACTACATTAGTTAACATTTACTATTACTAAACTGCACTTCTACAACATTGTTAATTTCAACTTTTAGGCTATAGCCTTCATTGTTGAAATCAAAAGTTGTACAGTATTTGTTAACAGTTTAATGCACTGTGATGTAACATTACCAAACAATGAACATCTGTGTTTTTATAAACTAAGATAAACAAAGATTAATAAATACAGTAACAAAAGTATTGCTCATGGTAAGTTCATGTTAGTTAATATGTTAACAATTCAAACCATATCCTAAAGTTACAAACAAATAATGTACACTAATTTAAATAATACTCTGATGTTTAAATCATTTAAAATGAGAATGTAAGTGTGCTCACCCCATTTTTGTTTGTAAGAAAAAATTAGATTAGATTTCATATCGCAATATATATCGCAGAAAAATAAAATATCGCAATGTCATTTTTTCCCAATATCGTGCAGCCCTAATTCTTAATGTCATTTTTAATAATACATCAGGTTCGCGTCTAAATAATCGGTCTACTGCTGCTGATATACCTCTGCGTCCTCTGTCGTCTACACCAGTGCAAGTTTGTGAAAGCAGTTGTATCACTCTGGAAGGGGGATTGTTCTTTACAACCATCAATACTCCATTTATTTGCAGTTGAATGTCTATAATAATAGTATCAATATGTTGCATAACTACAGTCCTGTAATTCAGGTAACAGCTGGAAAAAAATGCTTTTTTCAAAAACACTTATCTAAATCCCGAAGATCGGATCAGATCGGATCGAATCGAATAATGATAATCGATTCAAGATCTTGAGAATCGGAATCGAATCTATTCTTGAAATTTGAATCGAAACCCAGCCCTACTGCGCCCAAACAAAATCTTTCCGAAAGCAATTTTTTTTTCCTCAAATTTGGAACACAACTTGTTTAGATTTATGGCTTTGATTTTCTAGCCGTTTTAGAGTTCAACATGTTTCATAAAATATACATTTTATATAAAATAATTTTCATAAATCATTTTCATGAACCTATGTAACTTTTTTTTGGTTTTACTTTTTTTTTACTTCAGCAATAATCTGCCAAGGGTCTTCTTTAAAATGAGACCAAACTTAAGTCTGTACTCCCAAGCTTCACATTTTTATGACAGTTTTTTTGACACAGACATTTTTGTCCACTATAACTTCACAAAGTCATATAAGGAAGGTGTTCTGTGTTTCACAGTCAACATTTGACATTTAGCACTGTGAAAAAAAAGAAATAAATTACTTGAAAACTCGTCATTGCCAGGAGTTTTTGCCCAAACTTCAAAAGATTACTTTTATCACGTAAACTACATATATTCACTTAATCAGCATGTTATGCATAGGTGTGGGACAGTAGGGAACACAGTTGCATACCAGCAGAGTATGCTGTCCAGCATAAATCAAAGCACGTGACAGACAGTGGTCGGAGGAGAACACCTGAAAAAGGTGGTACAATGAACGATACTCGTCTGTATTTGCAGTACTGCGCAAGCCACGGTTCATCTGCGTGTTTGACCTGCGCAAATGCTGCCAGTGTGAAAGCAAAATGGGCGCGACCTGCTCCCGCTCTGCATACGCACAGCTGCTGACGCTCTGCTTGTGCGGCCGTCCAGTGTGAAATGGGTGTAAGGCTGACACCCATTTCTCTGTATAATAGCATATTGGCAAAACCTTTTTAGCAAATGATCCAGTGTGTATCTGTGTTTGCGCTCTGGAAAACATCAAAGGTTTCTATTTACAACTTTTTTTGTAGCGTTGAGCAGTGTAGCCAATCACAAACATATCTGTTGGTGTCTTGAATGCAGTGGCCAATCAGAGGCATTTAAGTTAGCACTGAACAAAAGCTGAAGGAAAAGAAACTAAAGAGATTCATTGTGCAGTCAGCCTTACTGATTATAACAGAACTTTGTGAGATTGCAGTGAACTAAGATGAGTGATTATAGCGCTCTTTCTACCATGCCAAATCCCGCATACAGTATGCTTGCTTTCCTGATAAAAATACGTGGTTTGTCGGGGTTAAACTGGGTGGGGTGGGAGGGGAGGGAGGGATTGGTTGGTGGGGAGTTGATTTCATTTCTGGCTTGTTTATTGTCATCAAATGAAAGGTCCCACTTTATATTAAGTGCCTTAACTACTATGTACTTACATTGAAATGTATAATTTGATACAATGGACATTGTGTGTATACATGTTTTACTTATATTTTGAAAATACCTGCATGTAATACAGCTGTAATTAATGTATGTAATTATTTTGTAATTACACTATTGACCCTTCCCTTACACATTAACCCACCCTTAAACCTTCCCATACCACACCTGTCCCTAACCTTACCCGTATCACACCTCAGTAGCAGCAAAAGTGTTTTACAATACAACATCGACACAAGTACATTGTACTTATTTTTCGATGTAAGTACATAGTACTTAAAGCCACTTAATATAAAATGGGACCAAAAGGGAATATAATATGATTTTAAAAAAAAAGTGGTTTGTTAATGAAGACATTTTGATAAATAATTTATCCTGAGCGTCTATGCTGGGATGTGTAGGTTGTGCGGTGACATGCAACTCTAAACTATTTCAAGGAAATGTATTTAAAGGTGTTTTTTTTTTTTTTTTTTAAGCACGTCTCTTTACCCTGGAGTTGGCTCACCCTCTGCCTATGTTCAGAGAATTCATATTTAACGCATTATTACTCAAAATGGAACTTGAAACATGGTTATATTTATAAATGACTAATTGGCTAACACTTGGAAACCTGCCGCCTTCAACAATTTACATCTTTTTACGACTATTAAGAATAGTATTGTATTAAGAAATGTGGAATATTCCACATTGCAAACAGATGTTGATATATTTATACTATTCTTGCCTAGAAAAAACATTTCAACATCTTATTATTATTTATATTTGTTATTGTCATTATACTGTTATAAATTCCGATCTCACACTATTATTATATACATGCTTTTAATTTGATTGCCCCCTTTTAGAACAGGTGGGTCGTCTGGTGGATTGTAGGCTGTTTTGCATGACGCAGATGAAATCAGAGGTTTTATTTTGCATTAGAGAAAGTGTTTTCAAATGGATTATATAAAAGGAATAAATTAAGGCTTCTGACTGGCCAGAGCGCTTTTTCACTTTACTCTTGGTCAAAATAGACCTTGTTGTCGTTTTTTTTTTTCTGCTCTTTTCATTTTACTCTTGGTTTCTGGTGTGTCTTTAGGATGAAATTGTCTGCTGGCAGCAGAAAGAATTGTAAATGGTGTGGAATATAACTGCCAGAAACTAACTTTGTGTTTGCTATTAACACAACGTGTGCTATTATTTGTTGTCGTTTGAGAGGGTTGGTAATAGTAGTTCTACATTAATAGCCTAGTAGTTGCTGCACTTACTTATTATAGTCTGTTATTTCTTCTTCTCCTCATTGTCCTCCTTTCATCTTTCAGATCCCAGTAATGGCTCCTTCAATCTCAAAGCACTTTCCGGGAGTTCAGGATATAGATTTGGAGTTTTGGCCCGAATTGTCAACTACATGAAGGTAATACAAAAATGTGCACATTTTCTAACATTTCCACAGTCCAATAATCCGGTCAACAAACAAAAATTTGCTGCAGTGCTGTCATTTGCTTGCTGCTTAATGATCATTTTCTTCTTGCATTAGTGCACATCACAGACTGAATTATTTTTTTTTTTTTGTGAAAAGGTTTATTTTAACTCAGAATGAGACTTCTGCTATTCAGAATACCTAGAGAATGACACATGGAGAATTAAATTATCCTGAGCTGAGCAATCCACACTGTCATTAAACACATGCTCCCTCCATCAAATGCCATGGGAAATGTCTTCCAAACTCAGCTCATCTATTGCCAGTCTTGTATTATTACCAATATTGTGATCTATAATGAAGGTTTCTTCTGTTCATTTGTGAAAGTTTTCATATTGTCTGCTTGAAAAACAGTCCCTTGCTCTCCTAACAAGTTTCTCCATCTGACGTAAATAAACATTGTGTGAAATTTCTTACTAATATGACTAATACACATTGTCAGAGTAATTTTATAGTTGTTTTATATTATCGTAAGCAGTCTTTTTTTGTATCAGGCTTGGCAGTTCCCCACAGTGAAATTATGTACTCTCTAACATGACAGTAATTGAAGGCTGTCAGCCTGTAATCCACAAATGTAGATGTAGCTGTGACACATTTAAACTCTTTTTACATCTCTTTGTCTTACTCTCTCTTTCTTTCTCAGACGAGACACCAGAGAGGAGATACTTATCATCTGAGCCTAGATGAAATTCTGGATGAGACCAAGCTGCTGGACATTGGCATGAAGCAGAAACAGTGGCTTATGAGCGAGGTGTGTGTGCATAAGAGGAAGACATTGGATCTCATTCACTAATTATTGCGTAGATTATTCGTATTTATATGCACAGAAGAGCTTCTCACGAAAAATGTATATTTCACAAAAGTTGTTCTGAACTTTGAATTTTGCAGTATTGTAAATGAGTGACTGCATGTCCAAGGTTAGTAATTTGCATACATCAATATAAGGAGTTTTTGCACAGCCTTTCATCACTCTTAGCAAACATAAAACACTCTATAAATATGCACTCTTGCCTGAGATTTTTCCATAAATTTTAGTAGGGCTGGGTTAAAAATCGTTTCTCATGTTGATGAACCTATATCGATTATCAAACCCCAAGAATCGATCTTTTGGTCTGTGCTGTTTTCAGTTGATGAATAAACAAAACTTTGTAGCGTGCCTCCAAACCAATATGTGGGAACTGAACTGATCTCTTCCTCTTTAGTTAGTCTAGTTACTCCATTAAATAAACATGAATGAACATCAGAAGGTATGTTGAAAGATATAGAACGACTTACTGAAATGTATCCTGTCTCATGTAATCGCTTAATCAGTGTTTCAGCTGCAGAAAGATGTCTATAAAACAGCTTGTAAACAATGTCACGTAACATTACATTTACCTTAAGTAAAGTCATTCAATTAAACTCGTTAGTCAGCTAAAAAAAAAAAAAAAAAAAACTCTAGAGAGGAGCATTTTGATAAATATAGCACTATTGCATATTCATTTTATTTTTTACTTAACCTGTTCGTCAATATTATGTTTGAATAAATCGGTCATGTTTTTATGATAGTCACCATTCAAATGTTTATATTTTCAAAAAACGAATAGAAACATAAATGTAATTTAGAAAAGTTGTTATAACATTATTATTATTATTATTATTATTAGGATTATTATTATTATTAAAAACTTTCTTATGCAATTTAAATGTGAGCAGCCTATACAAATCAGTTAATTTTAACCTTTAATATTAGAGTAATGTACCAACTGGGGTTTCCTGTATAGTTTACAGCATTAGTTAAGAGATTTATGTTCCTTGAGAAAATTTGTCATAATACCTGATATGTGCCCCAATGAATCAATATCGAATTGAATCAAATATAAATTGGAATTTAAATGAATTGCGAGCTTGTGAATCGAAATCGGATCGTGACCCTGATATCACACACACAATTAGTGAATGACACCTAATGTTCCCTTGTTAAAGGAACATTGGAGGTTATTTTATGCTTAATGTACATTATTTGAACAGCTTGTATATATCATACTGCTAATTACTACTGACTGTGTCTACAGCACACCATACATATATTCATAGATAGTAGCTTGAAAATAATAGATAATGTACAGTCAACCAATCATTATCATTCAATTTCAACTTGAATCAAATTCATTTCTGAACACCCTGCCAGGTTTATTTCATGATGTGAGAAGAGACTGTAAAGATTTAACTAACAGTTTTGTAATAAATCGTTTGCATGGGACAACATTCAATTATAAGGTTTAGCCATCTATTTATATATAAAATTATTGATTTTAATCAATTGTAATAATTAAAATGATTACATGATATGCTAATCACAATTAGTCACACACATCATGTTTGCCAAGAAAAGTCAGCAGAGAATGATAATTCAATGACATTGCTGTGGCAGTTGAATGAAGCATTGAATAGACAAAACAGCTTTAAAGCATTAAGGCCCGTTAACACCAAGAACGATAACTATAAGCGTCCACATCAGCGGAAAATATCCTTCTGTTTATTCTAAGCGTGTGTCTGTCACTTTAAATGCTCAAGCTTGTTACACCAGGATGGATTCTGATTGGATGTCTGTTTTTATCATTCATCAGCTGGATAAAATCATTCTTAAAGGGATACTCCACTTTTTTTGGAAATAGGCTCATTTTACATCTCCCCCAGAGTTAAACAGTTGAGTTTTAGCGTTTTCGAATCCATTCAGCCGATCTCCGGGTCTGGGGGTACCACTTTTAGCATAGCTTAGCATAATGAATTGAACCGTCGTATCATTACGCCTGCTGCACTCATGGTACGGCAGCAAAGTTTCTTGATTATTACGCAGGAATGAAAGTATAGTTCTTAGCCATATCAGGCTAGAAAATTGCAACTTTTCATTTTCCGTCGGTCTTAGTACACGATGTAACTACATAAGAGTCAAGTTTTAAATAGGAAAAATGTCGAAACTCTTTGTTCATTTTTTTGAGAGAGATGCTAATGGTCTTGTCCGGTTCAATTCATTATGCTAAGCTATGCTAAAAGTGGGACCCCCAGACCCGGAGATCGGCTGAATGGATTCGAAAACGGTAAAACTCAACTGTTTAACTCTGAGGGAGATGTAAAATGAGCCTATTTCCAAAAAAAGCGGAGTATCCCTTTAAAGTGATTCCAGTGATATCTTTCTCTGTGCCATTATTGTTATAGCTGTGGTGTGAACTCTGCTACTCTTTAATATGGAGAACGATTTTTAGAACTATATCTTTATCGTTATCTTTATAGTTCTCATCCTTGGTGTGAATGTTAGTTCACCCAAAAATGAAAATTCTGTCAGTAATTACTCACCCTCATGTTGTTCCAACCCCGTAAGACTTTCGTTCATCTTCGGAACACAAATTAAGATATTTTTGATGAAATCTGAGAGCTGGCTCACTGCTTCATAGGCTGCTAGGTAATTGATATCTGCCAGCCCAGAAAAGTTAGTAAAGAAATAAAAAATAGTCAAATAAAAATAGTCCAAGTGACTACAGTGGCTTTGTTTTTTTGTTTGTTTTTTGCTTTAAAGTGTGGTATTGATGCATGTTCCCTTAAGTAGCAGCTGGACGTGCACTGATTGCTGAATTTGCAAAAATATGCTTTGTAATTTGGTTGCTCTTTAATTGCTTGGGTGGTGGGCAAATTTCTTATTTGAATTTACTTACTTTTTTATTTTATTTTTTTATTTTACTTTATTCTTTTTCATTTTTCATTACAAATTAATGCATTACAATTTTTTGACCACAGAATACCAATCAAAATCATATGTTCCATAGAGCCTTGTAATAACACAGCATATTCCTTTTCAAGGGAAAGAGATACATTCAAACCAAAATAGTAAATCTAACCTCTCCGTCCCTCCAGGCATTATCAAGTAATCCTAAGATTGATGTGCGGGAAGGGAAATATGCCTTTAAACCCAAGTATCATCTGAAGGATAAGAAAGCTCTGCTAAGACTACTGGACAAACACGATCAGCTGGGACTAGGAGGAGTGTTACTGGATGACGTTGAAGAGGGTCTTCCAAACTCTGCCAAGGCTATTAAAGTAACGCACAAATGTCACTCCTTAGAAAAAATAGGTGGATAGAATCTAGACCATACATTTAAATAATCAGTAGCACAGAAACTTAAATGTATCAGGACATCATTGAACAGACACACTGTGATTTATTTTTTTTAAAGATTTTCAAATACTCCTTTTGTTTTAGCATTTAATTTGGAAATAATATTTATTTGGAAATAATTAATTAACTCACAACATTGTGTATTTAATGTGTAGTTTTTGTTTAGAAAGCAGCAGATGAGCTTTTTTAAGATTTGAAATATTATTATTATTATTATTATTATTTATTTATTTATTTACTTTTTTATTTTTATTTTATTTTTTTGTTCAGGCACTTGGAGATCAGATTATATTTGTGACCAGGCCAGATAAGAAGAAGATTCTATTCTACAATGACAAACACTGCCAGTTTGTTGTTGATGAAGGTGTGTGATGATTATCATAATTAAAGAGTGATTAATATTGACTTAATCCAGAATTGTCTGTTAGAAGAGTTCTGGTGATGTGGGTTGAGCTTCTCTATCGTGATGTGTCAGTATCATTCGTTCTCCAGAGTTCCAAAAGCTGTGGCGCAGCGTTCCTGTTGATTCCATAGATGAGGAAAAGATCGAAGAGTATCTGAAGAAACAGGGCATATCATCCATGCAGGAGACAGGACCAAAGAAAATGGTGCGTTCTAAAAAATTACACACAGAGATACAAACACACACTCTCCAGATTGGCTGGTTCATGCATATTTGTGTGGAAGTGAACGGTTGCCGTGAGGTTGACGTGATTTGTGATTGGCTGTTACAGACGCCCATTCAGAAGAGGAAGAAACCTGGAACACAGAGAAAGAGACGGTTTAAGACTCATAATGATCATCTGAATGGAGTACTGGAGGACTACTCTGAGGGAGTTCCCTCCAAAAAGTGACGCACACACACACGGCTGACAAGACAAGACTGATATCTGTGTGATGTTTGTATATCTGATCTAACGTCTTATTGCCAAAACCATAAAGACATGCAGACACACACACACACCTTAGAACTGTACTGAGTGACACAAATGTGAACAGACTGTAAATATTTTGTTTTACTTTTTGCTAGTGCTTTAAGCAATGACTATTAAGCTCTTCTTTTTTTTAGATTTAATGATTAAACAAGAGCAATCAAACCACATCTATTGTTTTCTTTCAAAGTTATTCATCATATTTAAAAATGCCTTTATATATGCACATACAAAGTGTCTTGAAATGTAGCGTGTGTGTATATAATATATACTACCATTCAAAAGGTTGGGGCCTTGTAAGATTTTTTTTTTTTTTTATGAAATCAAATTTCAAATCAATGCTTTTATTTTGAATTCTAGAATCCTGAAAAAATGTCTAGTGGTTTCCCTGAAATATATTAAGCAACGCAACTGTGCAATAACAATAAGAAATGTTTCTTAAGCACAAATTATATTTCACAATATTAGTGTTTTTACTGTATTTTTTTCCGCCCACTTTTGGCTTCAAAAATGCTCTTCAGAAACCTACGGGTGACGTCACGGACACTACGTTCATTTTTTTTTTTTTTTTTTTTTTTACAGTCTATGATTATAACCCAGCAAATTAGACAGTTATAGAACAATGGTATAAGAATTAAGGACTTTCAAGTACTTCACACAACTTTTTCCAGCACTTCAAAGCTCAAAAGTCTGAATAATATTCCATTTAAATGTTATTTTTAATGTGATGACCAAGAAAAATTGTTCATCCTTCAAAGATTGTCAGAATTTGTAAAACTAAAAGCTTCACAATGTAGGAAAATTAACACTTGGTGAAATACAAACACATTTATTTTAAAATAAATACATGAAATTACCACAGTAGTATAATCAGTAGATGAGGAGTACTTATTGGCTGATTAGCCATTTCCTCTTCCTAACAGTTTTTTTTTTCTCACAAGTTTTGCTTTTTAATTTATTTTTTAGAGATTATCAAAGCACTATTATAACATTTAAAAAAATCAGTTTTTGTCTTTTTTTTGACACTTTTTGTACTGAAATGTGAAGTATATATTTGTAGGAAAGGTCTCAAAGTCTCATGAAAAACTAAAACTTTTCTTAAAATTGCAACATTTTTAATTAATTTAATTATTTTCAGCAGAAATGCCAGTAATTGGCTACAATACTTAATGATGCAAAATCGTGTTGTAAATAGACACATTTGCAGCACCATTTAACTCACGATTATGTATAATTTACTTGATTTTCTCTTTTAAACAATTACAAATGATATGTTACCCGTAGTAATATAACTCATTGTCATTGTATTATTTCATTGCATTGAGCACCTGACCAGGAAGCTGAGGTATGGCAGCCGCCTTACCCTTCCCAGGTGACTGCCAATTTAGACAGGAAGAATTTCTGTCTGACATCTAAAATATTCAAAGTTTGTTTTGCTAATATGTGCCATTTAGTGGCAGGGTTATCATAGATTTATACAGGACTGGAAATAAGACCATTCACAATTAAAAAACAGAACAATGCACAGGGTAACACTTTATTTTACAGTGCCATTGTTCCATATAAAAAAAGTACTTAAAATGTATATTTAAAGTGTAACCCAATGCAGAGTTCTTGTTGATATTTTGCATTGCTGCAGAATCTGTTTGTCTGGACTGGTCTACATACACACTTCATATACATTTCCATAGTTTTTTTTTTTTTTTCATTTGCATTATTATAACTTATATTTAGTTGTTTTTTTCTTACGTAGTAACTGAATGTATTAAGGCAGTGTTCACAAAACAATCATGAGATTTTAATTATAATTATGATTATTTCATATTTTAGTTTGAATCATAATGTCTGCTTTACAGGTTTAACAATGCAAAAACAAAATCAAGTTCCCCCTGGAACCTGCTTAAATACCCTTGATTGGGATCTCTGTTATTGAGAATTAATTGTATTCAAATTGCAAAAACAAAATTCCAGTTTTAATCTAAAGAACCCGTGGCTATGAAAAACAAATTATCTTCCACAAAAGTGGTTCTAGCACTACGCAGACTCGCACAAAGAAAGTGTTTTCCAATGAATAGATGCACTTGATCAGAACACCTCTTGCACAAATGTGAGCGTTGAACGTCAGAAGGTTCTTAATGGTGGTTTTGATGGCATGTTATACGGCTATGCAAGGGTTCTGCTTTGTGTCAAATTGATTATGTGTTTGTAGGCTGAAAGGTTTCATATAATACAGTGTCTTCATTTTCAAGGCCCAAGCTCAATGGAAAAAGCATAATTGCTTTGCAGGCTGATGTTTTGTTTTGAATGTTTTGTCCCAAAATTCGCCGGGAAGAAAATAAATGCTATTAAAGGCAATTTATTGTAATTCAACTGTTAAAAGCTGACATTCTCATGTGGAAAATCAAAATATTCTAGTCAAATATTTCTCACTGCTTGCAACAATATAGCAGTCTGTTTCACCTCCTTAGAATTATGGAAATGAATCTCCAGTTTATTAAATGTAATTTCAGATTTAATGAATGAAAAAGCAATCTTCATAAAATACTGCAAGTTCTTGTGTTTGCTGAATAAAATGTCTGTTGGATTCCTGTATTTACAAGGGGAACATTAACATGACTAAAACTTAGTGTACCTTGGTGCTTCCTGATCCCTGATGGATTTTGAAGCCTTGTTTGTGGATCTGGTCTTGACAATGAATACATTAGTTGGAGTTATGTTTCTCCATCTGTAAGGAGACTTTCCTCATGTATTGCAGTTGTGTTTAAGGATATCTAAGGATGTTGTCATTGTGTAAAGATTATTTACATGGTTATCTGACACAAAAAACAGGGTAGAGTATGGATGTGTGAGTATTCCTTATTTATTTTGTTTTTAAATGCTTGTCTGTCTTATTCAGTTCATTCAAAAAGGGACATTTTCATTTGCATTCAAGAGTTGGTTCTACACAAAGGCAACTTGAAATAATGACAGCTCTTTGAGCAAAGATGCAGTACGCTTTTGAAGTTATAGATTTTTAATGAAAACATATCTATTGAGATTTTATTAATTATTTACATTAAAAAAAATTTAACATCTTTTCCTCATCTGGAAATGTATCATTCCTCATCACTCAAGATGAGGTAAAGATGTAAAAAACGTGTGTGAGAGAGAGAGAGAGAGAGAGAGAGAGAGAGAGAGAGAGAGAGAGAGAGAGAGAGAGAGAGAGAGAGAGAGAGAGAGAGAGAGAGAATGTGTCCACTTAATTGCAAAAAGACAAACGAGAGCTCAGTTTACGATTCGCGCGCTGTCTGAAGCCGAAGTCTGAATGTCAATAGGCTTGTTTGAGATGCGCCTTGCCTCGCCTGCAATGTAGCCGAGAGTAGGCGGCTGCAGTGAGAGGAGGAGTGAAAAAAGCGCAGGCAAGACGGACAGTTCTCTCTTCTCGCAGTGGATCTGACACCTGTGAGATCAAAGATGGATATCGCGGGATTCACCGGATTCACGCTTGTGCACAGTGTTGCTAATAAACTGGATAGAATTTAAGTTCTGTTGCTTTTATGAAAATAAATAGAATGAACAAGACACCCAAAGTAGCCTACTTATTTAATTCCATTCCAAATACATGTTTATCAGTCTTTTTTTCTTTAATACAGACTTGTTTTTTTTTTAAATAAAAAATACATTGCATAACCCATAGAGATCGCACTGTTAGTTAGTTTGGGAATATTCACACATAATTTATACACATAAAACATGATATCAGAGTTTTAAAATCAAACATTTTAAAAGAGAACAAATACATCACGGTTGTTTAAACCAATGAGCATTAAGCTGTGTCGTCAGCAAGTCGTTTCCCATCATGCTTTTGATCAGCGCAGTCGGTGGAGAGCAACTGCGCGCGACTGCAGAATCCGACAGGTGCGCCTTGCGCTCGCGAGAGATTTTTGACATACGTCAGCATGACATCAGAGCAAGGCGGACCGCACTCGGACACATTTCTAACCGGCATGCATCTCGCGCTGATCACCGGTGATCGATTCTGCGCAGATTTTGCTCATCTCAAACAAGCCTAATGTCTGAAGTCGCGATGGCGCGAGGGTCCGCGTGACGTAAAAATCGTCATCGGGGGTGCGCGCGGAGGCTCGTTGCGGACAGGCGCGTGCCTCCCATTTTTTGTGACCGCGCGGACAAAAGGGCGCGCGTTCATTAGTTTAAAACCGCGAAAGAGATGGAAATAACATGGACGCCGAATTTGAAAAAACGGAAAACGCGTGCATACTAGAAATAGAACCAATGCCTATTTTTCACGCAAGCCTGTTGGAAGCGTTTCCAGGCTAAATAGAATAGGAAAGGATGTTTATATGTCATTTTGACACGAATAAATATTAATAAATGTCATTTTATTGTTTGAAAGTGTCTAGGTTTTGGGTTTAGGTTTAGTTTTTTTTTATATAAAAAAATATCGATTATACTGGCCAGACCGATCTACTACGCATGCGTTGAACGCGTTCATCGAGCGGACCTCAGCAGAAAGTATAAATACAAGTAGTCCACGTCCGAGCCGTGCGCAGCTGTTGACCCGGCTGTTTGGGCGCGCGCTTCAGACGTGTGCCGATTGTGCCCACACAAAACTTTCCACGCAGAGCGCGAGTAATGAAATTAACTCCCTTTGCGTCGTCTTTTCTTTACGATCAAGCGCTGGCAAGTCAACTGCGTCGTTCACGTTTGTTCACGTTCATGCATTATTAGAACTGATACAAATTTTACAGGCAAAATGACACCTTTTCACACACCGATTTTTACTTGCTGCATTTGGCGCTTGGCAGAGTTAATTTTAGGCCCTATGAAGACAGCGCGCGAATACTAAACTGAGCTCTCCTTTATATCTTCTTGCAATTGAGTGGACAAATTCACTCAAAATTGTAACAATATATATATATATATATATATATATATATATATATATATATATATATATATATATATATATATATGGGAGTATTCCAGTAAACATAGTCAGTTATGTCCAAACTTGTATTGTTTCCGTGCATTCGCTCTTAAAGGTTTTATCAGCGATTTCAGGCCCAAAAAAGGCCCAAACATAAAGGATCACATTCATCTCCTAACGATCCGCTAGCTGTCCGCCCCATAAGCAGGCCGTCAAAAAAACGCGTCTCTGTAGGCAGCCTAGGCTCTGAGATCTGCACACAAAAACAGTTGGTTTCACCAACACTCAAAACCAAAATAAATAGTGTTCCAACCAATCACCGACAGGGGGAGGGTGTTGTGAGGTTTTGCGCTCGTGCACGGCTGCATGCGAGGAGAACACAAGCGCAAAACCCCACAACACCCACCCCCTGCCGGTGATTGGTTGGAACCACTGATCTATAGAATGA
This sequence comes from Scardinius erythrophthalmus, assembly GCF_964197995.2. Lineage (NCBI taxonomy): Eukaryota > Metazoa > Chordata > Actinopteri > Cypriniformes > Leuciscidae > Scardinius > Scardinius erythrophthalmus. Next base: position 17,537,734 of record NC_138223.1, read on the forward strand.
CATTCTATAATGTCATTCTATATAGATCAGTGGTTGGAACACTATTTATTTTGGTTTTGAGTGGTTGGTGAAACCAATTGTTTTTGTGAAACTCTTAGCAACGTAAACATAGGCTATATTCTCGTTGATGTTGTTGTTCACTGAAGCTTATAAAGTATTGTGAGACATCGAGTTAGCGAGTGTCTGCATTTACAGTAGGCTAGCCTAGGTCAGGGACTATTTTTTTCCAGCGGAAGGAAGGCTTTTAATGATTTTACCTCATTAAAGTTGCATAGATAGCATTACATATTTTTCGGCTTTAATATTTGTATTGTGTGATCATCGTTTTATAAAAGCAATAAAGTACTCAAGGCTAATGCTGTATCGTGAATAAGTCACGGCTGAAGGGATTGCAGGCACTCCCTTGCTTTACTTAAATTGAAGCAAAAACATTCTTCAATTTATTTTAGCTTTACATTCATCAAACACCATCACAGCAACACCATCCTCAGTTTGCCTCTGGCGGACCTTGGACCTTTGGGAAAATTGAACTTTGTAAGAACAGTTGTTGAATCCACTTTAATTTTTTGGCTCGTCTGAAAGCATATTTTCACTTCAATTTCACTCTCACGCTACTTTTTCTGATTCTGAGATCATTGAGTGAAATGGAAACTTGACTTCCTTTTAGTTGTCAGTGGTATCATTTCACAGAGGTCATTTTCCATTACCCCAGCCTTTCAATGATGTAATCATGTTCAGTTGTGAACCGTCCTCATGTTTTGAAGCTCGAAATCAAATAATAAATACAAGGCTTTACAAATATTAAATTGTTTTTATATGAACAATGTTTTTGTTTTTACACCTATAGGCCTATCTGAATTCTTGAGCATTTTTTAATTAATTCTAACAGTTTCTATATCAGCATGATCATTGCTGCTGAAAAACACATGTGAAGTCTTTCGGCAACAAAGAATAGGCTATACAAAATATTGTCAGTACTGGGTCTCATCCTCATTAGTCACCATGCCAACAGTCTCACAGCTGATTAACCCAAAAATACTGGGGCAAAGCACCGGTAATCACTACAGCAACGTTACCAGCATAGCAATGCAGCCCCGCCCCCCCGCCCCCCCCAACACACACACACACACACACACACGATCATAGGCCTACGCGCGCGCGCGCACACAAACGCAAACCACAAGTGTCTTCATCTTTTAAAAAAATATATATATATCTTTAAGAGTCTATCGGTAATGATAATGGCCTAATAAACTTAACTGATGAATAATTTATGGTGGGTCGCTTTTTAATATGCTGAATGATAACACATAGGCTAGGCTACATCATTTTGCAACAGTGACAGTTTGATTAATGGATATATTTGATAGTGCTTTTGTGAAGATTGGATGTTTTGAAATTAATAGTTCTGCCAAATAATTGTGATTTGTGCTATAGCCTACAGCTCACTGATATAAAAAGTGTTTTATTTTATTTAATTTATTTAGGCTACATAGGCCTAAAGCACACACTGTAAAAAGTTTAACTATTATTTACTCAATTTTATTGGTGAAACATTTTTACACTCAAAAAAATTGAGTAAATTTTAAAGCTGTGAAATCAATGAAATATACTGTATGAATTGAGTAAATGCAAGTAAAAAAATTAAGTAAATCTGAGTAACTGCATCTGGTACATTAACAAATAAAATTGAGTAGAAATAATTTAACATTTAAACATTAAAAAAACAATATTTATGAGTAATATTAACTGTTTTTATTAATGAGTAATATTAACTTTTTTATTTTCTCTAAACCTTTGTAAAAATAGTACTCCAGACAACCACCATTATACATTACATTGGCCTTTATTTTCAATGAGTACAGCAATACAGCACATTTTAGACTGTTTTTTCATGTATACAATATTGCCTGCATTTAAACTTATTTAACAAGTAAAAATGAAATATTTAAACATTCAGGTAGCCAAATTCAAGTGTAATCAACCACTCTGTTATCCAATATCCACCGAATCTGCGCTGGTCCTCGTGCCGGAGACAGACTCGCGCTCTGCGGGTGAACTTTGAACTTCATACCGCCGTCTTTCATTTCACTCACAGTCACTGTCTGAGGCACAGCCGAAATATACTGCGAGCGACTGACATAACCTGCCAATAAACAAAAAGTGATAGTTCTGAGGACATTTTATCATCCAAATGATAATAATTATATTCATTATCATTATGAAAGTCAGTCATGTGTTTATGCAAAGCGTTTCAATCACGCAAAAAGACAAACGCGGCTCTCGTCTCGTTTAGGTGTCGAATTACGCCTCTGTAGGCTATGTTGTTTTGCATTAAATATGATTTAAAGCACAGTAATGATTTTATAGATAAAATAAAACATACACCAACCTGAATTTCACAGTGAAAATGCACCAAATCTGCGACGCTGAGAAGAGAGCTGTTGTTCTTGACTGGAGAGTTCAAACAGCCACGCTCACTCCAACCGTCGAGTTTTCGTCACGTCAGAGGGTGGGGGAGGGGGGGCATTGTTTTAATTGAGTAAACTTACTCAATTTTAAGAGCGTGTTAAATATATTAATAATATTGATTTGAATTAAGTAATTTTTTTGTTTCTTGAAACAGATCAGTTTAATTAAACATTCTCAAATATTTTGATAGAAATTTCACATATATATTAAAGGGGCAGTAAGTAAGAATTACTCCCATCTAGTGGTGAATTTGTATTTTGCAATCAAACTAATTTTGCTCTCCAGCGCCTCGCGTTTTCAAATGCGCGTTGCATCTACGGTAAGCGATATGTACCAAAAAGCTTTGACAGGATGTCTTCTAATAGCACCTCGTCGAGTTTTCCTTCTGGTGAACTGGTTTGTTATTTCAAACAAACTACAACTTGACACAACGAACAAACGAATGTTACAGTTTTGAACAAACAAAACTTACAACCTTGTTTATAGGACCATCTCTACTTTACTCAATAGCTGCTATTCATCAAAGAGCCTGTTTAACTTTTAACTATGTTCTACTGTCTATATCAGTGTTTCCCAACCTTTTTTCAGTCAAGGCACCCTTTGAAATTTAAAAAAAATGTGTGGCACCCTACACTAGTGTTGTCACGATACTACTTTGATACTATACTTTGAAATGTGCTGGTTTTGTTTTTTTTTTGTTTTTTTTTTTATGTGCACAAATAAATGACAGGTAGGCTACCATAAGATTTTCTTCTTCCTGTTCCTTTTTTTTTCTTCGTTCATGCATGTTACAAATGAATGAATGAATTAAACATTTTTTATTTTATATAATATATAATTTTGTTATAATTGCACAAGATAGCTTGTTTTTACTATATTTTATGTAGCCTAATAATTTCACAGTAAATCTCCAAATTAATGTAGAAACATCATAAAGACAGTATATTTCAAATAATTGTTTAATGGCATCTTTTTATGAATGAAGTGTTATTTGATTCTGATGTCACTGCTGCACTGTCACATGTGGATCCCACAAGCGTCCCATTTTCTCACAACTCTTAACGTTCATTTAAGACTTTATTTAACTAATTTAAGACTGCTCTCATGAGGATACTCAAAGCGAAAGCTCGAAAGAGAAGTCGAGTCTGGCGCGCGTCGTGTCAGCATCACAGGACAGCGCATTCTCTTTTGTATTTTCTCGCTTGCATGGTTAGAAGCATTTGCATGAAGAAGAACGTGATTATATAATGTAACGCTAGCCAAAGGATGACAGAAAAAAATGCTGCTTTAATTGCGTTAAATATTTTTAACGTGTTAAATTGAAAAATATTAATCGCACGCGTTGCGTTGACAGCAGCACAACCGATGTGAATACGCGGCAAGACGGACGTTGTGACAATTCGTGTGTATTTGACTGTAAGCGCATCAATGAAAAATAGGCAGCTTTATGTGGACGCACTGGGAATGAGGCACGGGAATAAAATCACATGCAAGCGCAACCTCCGCAATTCAACGCCAAAAACTTATGATTTGCATTTGTATTATAAATTTGTGCGCATTATTTGTTGTTATTAGAGACTTCCGACGATCCGAGATTGATGGTAAAGATTTGTTTTTTTTTTTACACAGTTTCCCGCTGGGAAACGCTGGTCTATATAGGCTAATAAAAAAATAAAAAGCCTGTAATTAAGACCTTAACATTGACTTACCTGTCGAGAAGAAAGCAGGCAACTTCAGCGTCTCTTTTGAAAGCTTTCTCCTGCATTAGCTATCCCGACATTATAGCTAATAACCCTTGTTTTTGTAATCTCCGATCACGTTTCCTTTTACGGTCTTATTGTGGAGTTTTTCGACTAAGAGGACTCGTTATCCTTTGACTTAACCGTGCAGTGCAGCCTTTTAAACTTGCCGGGGCAGTGACAAAAGCGCCTCTCACTGCTCTGCTCCCTTTCTGCTGGTTTCAGTCACTTGACGCGGGCTCTGAACGAAAACGCGTTGTGGAAACGCGTTGGCCTAGTACTTTTTGTCCCTCTCTGCTATTATAGTTTTTCAAGATGGCGGAACTACATGGAAGCCTCCGTGGACCTACCCGTCCCATGTATATAAAGATAATAAATTCTTCGTTTACGAGGATAAGTCAGATCATTGGCAGAGGTATTTGGACACCATTGAGGACATATTTATGAAAAAAAATATTGATTTTAGATAATAAATACCTAAAAAGTTACTTATTGTCCCTTTAAGTATATTATAAAGAAATAATTGGTTAGTCAAATACTAAATTATTTTATTGAAAAAAACTTAAATATATCTGTAAATTTTAGATAAAATTAACTGTTGGATTTTTACTCAATTATTTTGGTATGTTTAACTCAAACAATCAAGTAAACGATATACAGAGATTTTATTAAGTTAATAAAGTTAAAAATTTCTGTAATATTTACTAAGCCACAGAATAATTTTTTACAGTGCATGTTATAAACATCATTTCGGCGTAATTTTAACCCAAGCAGCTTTCTGTTGGTCAACGAGGCGAATTCAAGTGACCAACTTAAATAGGAGCGAAATGTGCGCGGGGAACCTTTTCTCTCTCCAGCGAAACTCAGTCGCGCGGATTACTATTGAAATCACTGCCTCACCCGCTAAAATGAATAGCCTATAGCCTACCCTACGTCATTCAGAATGTGGGGAGAAACTCACACGCTAAGCTTAAACTACTCTTCTTGAAGTTTGGGTGGATTAAACACCTGCATCATGGTTGTGTGTCAACAAAAGAACAATATAATTTACGTAATGGCTGTTTTATTTATTTATTTGACCAGGTGTTTCCTTCTTAACCTTTCACACGCAACTTGACCCCCCACAGAGAAAGCTCTATTCTCTTCACTGAAACGCTTCACATGTCTGTAGCCTATGTTCCTTCCTGTTTTAGAATATGATGTTAGACATAATGGACTAATAATAAATCCCATATAAATAGTGGAAATGGTTTTATGAGTTATGACATCCGGTTGATTGTGATCTGCCCTAATCTACAAGCGTCAAACTGCCCGATAGGCTACAATGTCATACTTGAAAACCAAACTATTGCAAATCTGTTTAGCTAGCCTATATAAAAACTAGCTAAACTATTGGGGGGGGGGGGGGGTGTTCCACAAGTCAACTCCTATTTTCACTGTAGGAACATTTTAATGTAAAGCGATTTCAGACACCCCTATTGTGGACCGTACCATTTTTAACCACCGTGGCTAGAAGCAACGGAGATAGAGAACGACTTCAACTTCTCAAGCAAGTGTCAACGTTGAATGACAAAACGCTTGTTTCATAAAGTATCATTTTTTTTTCAACATTCCTTATTTGTATATTCAAAAATATTTAAAATAATCTAATTTAATACAGTTATAATTTTTCAATGTAAATTACTTAATTTTATTGGTAACAGCCTTTATTTTAATTGAATATATTTATCAAATTTAAGAATTTGAAATGAAAGATGGAGCATACATTTAATAAAATTAGGGGAAAATGCCCTTTATAAAGGTACAAAAAATTATTCTGAGTGTTTTCAAACAGTGATGTAATGAAACATTGACAATTTAAGCTTGAAGGGAGTAAAGCCTCTCTATAGGCTATTAAGGAAATGTAATTTTGCCAAAAGAAGAACTTTTATTTTAAATAAATGTTAATTTTAAATCAGCCTACTTCAGTGTGATATGTTACCATATTATCATGCTTAACACTGAGAATTTGAATAATTGTAATGTGATGATCAGATGCAGATATCTAAATCAAAGAATATAGGCGGTTTGCGGGTGGATTATTTATTTTTAATAGTGGATTCGGGTGACTCAAAGTGCACCAAATTAATGAATTTATGTATGAATTTATAATGTTCAAAATTTGCTTCCCGGGGGGCATGCCCCCGGATGCGATGTTTTTTTTCCCAGGATGGTAGGGGAAGACTCATGAATATTCATTAGGGAAGTCATCCCTGATTGGATCAGACCCCTAGTGGCGGGTAGGTTTTAGGGTTAGGGGCAGGTCATCAGACCAATCAGGGATGACTTCCCCAATGAATATTCATGAGTCTTCCCCTACCATCCTGGGGAAAAAAATATCGTCCCCCCAGACCCCCCTAGAGATACCAAGCTCCACAAAAAAAAAAAAAAAATGTGGGAAACAAATTAAGCGATATGATTATCTACAAAAAATACACATTTAATTATCTTATTATTAAAATACATTATTATGACTTTACCACCTCCGCCTCGTTTTGAGTCAGGAAAAACCCTGAAATAGCGCAATATAGGCCTCTTGTAAAGATATTACTTTACTAGTAATTAGAAAGGTATTTCAGTGCACTTAACTTCTAACTTTTGAGAGTTGATCAAAACAGTTCTCTTTTGGATATATAATAATGAGATATTCTGTAGCCTACTGATTATCAGTTTGTCGCATGTTTATACCTTGTATGTGTGTTGCACAACACATGTTGCACTTGGCGATCACAGTGGGGATTGATATGGTAGTGGACCATGATGGTCATAGAAGAAGTGAAGGAGCAGTACCCCCCAATTATGGTGGGGTACTTCGCACTCTGCACTTGTTGCCATTTCATTTCAAACCTTACCGCAACCACACTGCACATTGTGTCCACTTGGTGGCAGTGTTGTTGTTAAATTTCTTGCGTTTGGTGCAAATGAGGGACTAACACTAACAGCCAATAGTAAATTGATTAAAAAGAGAATAATTTAAAGTTACATAATTATTAAATTGGTTTCTGGCCTACTTTGTTAATCAGATCCAGGAAACCTGTGTGCGCTCGTTACTTTAGGGGTGTTGTTGAAGTTCAGGCTGGCCACTTCGCTTGCACGACAAACACAACAACAAATTTAGTTTTTATAAAGGACATGCAAAATATTATTCACACATAGACAAAAATGTTATGTTTTTCCACAAAACCAGTTTCAAACATTTAATGATGTAAGTCTTCAGACCAGAGGCCTTTTGAGATTATGAAACATTCAAAAACTTTTGACTGTAGTGTAAATGAAGAAATATAGCCTATATATATTTTAAATGCTACAATCCAAAGTGTTTGATGTACAGTTGCTAGTAACACTGACAACAGCTGTGGTTTGGAAATGTATTTATATTATTTAATATTTATATAGGCCCAACATAAATATTTGATTTCTGTTAAACCTGGGTTTCATCATGCCAGTGAAAGCGAAACAGTAGCATAAAATAGGATACGTTTGTGCTTTCTTCTCAGCGTATCATGAAAAGAATACCAAAATTGTGTGTGTGTGTATATATATACACTGTGTATAAAAACTTTTTTCTCACAGTCACAGAAAACACTCATTAAGTTCTGTAAAATTAGATCCATGACATCCCAAGAGTTTTTATAGGATCCCCTGCCCCTGTCTAATCCAGATTCATTATGAAGATCTCTTAGCAGCAGGAAGCCCACCCGGACACATGTGACCTTTCTGAATATGATGCCATGAGAGGCAAATACTCTGACCCACGGCTGCCCTGCTGTGTTTATCTTTGTGTCTTTCATTTCATAGCATACGCTTTTAGGTGCACATGGGAGTCTGAATGGAATAGCAGGGTCCTTACATATATTCAGAAAATGCGTTATGTTTCCTGTTCTCTTTCTCTCTTTCTCTGTCAAACTGCAGCAGAACAGATGCCGTGGGAATGCTACAGCACACACTAGTGCAGATGTTGCTTATTGTTTTCCTTACAAGACAAAATTATTTTATATGGCATTTTCTGTCATACTGCACCTCTTGTACATTTTAGGACCCATTGTATAGCTGACAAACTCAATATACTTGACATGACATTGGCTGACAGCAGGACACACAAGCATGACTTTGCAGATGTAATAGCCCCTCAAAACTGATTTCAATGAAAATCAGAAAACGGATGCTTGTGAAGGCTTAGGAAAGTTTTAAAAATAGACCTTACCTTATTTACTTTCGTAATACATGGTTCCTGGTTTTAAAGTCACCATGAACTCAAAATTGACAGTTCTTATTTTTTTCCATGCAATAATACTGCAGTGTTTATTATAAAGGATTTTTCTGTGCACAATCACAATTTTTTTATTTTTTTTTATTTTTTTTATTCATGTGTCCTTGTAATCTTTAATCAAATCTTCCCATCCCCCTCACAACAACATCTGATGAAGGGCTGAGCGATCTTTTTTTTTTCCTCCAGCAACCTGTTACTCATATGAAATCACAGCAATTAGCAAACAACGATCCAATCATCTCCCTCTTGGACAAAATCAAGTCCCGTCCTACATGTTTTCTTGTTCAAGAAGCCATTTTCATCACAAAGAAAGGATTATCACAATTTCCATTTCATGCCGACTTTAAAGGGCGTTCACATTGACAGTGATTTGCAGCAAGAAAAGAAACAAGACATCTTTCATTTTCAGAGCTGGCAATCTGGTGTACAAGATTCTATCCCCCCTTATTCAATTTTATAAACATAACGTATTATTATGATATCTTGTTCTTCTAGCAAATCAAAAGAGCTTTTATTAACCAGTTATGGCTAAGCTAATCGACTGAGCTGTTTGCGTAGCCTACTAATTGAAGGCTAACTGAAAACACAATGTACTAGAACTTTTTAATTTGACTTTTTTTTTGCTTTAATGTCATGTAGCCTACTACTTTTAAGACATTACCATTTTGTCATGATTAATACTAGCTAAATACAAGCAATTTACCATTTGTAATGGTGCTATAGCATTCCAGTAGTGTAACCTTGGTGTAGAATGTTTAAAACGTTAGCTTTTATACTTCTGCCAAATGTGTTTAGGTGTTAAAACTTAATTTGTGAAGTTTGTCTTGATGAACAAAACATGTAAGAATCACAAACTTTTTTTTGTTAAGAGAACCAGGGTAACTTTTAGGTTGGCCTACAAAAAATATGTCATCCCTGCAGCACTCTATTCAGCCCAGAATCATTTATTTATGTTATTATGAGCATTTACGTATTTAAAAGAATATAACATATGGCATGTTATTGCAAGCAAACTGCTGCGTAGGGATGAGCGGGGAACAGCCTCTAAAAACTAATTCAGAGGACCTTTAGTCATTACTTAAATATATATATTGTTGTGAATGTGACATAAAAAATCAAGTTCTGAGATACTGTTAGACTTTTTACTTGTAATTGTTATTTTATTGAGCTGGGATGACACACAAATTATGCCTATTGATTAAATATACTATCATGACTTGTCAGAGTTTAATATTTTCAGTTGATCAAAGATTAATTTCATTTTAAGTTCTGTTGATGTAAAAAAGTATTTGATGACGTGTAAACGGTCCACAGTTTCCATGCGCATGTTTAAGGCCAGACGAGTGTGGCCACAGCTGAAACTCGCTGAAGCTTAATGTGGTGAATGGTAAGTAATTTTATGCTTAAACATATTCGCATTAGCTCAGGATTCTGTTGGTAATAGCCTACTGTAACCGAATACCGAAATCTGGATTTCCTTACTCTGAAATTTGAGCAGTGTTGATAGTAGGCTATACCTTAGTCTGTGTGCCAAGGTAAAGTTAGCTAGTAGCTACGCTATTTGTTCAGATACTTTGCTCAAAACAAGTCGGAGTTATGTAGGGCCCTATGAATTCCGTTTTAGTTTTCCAAATTTCGTTTTTATTGTTTATAATTGTGACAGGCGCCCGCGCATTTTACTGAGAGAACAAGCAGAGAGAGAGACCCTCCTCCGGCCGCGCGCGCGCACTCTCACTGTCTTGCTCTCCCTCCCTCCCTCGCTCATATTAACGTTAATCAAAATTGATATTACCATCAAAATCAATAGAGAATTGACACGATGGTAAAAGGTCAGAAGACCGAAGTTTCACGTGAAGCATTCAGAGATTTTTTTTAGCTGAGTTACCGCTGGGTGTGAATTGTAGCCTACTGAAATAACGTTGCCTTATCTTCTCTGAAAATCGCTCCGCACATTCAGCTGACATAAACCACACTTTAAATAAACGAACGAAACCTATCCAGTGATGGAATGTTTTCTGTGTTCCTGTCCAATGGCAGTGTATTGACCATACATTTAAAATGAATGTTTGATTTGAAGTGAAGTACATAGGTTGATTTCTAAGAAAATGTATGCTTTGTATTAGAAAGGACATGGTAATACAGTTCATTTAAATGTTTTGAAAGGGAAATATATTAAAAGATGAATGTTACATGTATGTTTAAAAGAGTAATCAACTTCAAATAAAAACAAAAGGGCTCAACTTAACTCTTGCAGAGATCAACTTAATTATTAAGTTCATGTTACTTAGAAATGTGTTTTATTGTGGCCAAAAAAACTGCTTCACCTAACTTAAAACATTATGTTGGATCAACTTAATTACTTGCATTCATGTTGAAAATTATTAAGTTCATGTTACTTAGAAATGCGTTTTATTGTGGCCCAAAAAAAGTAATTCACCGTACTCAAAACATCGCTTTGAATTAATGTAATTCTGCCAGCAGTCTTAACATAAAAATTCTAGTGGAAAACGTTAACATATTTTTTTTGTTGACCCAATGTTTTATTTTTTAGAGTGTAAAAAATAAATACACTGAACCCTAAGTAGGTTTATACAAACTGCCTAAGTAGGTTTACACAAACTGAGCAAGTCAAAAAGCGTTAGGTTGTGCCCCGCTCTCCCCTACTTGCTTAGCATATTGCTAGCACAGTATAGCATGCTAGCTTAGCCTATACCCTTAACATACCCAACACATAATTATAACAGTCCTTACGGCTTTTAAGGCATTGCAAATGGCTACCCCCATGGGGTCCTAGGCAGACTCGACTCATTGGGCTGACAGAATGGACGGACTTATCTGTGGCATAAGTGACATTTTTTGCAAATCAGCATTGATACAATGTAGCAACTACTAATGAGAGTGCAGACAGTTATTCGCCAGAAACCAACAGCTCAGCGACCTCCAGAGATTAAATCACTGTCAGTTTGAACAGCTTTATTCATTGGTGCATGTTATTCCAAAAAAAAAAAAAAAAAAAAAGAGGGAAAAAAGTATAAACTTTTCAGCTGATGTCATTGATATTATTCAACCCCCTGTCTCCAGCCATCTGGCTCCATCTTCGTATGTAACGCCCACTTTTTACAATCCAATCAATTCCTGATGGGTAAAATCAAGTCCCACTTAATGTTTTTCTTATCTTGTATACCATGTTTTACTCGGCTCGAAAGTACATCAGATTAACTAAGTGAAATGGTCCTGAACACTTTTCTATGAATTAAAAATCAATCAAACACATACCAAAGATTTTTTAAGGGATATTTTTCTTCCAAAGCAACATAGGACATCAATGACAGGGGCAGTTGGCCTGGAGCAGTGTAAGTTAAGTGCCTCACTCAAGGGTGCAATAGAGATAAAGATCCTTTAGTAATGCTCTAATTCACATGTCCTGCTATCTGGGATCAAACCTGTGACATTTGAATTACTGTCCCAGAGCCTAAACCAGTAAGCTACAAGCACCAGCTGACCTGCCCACTGACCCACTGACGCAAGCCTCCATCCTAGCCGTCAGTCAAATACATTTCTAAAAAAGTCCTCAGTGGTTTTCATTTAACAAAGGGTTAACGGAATAAAAATGTTTGTGAGGTGACATGTACGAGACGCTTGAAGAGATTGAGTTTGATGAGCTGAAAAAAGAAAATCTGCTTTACACAAGCTGCCAACTGCAGAAACAGAACACACACTCATATACACACAAGGGCTGCCAACTGTGATATGGAGACAAAATCGTCTCTCACACTGAGTTGTTTTTGCCTGTAGGCACATCAATACTTAAACACAACATGTTTATATCTCAATCTTTACACAAATAGACACTTTAAAAAAGCATTAGCAAAAAAACATTATTTTATGGGCACGCATGGCACATTGGCATTTGCGCACTGCCACACTTTAAGGCTTTGCTTGTTATTTTCTAACGTTGGCTCAGGCAGTCACCTCTGACCTCTTGAAAGCTCTTCTGACAAACGGAAACCACGACAACAGGTGAATAAAATAATCACCATGGAAACCAGAAGCATATGAAACCCTTCACTTTGGAGGAGGCTAATTCTTTATTTCCGAGAGGCTGTGCTCTATGGTCACATTAAGAATTCTGCATGTGTATGTGTGCCAGATGTCAGCACATGGGTCCACACTGCAGGCCTCGTGTCGTGATAATAAATGGCACTTTCTACAAATTTAGTTTCAACTATTACACGCGTTAGACAGAAAACATAACCTTAGATAACATAACATATAACATAACCCTGTTACTTCATGATTTTTACCCATGCATTACATAAAAAGTAATAAAGTAAAAAAATATATTGTGACCCCCAAGAAGGCTCTTTCAACTTGTCATTTAATTATTATTTTTTTACACGATTGACTGAATTCATCATGTGCAAGCATTTTTCTGTAATTTATGGTAACTTTTTATCAATACTTCTACAAACTAACTAGCTAGCTCCTGAACTGATCTTGATCCTGCTCCGCCATTGTCCTCACTCCCACAGGCTCCACCCCGATCCTTTGGTTTCGCCATTGTGCTCACTCCCACAGGCTCCACCCCCATCCTCTGGTTCCACCGTTGTCCTCACTCCAACAAGCTCCACCCCGATCCTTCGGCTTCACCATTGACCACACTCCCACAGGCTCCACCCCGATACTTCGGCTCCACCATTGTCCACACTCCCACAGGCTCAACTCCGATTCTCCGGCTTCTCAGTTGTCCTCACTCCCACAGGCTCCACCCCGATCCTTCGGCTCCACCATTGTCCACACTCCCACAGGCTCTACTCCGATCCTTCGACTCCACCATTGTCCTCACTCCCACAGGCTCTACTCCGATCCTCCGGCTTCTCAGTTGTCCTCACTCCCACAGGCTCCACTCCGATCCTCCAGCTTCTCAGTTGTCCTCACTCCCACAGGCTCCACCCCGATCCTTTCGACTCCACCATTGTCCTCACTCCCACAGGCTCTACTCCGATCCTTCGACTCCACCATTGTCCTCACTCCCACAGGCTCTACTCCGATCCTCCGGCTTCTCAGTTGTCCTCACTCCCACAGGCTCCACCCCCATCCTCTGGTTCCACCAATGTCCTCACTCCCCCAGGCTCCATCCCGATCCTCCAGCTCCACCATTGTCCTCACTCCCCCAGGCTCCATCCCGATCCTCTGGCTCCAACATTGACCTCACTCCCACAGGCTCCACCCGATCCTCCGGCTCCACCATTGTCCTCACTCCCACAGGCTCCACCCGATCCTCTGGCTCCACCATTGTCCTCACTCCCACAGGCTCCACCCCGATACTTCGGCTCCACCATTGTCCACACTCCCACAGGCTCAACTCCGATTCTCCGGCTTCTCAGTTGTCCTCACTCCCACAGGCTCCACCCCGATCCTCCGGCTCCACCATTGTCCTCACTCCCACAGGCTCCACCCGATCCTCCGGCTCCACCATTGTCCTCACTCCCACAGGCTCCACCCGATCCTCCGGCTCCACCATTGTCCTCACTCCCACAGGCTCCAGCCTGATTCTCTGGCTCCACCATTGTCCTCACTCCCTCTGTATCCACCCTGATTCTCTGGCTCCACCATTGTCCTCACTCCCTCTGTATCCACCCTGATTCTCTGGCTCCACCATTGTCCTCACTCTCACAGGATCCACCCTAATTCTCTGGTTCCACCATTGTCCTCACTCCCTCTGTATCCACCCTGATTCTCTGGCTCCACCGTTGTCCTCACTCCCACAGGCTCCACTCCGATCCTCCGGCCCCACTGCTGTCCTCACTACCACAGGCGAGTGTTTTCATTTGACAGTTGTCATTGATCAATCTGTGTTAAATGAGTCAAGTTATTGTTTACCCACTGAAGGACTGGAAAAGTGACTTCATTTGGCTATTCTCTGAATCCTATGTCTGAAGTAGAACTTAATATATATATATTTATTTATTTTATTTTCCTTACTTTCAGGTGACCCATGAGAATAATTATCATTTGAGGATGTGGAGAAGATAACAAAAAAGCATTGTATAATTTTAGAAAATTCAAAATTGATATTCTCCATGTTAGCCTTTCCTTTTTCATTGTTTATAGATGTTGCCTGTTAAAGGTGCTCTAAGCAATGTGAAACATTTTTTGTCACAAACAGCAAACATCTCCTCACTGTCCACTAGCTGTCTGTCCCCTGAACACACTGTAAAAAAAACACAGTCTCTGTAGATAGCCCAGGCTCCACAAACGACAACAAAAACAAACTGGGCCAACCTGCACCATGAAACATAACAAACAGTGTTCCAGCCAATAACTGACCAGAATGATTTGGGGGTGGGGGTTGGGGGGTTAGTGCGCATGCACATGATGTTCCGATGAACAAATAGCAATGAAGAGGGAAAAGGAGAAGGAACACGCAAAGTCCTGAATTCATGACTGTTTCAGGGAGCACGGAAGGGAGGGGGAGGGGACGGGATGAGGAGGAGGGAAAGTCGAGCTACCCTCCGTTTTGTTTGACAATACTTCGAACATCAACAAGAAGTGATGTCACCCAACATCGCTAAGACCACTTGTTAAATGAAGACCAGTGCGTTTGTGCAGCTACTGAAAAGGGTCAAGAAGGTATTCACAGGGTTTGGTTGACTTATTTACAAAAGCTTTTATGGACATTCTGTGCTTTAACCTTTATGATTCAAGATAATGGATGCACAGTATCAGTATGGGGTGTGATACTGTGTTTATGTGCTTGTTCTCATTAAAATGCTCTGATACCAAAAACAGTACCTTGCAGCTAGGGTTGTTGTTTTATGAGCAGACAACTATTTGAGCAATTGCATTTGGCAGAGTGTATTAAGCATACTTTACAGTTGGTGACAATATTAAATATGCTTGCCTCAAATTACCAGCCCTACTTTATTATACCTTACTAAAATACTGTACAGGTTTCTGTTTTGGCAAGTGCTAGAAAGTCCTGTACTTCATGTGTAAACATGGTTGGTGCATCTTTTATTCAGTGTATGTACATCTGTGTTTTAAAAAAAGCAGTTTTACCAAAGTATTTATTTAATGAGCTGTTTTCAGTCATATTAGACAATTATGTCTAAATAAAAATGTGTGTTTTTTATGATGTGACCATAAATACAAAGTTCTGTCATGAAACGTCTAGATGGTTCAGGCTAATAGGTCCATAACTCAACATATAGGGCACAGCTGAAGGCCAATAGCTCACATGCTCAGTCTTCAAATACTTGGTTAGCAGTGCAGCACACTTTCATAAACCCTCTATCCTCCCCAGCTCCACCTGTATTGATCTGCTAGGGGAATTCATCAATGCTATATTGTACAGCAGCAGCAGCGTCTTACTTGCTCATAGCAGCGTGTTGTGTATGTAATGACAGTAGCAAGTACCAGATCTACTCCACCCAGACCAAATATATCAACACTGTCATCCCCACTGCCATGCCAAACACTCCGAAAGTTGTCATGACAGAACTTCCCTTTCACCAAACAAATGTTTGATAATTATGTAGCTCATAATGAGGTTTTACATACATGTTTTAGAATATTTATTTTTTAATATGATTTCACATTCACTGATTGTTCAGTTTAGAAATATCGAACATGAACAAATGTGCAGTATATGTGGGACCTGTTGAGGCGCTTAAGTGGATTGGCCTGAGATGTTAGTACGATGTCTTGTTCTAGTTTTGCAGCATGGCGTGTCTTAATTCCTTAATTGAATTTCTCAGGTTATATTATGAATTCAGCTCAATATTGTATAACTGTTGAAGTACAGTAGGTGATTATCAGACCATTGTTTATGGCCAGATGTGTAAAACCATTAATAAGATTTTTGGTGTGTAGTAATATTTTCACATAATTGTATGTTTAGGCATATCTCATGTTAACAGTTGAACTTGATTGATGATTTCCATCATAGTGTGCTCCAGTTTTAGGCACAACCTTAAAACAGTATAATGACAACAGTGTGTGTGTGTGTGTGTGTGTGTGTGTGTGTGTGTGTGTGTGTGTGTGTGTGTGTGTGTGTGTGTGTGTGTGTGTGTGTGTGTGTGTGCTTGTGTGAAATTAATACAAACTTTATTTAAAAAAATGTTCAAATTATTCACAAGTCATTGCTAATGGTGCCTATTTGTTTTAAAGTTTTATCTATAGTACTGAATACTGTTTCTTACAACAACACACATTGCATGATACATTCACTCAGCTAAAGACCTGCTGTGATGATTTATGATTTATATGAAATGATTTATACTGTCAACCTTTAATGATCAAAAAAGTTTTAGCATTGTACTCTGTGTGTGTATATACAAATGAATCATTTTCTGTGACATTTATCATTAAGACTTACCCTGAATCTTTATTTTTAGTTATTGGTTATCCACGATCAAATCTCAGTTTGTCACTTCACATGGAAAAAGGACTAATTTATGAAAAGTTTAATTTCATTTCAGAGGAACTATGTAGAGATGGACAAAGTTTCCTACATTTCCTACAAAGCTACATAAAATTTTAATTCTCCAGAAACGGTTTGTCAGGATAGCGGCTCGTTCAGGTTCCCACACATCTTCAGCTATGTTATTTAAGAAACTGCAGATTTTTCCAATTTTTGACATTAACACCTTCCAAATATGTATTTTCATGTATAAATTATTTTCATCGGAAGGAAAGATTCCTGGTCAGTTCACGTTATACTTTAAAGCTAACTCAGCTGTTCATGCCTATAATACCAGGCAGGTAATGGATCTCCATCCTCCAAACTTTACCACACGTAGAGGCCAATTTTCAATAAGATTTAAAGGTACACAGATATGGAATAGATTTTCTCATGTGGCGAGACAATGCACCTCAATAGAGAGTTTTAAGAGGTCTGCTGATGAACTAGTTTGTGTATTTGGTTGATTTTATATTTTTCATTGTATTTTCATTTTATTGAGAAATGCTTGTTGTTTTATCACCAGTATTATCATGACATATTATTATTTTATTATTTTTTCCGAGTTGTATTATATTGTGTTTGCATTCTTTGGTTATTTTTTATCTT
Organism: Scardinius erythrophthalmus; assembly: GCF_964197995.2. Taxonomy (NCBI): domain Eukaryota; kingdom Metazoa; phylum Chordata; class Actinopteri; order Cypriniformes; family Leuciscidae; genus Scardinius; species Scardinius erythrophthalmus. The sequence goes on from NC_138223.1 coordinate 17,555,327, forward strand.
TCTTTGGTGGAGGCTTTAGATAAGACATACTGGCTTTTTGCCTTCTCCGGCACTGTATATGTATCAGTATGTCCTTGGTGTTGTATTTTCTTTTAATTTGTGCAAAAAAAAAAAAAAAGTACACAACTACTTGTGTGAAAGTAGAGTACAGATACTACTGTCAAATATTACGCCATTACAAGCAAATGTTGTAAAGACAGATTTTTACTTAAGTAAAAGTACAGAAGTAGCCTACTTGTTTTTAAAGGTACTTGAATATCAAAAGTAAAAAATAAATGTCAATGCATTGTTTTATTATTGTTGCATTGTTACAGTACCTAGTGAATACACTGCCCAGTTTGTAGTAATTGTGGAATTAAGAACTTTTGGGATGTTAAAAAACCTATAGAAATTAACAACTGAATTGATAATAAAAGACATAATCATCTTCATTTTTTTATTTTTTATTTAATACTCCTACCACCCCCACAAAATAAGTACATATCTATGTGTATCCATTCATGCACATTTGAATCAAGTGGTCTGTAAATACACACTGTTAGACTTTTCAAGGGTTTTTTACAGTAACTTACTGGCAACACTGTTGCCAGTAAGTTACTGTAATTAAGAGTTACAGTACCAAACCGTATTTCAGTTTTGTGTAAATACAGTGCATTACTGTAAAAACGAAGCTAATCAGTACAGTGCATTACTGTAAAAACGAAGCTAATCAGTACACTACTGTAATTATTTTTATTTGTACTAAATATAAATTAGATTTGATAATTTTGATATATGATTAATTTTATTTTTATCCTACATAAGCACTACTTTCATACAAACCAATTAGACAAAGTTATCACAAAATACCATTTTTTTATTTAAAACATTTCGGATATATCACAAAATAAACATGCCAATGCTGGAAATGATGTGTGAAATTTTTACACATTAATGGGTGAGTTTAGAGACAACATTTTTTTGTGTTAATTTTAACTCATTCATTGTGTTAATGATTTTAACAAAGTAAATATGTCAGAGAGGTTAGCACAAAGATGTGTAAACGTGTTAAATTAAACACGTTTACGTTTAGAGAGAGAGAGAGAGAGAGAGAGAGAGAATATTAGTGTCACATTATTTTTAACCTCCTTTTTTAATTTTTATTTATTATTTTCACAAAAACTTAAGAATATATATTTGTAAACAGCTTTTGTCAATAAATAGCATACAAAAGAACTAAATTAAATTATGCCAGATTAAATTTTAATACTTACAAATCCTAAATTCTGTCCAAAAATGCTGAGATCCATAGAAAAAACGACTGAAATCGATGATTTTAGCCCATTTTAGCTTGTCTGCAGTGAAGGGGTCCCTGTTTGAGACAAATACACAGTAAGACACATGCAAGAAATCACTGTGTGATGATCGTTCTCCTTCCTCCAGTATAACCCACCTGTGCGCTGATATTAGGACCTTCCTAGTCAGGTGGGACTGCAATGGTAGAGTCTTCTGGCTAATAAAATATCAAAATAATGCAAAAATATAAACTTAAGTTGTTTAGAATGCTAAATTTGGTATGAATGAATTAGTGAGAGTTTTACTGCAGTGTTTACCTGGATACATTTATCTGGTGAGACTGAACAAAGACAATGGTCCATCTTCTGATTGGTTCATTTGCTGTGTAATAAAATTAGACATAATGCAAAGGTCACTTATTTGATATAAAGTTTATAGAGATTTTATAAGATATTGTAAGCTACCTAGTCTGCACCAGTGGCTCAAAGCAATTTTCACATAGCGTGTGCTAATCATTTCAGCAAACTTATCTCAAAATATATCACAAATCTGGGCTGGGCTGGCCTAACTTACCTCTGGAATCTTGCTAGAATCCTGGCGCGAATTGGCGCTTTGTTTCAGTTGCCTTTAAACACAAAAATGGAAGTAAATATTAAATTCCATTAAAAAAAACTATAATATGGTATAGTTTGAAAAATAATGCTAAAACTATAAAGGTTCTCATCAGTAGGCCAACATTAGGCTATAAACAGAATTTCACATTAGTTTATTCACATTTATTGTTTATGTAAACGCGTTGCTCGTTGGCATATTCACAATTCAATCTAACAAAGTGTGTAAAATTGAACGTTAGCTCAGTTTACCATGGTAAAGTTCGTTACCGCCATGTTGACGACGAGTAACGTTAGGCTAACGTTAACGTTATATCATAGGTTAAACTGGGTACAATTCTGTCAACACACACAGAAGTTTTTTTTTTTTTTTTTTTACCTTGCTTGCTGATCTCTCTCTCGGTGAAGTGAATTCCGTCTCTTCCCCGGGCCAGACACGAACGTCGCGATCCAACAAAACACAGACCCCATTACCTACACTGGATGCTCTGACGCGACACGACAAATCCCAGACAGATGCGCCGCGGCCGTTATATTTCTGACGTAGTCCGATACGAGTCCAAGCGCTCGCGCTATTTCTGACAAGGGACAAACAGGTTTGCATTTAAAGGTCCAGTCGCTTCAGTGTGTCCAATATAGACAGCCTCTGGCTATTATAGCGTTGTAGACACGAGGTGTAAGGCAAAAATTAGGAAATAAAAAGCACGGTGGAATGTTGCCAGCCAGAGAGGCAGTTTCGTCAAATACAGTAGTATACAGCAAATTTAAAAAATACAGTAAGTCTCTGTATGTGGTGTTAGACGTCACAGAAAATTCCCATAATGCAATGGGAATCACAGTTATTTACTGTAAAGAGAAATAGCAGTATAATACTGGGGGATTTAAAGTAAATAACTGTAGAAATTACAGAAAAGTCTAACAGTGCATACTGATCGGAAAAAAAACCCAGCTACACAACCATAGCTGTATAACTGCCCAACAGCAATACTGCTTTAACAAAGAGCAAAACAGAAATACTTATTTGAAATGAAAACAAAACTTTCAAACCATCCAACGATGCTGTCTCTCACTGATCACTAGTAGAGAGAAATCGTACTAATCACCGACCTTCACGACACATGACCATACAAGACAAGAGTGTTTACTGATAGGCTGTCTGTCACCCGCAAAAATCCTTGTCATGAAGGACCTTGACAGAAATGTAGTGGAGTAAAAAGTATGATATTGTCTTTCAAATAGTGAAGTTAAAGTAACAGTTTAAAGTTTCCAGAAAAAATAATACTAAGTAAAGTACAGATAGTCAAAAAGTGTACTTAAGTACAGTACTCAAGTAAATGTACTGTCCACCTCTGTGTAGATCTATACTGAGGAAAAAAGTGTTCCAGATTCAAGTTTCATTTAGCCAAATAACATAACAGGTTTCCCATAATTTGGTCATAATTAATTCTGCTGACAAATTTAATTCTTGCAAAATGGGTCCAATTACTACTAACTTAAATGTAAAAAAGATTGAATGCCTTCCCGGTCCACATGAAGCTGACTCATTAGTCACCATATATCAAAGATAAATGTTCATTCTTGAAAAAAATCAAGTACATGATTTAATAAAATATAAGACCATAATATGAGAGCACTTTTACGGTTTCTAATGCCAAGCCACTTATTTATAGCAATATACACTCACCGGCCACTTAATTAGGTACACCTGTTCACTCATTAATGCAAATATCGAATCAGCCAATTACATGGCAGCAACTCAATGCATTTAGGTCTGTAGAGAAGTTCAAACTGAGCATCAGAATGGGGAAGAAAGATGATTTAAGTGACTTTGATTGTTTTTGTTGGTGCCATGACAGGCTGGTCTGAGTATTTTAGAAACTGCTGATCTGATGGGAATTTCACACACACCCATCTCTAGGCTTTTCAGAGGATTGTCTGAAAAATATCCAGTGAGCAGCAGTTCTGTGGGTGAAAATGCCTTGATGATGCCAGAGGTCAAGTGTAGAATGGCCAAACTGGTTTGAGCTGATAGAAAGTCAACAGTAACTTAATTGCTTGTTACAACCGAGGTATGCAGAACAGTCTCTCTGAACGTATAATACATTGAACCTTCAAGATGGGCAACAGCAGCGGAGGACACACCAGTGCCAAACCTGTCAGCTAAGAAAAGGGGATTGAGGCTAGAGTTTGCACAGACTACCCAAATTTAGACAATAGAAGATTTGAAAAAAGTTGCCTGGTCTGATGATCCTCGATTTCTGCTGCAACATTCAGATGGAAGGGTCAGAATTTGGCGTAAACAACATGAAATCATGGATCCATCCTGCCTTGTATCAACGGTTCAGGCTGCTGGTGGTGGTGTAGGCTACTGGTGTGGGGATATTTTCTTGGCACACATTGGTCCCGTTTTGAGCATTGTTTAAACGCCACAGCCTACCTCCTAGCTGACCATGCCCATCCCTTTAAAAACAGTGTACCCATCTTCTGATGGCTACTTCCAGCAGGATATGTGCCATGTCACAAAGCTCAAATCACCTCAAAGTGGTTTCTTGAACATGATAGTGAGTTTACTAAACTCAAATGGCCTCCACAGTCACCAGATCTCAATCCAATACAGCACCATTGGGATGTGGAAGAACGGGAGATTTGCATCATGGATGTGCAGCTGACAAATCTGCAGCAACTGTGTGAGGCTGTCATGTCAATATGGACCAAAATTTGAGGAATGTTTCCAACACCTTGTTGAATCTATGCCGCAAAGAATTAAGGGGTTTCGTGACTTGAATTTATGTGTCAGTAGTGATAGTGAACACTATCAATGCCGAAATGATTCTGCAGCAGTCAGATGGTACAGTTCTCTTTAAAGGTGGTATCAGTGATTTCAGGTCCAAAAATATCTTTATCACATTTACATTTACATTTATTCATTTAGCTGACGCTTTTATCCAAAGCGACTTACAATTGCTATACATGTCAGAGGTCGCACGCCTCTGGAGCAACTAGGGGTTAAAGGCCATGTTGCAGGTTAACAACCACTGTCGATTAATGGGTACATAAATCACTCAAGATATGTATATCATTTTTAAAATGTCCCAAAAATGGCCTTAAAGACCAGTTTTTTACGTTTTTGGTATTAACGTTTTTTTTACGCAACTCGGTGATGACGTCACGTTGGGGAGAAGTGGAGGAAAGCTAGCCTCAGCCTAGTATTATGGTGCGTTCAAAGTCATCTCGTATAGATCGTATTTACGAGTTGAACGCAATTAAACGCCACCACAATGTCGTAAATACTTAATAATTAAATGCATGGTCCGAGGAGAATGAGTGGAGAGTTGGTGAAGTGTTCTGGTGAGTTGCTATCATTTAACAACGCAGCAATGAGCACTGGAGGTATAGTCTACGAGCAGCAGTGCACAATAACGACACTTTTTTTTTCTTTTCATCTACAAATAGAATCAAATAGGCATCATGCTAGCTATATGGGTGTTTCTAAGCGTTTATCTCTTCCTCCGGTGAAAATGTTGTTGCAAACGTAGCCGCCGCGTGTCTGTCGCTGTGTTTGGCAGGTGCTTGTGTGAGTGGTGCCGTCCCATGGAAACTGCGTTGGAAAGCTTGTGCTGTAGGGAAGTGAGTGTGTTTTGGTCGCTGGTCGAGCTCACCCCACACCAGATGTGACGTGCCTCACTCAGCATCAAGAGTTTTTACACCCAGCACAAACAGTAGATCACCATTGTCAATCTACCTAACGTTATATATTTCTATATATTTATCTATCTAGCTGCTAGCTATCTATGCTATTGCTAACGTTATGCTATCTGGCTGTCTGCCTATCTCTCTATACTAGCCTATCTATCTATCTATTTATCTGTCTGTCTATCTATATCTATTTATTTATCTATAATCTGCGCTAACGTTATCTGAATACTCTCGTCTGCTACTCGTCTCTCTAGTCACTCTCAATGCGGGCCGCGGGCTTTGGTAAATTCTCTCCCCAACGTGACGTAATGGCATTGTGGGGGAAAGGAGAGTCGTTGCAAACCGCTCTACTTTTTCGTATTATATTCCGCTTTGTGATACCCAACGACATAAAATACAATGGATAACAGTTTAAATGTTTATTACCAACAAGTAAATAGCACAAATTCGATGAAAAAAAAAAACCTGCAACACGGCCTTTAAGTGTCTTGCTCAGGGACACATGGTGTCTCACAGTGGATGGAGGAGGCGTGGCTTTGTAGAGCGCTCTGAAGGGAGGGTGGGATCTTATGCATTCAAATCTTATGCGCTAGCTCAATATTGCTAGCCTCTCTGAAAATTACCTAGCTTTAAATGATTTTAAACTTCACTTATTTCTCTTTTTATTTTTGTTGTAAAGCATTTTAATTGCCATTATGTGTGAAATATAACATAAACCTGTCTTGCCTGTCTGTTTTGGTTCCTTTCTAACTCATGATGATGATGATTGATGGCTGAAAGTAGATAAAACAAATTGTTTCCACTGAGAGCAGCAGATGAAGGAGATGAAGAGCTGTTTTCACACTGTGGTCTTGAATACAACTTAATGCTTTGCTGATTTTCTTACGCTATTTAAAATGTATTTGAAAAGTTATAATTGGACCATAAACTCGAGTGCCACTGAGATCCATAGCTTTTGTACCCTTGTCCAAGACACTTCACTAAAGGGGGATCGTGATGGCACCTGCTGACATGTCTTGATCGCAATCTCATCTTGTCATTTCCTGTTCACTGACACTGTCAAAAAACAGCAAAAAAAGTATTAGATCCACCCAGCAGAACTGTGGATTTCATATTGCAACACTTGTGTGCTAATTTGGATTCGTCACTGGAGTTGTTTAACTGTGTTGTTATAATTGGAATGCAGCAGCGTTCCGTACTACTGTGTTCAATTTACGTTTTCTGCGGTCGAAAAAATGCAGTCCTTTTTTTGTAAGGGTGTGGACACGAGCGTAGGAATGTTAGAGTGCATAAGTGATGCTAAGAACTCTGTTATCTCAGTAAGACTCCTGTTCCTTCCTTTGTTGTTCCTTTACCCAGAATCCCTGCTCTCTGTCTCTGTCTCTGTCTCTCTCTCTCTGTCTCTCTCTCTCTCTCTCTCTCTCTCTCTCTCTCTCTCTCTCTCTCTCTCTCTCTCTCTCTCTCTCTCTCTCTCTCTCTCTCTCTCTCTCTCTCTCTCTCTCTCTCTCTCTCACACACACACCATTCTTAACTCGACTGGCTGCGAGAGCTCTAGCAGCACTGTTATGATTCTGCCTCTGATATCCTGCTGTTGCCGTTTCCATAGTTACTCTGCATTTCCTAAATCCTAAAGAGAATGAAAAATGGAAGTTAGATAAAGTTTAATAAGCGAGAGATAGCATAGGGAGAGAATTAGGTATAGCTCACCCCCATCAGCATTTACAATAAAGCTTGTTGACCCTTTGTGCTGACAGAACACTCCCCACATGCCTTTGCACCTGTTCAGAAAGACCGGAGGCTAGTTTAAGGTACTAATGTCCTCGGTGCTAATATTGGTTGATAACCATAATATAAGAACTAGACGTCTGAGAATTTGCACATTTACAGTCACTTGTCCAACCTGAAATATTTTTTTTGAGCTAAAGCAATGATTTTTTTGCCCGATTTTATTGGAGATTTGACAGATTTTACCACACACCTTACAGATGTACCTAAGCCCTATTCGGACAGGATTAATTTTACAAGGGTAGATGGAGTAATATAATTTTACCACAGTACGTCTGTAATATTAATGGCCAATTCGCACGGGATAAGATATCTCAGTAAAACTAACAGAAGTGGGAGGGGTAACTCGATTCCTTCCAGTCGTCATGTGCGTATTACGTTGCTTACTGATATCATGTGCGCAAACACATATAACCTATATTTCTATATATAAAACAGTTAGGTCCGGTCGAACTTTGTACTGTATTAATTCAACAGATGTTGGTAAAAGGCACTTACCTAACGCTAAAAGAAGTTTCATGCCTCTAACAAGTGCTTTCGACCTTCTTTTTGATCTGAATGGTTTGTGGAAAACACTTGAGTTTTGCCAGAGACTTTTCCCACCACCTAGAACGCAACTGAATAATTTTTAAAGTGCCTCCATACAGAGGAAAACTACTTTTAAACAGTAAAAGACTGAATATTTACGTATATTTACAGCGGGTCTATTTACATGGGATTAGTATTACCTGAGGTATTTTTTCTGACCTTTTTACAGAAAGTATAAAAATCGCCGTAATCTTTTCTGACATTGTCCATAATGATTACTGAGATGGCATATTCAGATGGGACTAAAATTAAGGAGAAGCTCCGGTAATAATTACTTTACCCTAACAAATCCAATCCGAATAGGGCGCTATCAGTCCTGTAACCTGGGGTCATCAGGTGTTCCGGGTTTTTCAACATCATACACCCTCGCCCAGGCGACCCAGCGATCAGTCCTTGACTTGTGTCTAGGTAGCTTGTGGGGTCCACGGATCATCCCTTTTGATCCACAGCCATCTAGATGCCTTCTCAGCAGGATCCATGATGTTCCTGACGGCTTTCTTGTACAGTCCCTGATTCCCAGTAGCTTGAGGACTATGCAGAGTGACTGGCCAGTAAACCCTCGGCATTCAACCTTAATGGGGAGGCAGCGGGTCTTCTATCCCCTGCTACGGCATTCAACTGCCAACTCCTCTTACTTGACCCTCTTCTGTTCAAACGCTGTTCTGTTCTCTTCCATTTGGTCTTCCCAGGGCACAGTCAATTCCAGTAGGACCACCTGCCTTGATGATTCTAAAAGAAGGACCATGTCAGGCCTAAGCGTGGTCTTGGCGATGGTTTCTGAGAATTTGAGCTGCCTTCCCCAGGTCGACCTTTAGCTGCCGGTCCCAGGCTGTTGCCAGAACTCCCCCTGCTGGGTTCTTGCTCCATGGTGGTTTCTCTCCAGCCTTAACAAATGCGATTGAGCGCTGTGCTGGCTGCTGGTGCCTGCTGAGAGAGAACCCTATGCTGATGGCTTCTATGATGACCCTTAGCACCTGGTCGTGTCACCACAGATAACGTCCCTCCCCCAGGGCTTTTAGGGCAGCAGCTTAATATGTGCTCCTGGAATCCTCTTTTTAGCCATAGGGGGTATGCAGGAGTGTCTATCAGGCCCCAGGAGAAGAGGTTGGTTGGGCTGGGGAGGACATCGTAGACTGATTGGATAAGGAACTGGATCCGGTGTGGCTCCGCTTTCCACAACTCAGACCACGAGATCTTACGGTTCGTCACCTGTTCCCATCGAGTCAACAACGAGGGAGACCCAACCACCTAAGCAAAGAATGGCTGTTCTTCTTCTCAAAGCCCTTGACGGTGGTTATGGGGATGTTCCTGGCATCCCTTATTTGTCCACTGCAGCAATCCAGCAACTCTTTTCCGGTTTCATAAAGTGTCCCTATATATATATATATATAAGTACTGAGAAAAAGTAAGTACACCCCATGAAAGATTTTGTTCTTGTGATAGTGTTATTTTTTAGCAAAAGATAAATAATTAATACACATTCAATGAAATGTAGGAAATGAATAAACTAGAATGGGTGTATTGTGTATTTGGCCTAATTTAAGCTGTCACTCGGTAGGGGTTTGCTAGTTTGTGATCAAATGCTGGTTTGAAGTTAGTGATAAACTTATATTTTCCAAAAAATAAATACAATGTATAAGTTTGATGATAAAATTTGAGAAAATAGAATGAGATTATTTGCCTAATGAATGACTATGCTGTAGAAAAATTTATACACACCATGACTAAATAAAATTTATAATTATTATAATAAAAAAAAACTAGAATGGGGAACAGAGTTGTGAATTTAGTGAAATTTAAGCTGTCACTATAGGCGTTTGCTAGTTTGGGACCAAATGTTGGTTTAAAGATAGTGATTAAGTAGGCACTGGAACTTTATTTTTACATTATTGATTGGTGAAGCTTCAACAAAAATAAATGGTATTTTGTGGGATTTCCCCTTTTGGCAGAAACAAATTCTTCAAATTTCTTCAATTAATCTTAAAGTCTCTTATACTTCATTTTTTTCCATGCAGAAGTCCTTAAAGTGTTTGATATTGTTAAAGTTTCCTCCATGTTTAGGTGCCGGCATTTAGATTCGGAACTTGATTTTCAGTTTTTCAGGTCTGCGTATGGTTCAGCTTCAGCTTTTATTTAATTTTTTTACAGATGACCTTACGTTCTCCTCATGCTCTCTTTGGTATAATGTGGACTTCATAGTTGGTATTATAATGGCAAGTTTGTCTGGCCCTGAAGCAGCAAAACACCCCCAAACCATAACACTCCCATCGTGCGTCACAGTTGGCATGAGGTTCTTGTTCTCAAATGTACTGTTTGGTTTTCAAGAAACACACTGTAACATTTGAAACTGTGTCCAAACAACTCCACCTTTGACTCAATGTCCATAACACATGTAGGTGTTGGATCAAATTGGATTTTTTGATAGCAGAAGCTTCTTCTGTGCTGACCAGGCATACACAGTTTCTCTTTCTAATACTTGATGTGCATATTGATTGTTTCCAGAGTTGCCTGTAGATCCTTTGACACGCTGGAGCTTTCTGAAACTTTCTGAAGCATCTTACATTTTTTAGGGTGTTGACTGTTTCGCATTATGGATATTTTATAGTGTTTGCCACTTCATTTCTGCGTATTTGTGCTCTGTATTATGGCTGATTTATTGAATGTTTTTTCACATTCTTTTTAAAGTAGCCTATTGATTTTGTTTCCTCATTCATTTTATTTTCATTTTTGTCAGACTAACATACAACCAGAAATCATTCCAGTTTATTTTTGTTTGTTTGTAGAGCTATCAAGTGTCAACAAAGTCAAGTTTCATGCCATTTAGAGGAAGGGAACTTTTTAGACCCCAACAGTGGATTGGGGAGTGTTGTGTTGACTCAGTAAGGGTTTGCTAGTTTGAGACCAAATGTTGGTTTGTAGATGGTGATAAACACATTTTCCATAAATTAAATTAAATATTAGTTTGATAACTTGGGTAACAGGGTTGAATGTGAGTCTGATAAATGCAGTCAAAACAATTTGCATAAAATTTAAATATTTAATAAATTGTCATGCAGTAGAAAGTGTTTCTTGATTGGCATCACAATTTTAAGTAATGTTTAAAAGTAAGACATTATTGTATATTACTTGATTTAAAAAGCTGGTCAAGGCCAAAATCCTTATCTGAGGATTTGAGTGTACATGATGGATAGTGCTTGATAATTGGATAATATTACCCCTCCCCACCCACCCAATTTAACTATCAAGTTTTCATATCCATCATGTATATTTACAATATGCGTAGATTTATTTTGTGACAATTATATTTTCCCAGCACACTGTGGGTATTTTTATTTCATATTCGTGTCTAGTGCACTGTGACAGGAATGGGCTTGTGTGGTTAAAACACTTTTGATGTTAGATTGGGCAGCATGGGTAAAAATATCACAGGCATCACTAAGTGAACACAGAGCCCATGCTGTGATCCGGCCCACATCTTCTCCAGTCTCATTTAATTACCCTAAGACCAAGGCGAGAGAGAAGGAGGAGAAGAAGAAGACTGCAGTCTCTGCCATCTGTCTAGATCAGTGGCTCTCAACCGGGGGCAGGGGCCCACTGGGGGGCCTCAGCAAACCATTCAAGGGGGCCACAGGATGACTACAAAATTATTCTATGTATATAAAAAAAAAATTAACATTTGAATTCAGCTATTTTTAAATAAATAAATTTTTAAATAAATAAACATTTGAAAATAAAATTGAATTATAATTAAATTCATTATATTATTTAATCTTATTTTAAAAACTAACTTAATTCAAATGATTAAAATACAAATAAACTTGAATTTTTCTTTTAATTGAAAATTATACCGAATCAGAATCTCCTAGAAGTTTGAGGAAGCATATTGAAAGGAAATCTATCGGGTGTGTGGGGGTGGTGGCCTTTGAATATGTTGGACCTATTGAAGGACCTTTAAGTTAAAAAGATTGAGAACCTCTTGTCTAGATCATTTCCCTCCTCACCCTCTTTGTAGTAACCAAACTTTGAGATTTCCTCTTCTCAATTTGGGTGGTATGTAGGCTGTAGGTGGTTAAAAGTTTAAATAATGATGTTTCTTTAGTAAAAACACAACTTTTCAATCTCATAGGCTGCCTACAGAATGAACACACACACACACACACACACACACACACACACACACACACACACACACACGTCAAAGACAAGACAGGGCTCTAGAGTATGGAGCTATAAGTATGGAGTATGGAGATGGGGCTGCATCTTTCCTTCATTTCAAAATGCTCAAGTGCCTGTCAAAAGGGCTTATAAATATTCATGAAGGTGGTAACATTTGGCAGAGCGAACTCTCACTGACACTCTCACACGCGCAGACTGTCTGACATTTGGGTGTGTTTGCAGACGGACATGTGTCTGTTTGCATGGAAAGACATGAAAATCAATAGGTCGTAATTACACTGTTTGTGCTGGCTCTCTTCTCAGATGTGCATAATTAATTGGTACCGCGTTCGTTTGATTGGTTCCGGTACCGAAACTGGGTCAGTGAAGAACGACTGACTGTTAAAGTCTTCCGGCTGGTTTCCCAGACAGAGATTAAGTCTAGTCCAAAAGGATTTTCAACAGAGAATCACAATCCACAGTACAATTTACTCCATGACAATCCTTCCCTGAAAAACTGCCCAGAGGAGTCATGACCATTCCTCGTCCTGTTTAAAGTGTCAGTCTAGAAGTGAAAAAGTGAATTAAAAAGCAAAAAAGAAGCAGAAACTCACACCTCTCCCCTGTGAAATATTGTAAATATTAATTCAGTCATTTTATTTGTTGGCAAACAACTTTCACTGTTACAACAAATATTAGTAATGAGTTCATTCAGTTTAGAATGCATATGAAAAGAATAAATAATAATTTCATTGATATTGTAATAATAATAATAATATTGATGATAATAACAATAAAAAATGTCTCAGTGCCGATCCGATTCTTTTCCAGACGCTCTCTAAGATCCTACATTTCTGATCTGTTGGAAAATCCAAAATAAAAAAACGAGACTGAATCACAGGAATAAATATGCAGTCAATTTTCTGAGGGTGGGTTAACAAGGGATAGATGTGCAAGCTACAGGGAGTCTCAGTCTGAGAACAAGTAAACAGTAGTTTCAGAAACCGACCTTTACAAGGTTGTTTCCATCTTCCAAACCACTCCACTAAAATCCTATTCCTTTACATTGTATATGCTCCACACATGATTTTTAATCATGATTTCCACACTTTCATTTGTGATTTGGCCTCGACTCTGACCTTTTCGAAATGTTCACATCCCGCAAGCCTTTCCTACGGTTCTTAATTAAACTGTTAAAAACAGACTTGATATGTAAAATCATCACAATAATAGACAATAATTAGAGATCTTTTAGCCTGAGAACAAGTTTAGCTGTGTCAACACGTACGACTGGAATATCAATAAGTTGGAATTCTTCAACCTGCTTCCAATGGGCGATTTCTGCTCTTGCGCATAAAAGATGAGGTGTTCAAGGGTAAACGCTCTAGAAGTCATGGCATGACGACATCCCAGCACCATTGGGATCCCATCTGCAGTAGCTGTCATTCACACAACAGTCAGTTCCCCAGAGTCTCTTGGATATCATCGACACAGTGAGAATTAGAATGATGAAGTGTTGCATTTGGAAAAAAGGAGGAAGCCATGGTCATGCTTCCAAACGAGAGTGTGTATGCGTGTATATGTAGGTATGTGTGCATGTGTGTGTGCTGTGCGGTACTAAGGGATAGTATTTTGGAGGACCAGCACAGCATTGTGGGATTGCTCTAGTCTACAAAAACACATACAAGGGGCAAAATATCTCAAAAAACATGAAACGCATACGATCATATGCAATATATCGGGAATCTGTACATTTTACATGGAAAACTGTTCCATTTCTTTGTAATTAGTGAAGATTACCTTTCCCATAACTGAGAAGATTACTGAAAAACAAACGTAAGAAAACAAGATGCGTCCTCAGTCTTTAAGATTAGATGCGCCTTTTGTGATTTCACGCTCAAGAAACGAGATCGGTGCTAAACGAGAAGGAATGTGTGCAGCAGAGAATCATAGAGAAGTCTAGAGACTTGTGGGTGTAATGCAGTTCAGTACGACAGAAGAGTTCAGAGTCTGGGTCGGTGGTCTCATTATCATACACGGTCATCTAAAATGGCAGCTAGTTTTCCACAGTCAGTTTACACGCCCTCCACAATCCGTGGTGAGTTTCCAGGAGAATCAGACAGCCATTGGATGAAGGTTTTCGTCAAGGAGAGCTATGCAAATGATCAAGGGAGCAAAAGTTTGTCCACGTCTCCAAACTGAGTTTTTACTCAGCAGATTGGAAAGAGAAAAGTCCACGAGACCTACCTACACGCGGTAGTCCTTGTTCTAGCATAGGAATGGATTACTAGTTCTGGTTACTGGTTCTAACTGGAGCAGGATTTTGGTGACGGGATACTTGTATGTACGGAAATCGGGGGGCTATCTGGGATCAGTCTCTCTAGGGGCTTCCTATCAGTGCAGTAGGTAGTGTATCCCATGCCTTGTGCATTGTGTCACACACACAAACACGCTAACTGAGATTGTGTGTGTGCGTCGGTGTCTATAGGCTGGTGACCAGCTGTGAGGGGTCTGGTGGCTGTTCTTCAGGTGACGAGTCTTCTTTCTCAGGTGGGCCGATGAACCCATCACTGCCACCGCGTCCCATCTGATAGTAGCTCTCCAGTTCCTGTATGTGGTTCCTGGAGCCCAGGTTCGGCATGCTTTTGTAGTACACGTCGTCCGCCTCCATGACGACCCCTTTGCCGTTGGCCAGGTGCAGCTCGCTGCCCTCTTCCTCCTCGCCGTCGTCATCCTCATCGTCTTCGTCGTCATGGAGACCGTTGATGAGGTCATCAGTGCCGTGAGGGAGGTCAGTGAGCGTGGGCATGCTGGTATAGATCGAGTCTCTGAGGGGCGAGTGCGAGTGCGTGTGTGTGCGGGGAGTGTGTGTGTGCGAAGAGTGCGTGTCGTTGGGGAGCAGCGGGAAGAAGCTCTCGCTGTTCTCCTGCGGCAGGCGCCGATGGGCTGAGAACGTGTGCATGGGGGCGTGGTTTTCCGGAGGGGGCGGTCTCGGTGGGAGGAGCGGCGCTTGTGACTCCTCCCTAATGAGCTCTAGGCTTAACCCGCCCCCGTCGTCATGCCGATGAAACGCTCCGGGGTTGTCGAGCACCATGACGTCATCCTTGGCGATGGATGAGGACCCCGCGACCCCTCCGTTGGCCAGGTGGTTGTTGAGTTTATTGGTCAATGTCCCCTGGTGGGATTTCCCTTGTCGCTCCTGGGTGTTCAGGTACGATGGGGCGTAGTTTGCAGTCAGCTCTTTCAAGATCTTTTTCTCAAGCGTGGTCGGCGGCTCACTGCCACGAGAACTGTAGGTAAGGTAATCGCCTGCTGCCACACCGTAGCTGTTGCCGTGGTTACCGTTAAGCGGCAGCGTATCCATGACACTGGAGTCTCGTGCGTTGTTTAGAATGCCCTCTGAAATGCAAGAAATAGTACAAAATTACACAGAATCACACACATAACCTCATTTACAATTTACATTTTGGTACCTAGGCACTAATATTCTTTTATATATAGTGTTTATGATTGTTGGTAATATGAATTAAGTTTGCTTTATGAAAGATGATATCAAATAGGATATTATATTTTATTAAAAAGAACAAAACATGAATACAGGTGGAATGTGGATTTAGTGGGGGAAGGAGAAGAGAAAGGAATGGGAAGGATGAGGAAAGGGAGAAGATTAAAGAAGAGAGAAGCAAAGTAGAATATATTATAAACATGGAGCTGTTGTGAAAGTAAATGAATCATACTTGAATCTCTGTAGGAGGCTGCAGACCCGCGTGAAAGGAGAGACAGAGAGAGAGAGAGAGAGAATGATTACACACATAAATGCTTATGGAACATGTCCACAGAGAGCGAGAGAGAGAGAGAGAGAGATAGAGAGAGAGAGAAAGAAAGAGAAAGAGAAGTATTATATTCAGTTTAGACTGTGACAGGCATTAGTGACTGAATGCTAACCTGCTGAGTTTAGGACAGATGCTAGGCTGAAATGTTCTTATACCACCAAATTATTAAACAGAACAGATGGACATAGAAACAACATAAACAAGCTCATTAAACAGACACGATAAGTTTGTATGCAGGATATCACAGCTAACTCAGGACACAGAATAGTTTTTCAAATTTGAATTTGTTGTTCCAAACCTTTATATGTGTGTGTGTGTGTGTGTGTGTGTGTGTGTGTGTGTGTGTGTGTGTGTGTGTGTATATATATATGAAAACACATAACAGAGCAATTTGAACAGACCAACACAAGTGACATTTTTACATAATCATTCAGTTAGACTAATTAGGCCTATTTATTGCCTTGTATTGTATGTAGAATACAAAAAAAAAAAAAACAATTCATTTCAGCAGAGATTTTAATTTTCTTATACTGCACCATAAAATTATCATAACCACCACATAAATAATACATAATCAAAACGACAGGATTATAGGTAATTAAAGAGTTTTCAAAAATAAAAGTTAATTTATTAAATATAATCATATTAAATTTCAATTAAATATTGTTTTTTAATAGATGACATTTTAAATACTAATTATTATATTTTATATTTCTAGAAATACACCATATGTTTGTGTGCAAGATGTTAATCAGTAAATCACACTAAATTAAAACATTTATTAATATGAATTATTATTAAGAACATAACATAAAAAAAACTAATTCTACATAAATATACATTTATATAAAAATTATATTTGTAAAAATGTATATAAATCTAAATTATTTAATAATTATAAAAACATTATTAAAAAGGCCAATTTTAGCCGAATTTTAGCTTGACAGTGTCTGTCCCACTTCACTTTCATTGTATGGAAATGAGCAGTGTGAATATTCCGCCTAACATCTCCTTGTGTGGTAAGGGGGGGGCAATTGCAATAATGAATACAAAGAGGAGCCCTGTCAATTTTCCATTGCAGTTGTCACCCTGAGAAAACAATTAGTACCGCCCCAAAAAATGCTAAAGTTTGTAAATGTGTATGTGAGAGGCAAACCTTGCGTGTTGAACATGTTGGCAGTAGGGTTATTGTACACAGCAGACTCTCCCAGTAGTGTGTTATAAGGATTAGTGCCATGAGGACGTAACAAAGCATTGGAGATGAGATGGTTAGCCATGGTACCTACAACACCCACAAACAGAGACAGAAAGAGAGAGAGAGAGAGAGAGAGAGAGAGAGAGAGAGAGAGAGAGGAAGAGAGAGAGAGGAAGAGAGAGAGAGAGAGAGAGAGAGAGAGAGAGAGAGAGAGAGAGAGAGAGAGAGAGAGAGAGAGAGAGAGACATATATGGAGTTGAGAGAAGACAGAAGGAAGGAGCAACAAAGAGACAGAAAAAAGATGTACAATAAACAGTTAGAATGATGCAGACAAGAAGTCAGTAAACTTGTGTTTAAACAGCTTTAAACATCAGCAGTCGCAGCATGTTAGTTCGAGTGGACAGGAATGTAAAACCTCCCATGTGATATCAGTACAGAGCTCCGCATAGATGATGTTTATGTTGGACAGCTGTTGATGTTTGACATTTTCTCTTGCCAGTGTGACTTGATTGGGAGCGTTTTTCCATGGCTTCAGCTCTGATGTCGCTGGAAGACTTTTAAAAGCTCACATTCTTGTTTACACGGGAAAGAGAAGACAAAGGAGCTCAGAGGAGCAAATCATATTAACGTTTGGACATAACAGAGGCAGGCAGGGTTTGAGAATGAGCAGAACATGAGCACACACACAGATGTCTGATCCATTTGGACTCCAGGGTCAGAAAGTTGGAGGACTTTTCTGTTTCGTTCCAGATTCTTCTGCAGTTTCTCTTTTTTTTTCTCTCTCTCTCTCTCATGAAACAAACATACGCTCAGACAATTTATTATCTTTTGGCACTTTTGTCTTTGTGAACTCTTTTAAAGTATTTTTCACACTCTCATTAGTTTATTTTATTTGTCTACTAACAAAGTCCAACAGTGGACACACCCGCATCACAGGAAAATTCAGTAATTTTTCTGAACGTCATGAACATTTCCACCAGAGTGTCATTTCCAATTGTGTTTTGTGTTTAATTGGATTCTGTGGTGTAAATAACAGTGATGGAAATTACATTTGCAACATTTTTGTATATACCCACACACACACGCACCATTGGACATTTTGTCCACATAACCTACGGTTTACCAGGACCCCACATATACGGTACACACACACCAACACACAAAAACTATCATCAGTTTTTGCAAAGCTTGATTGGAAATGAGGCACATTAAAAAGTTGTGTTTATATTCACCATAATTGTTTCACATCACATGTCAAGCATACTCTTCACTGACAATTTTGCTTCTTTGGTAAACAAGCACTCTATCAAATTTATTAGTGGCAAAAATATTAGTTGTGATAGAAATGACAACAACTGAGGGACAATTGTTGCGTAAAAAATGTATATAAATCCTTTCCACACAATGAATATTGAAATGGTTTATCTTTTTATCATTCTTTGCTTAGATTTTCTTAGTTTTTAAAATGTAAGAATTCATATTTTTATGATGAATTTTCATAAAAATCTAGCTCAATGACAAAGGTAAAGCAATAAAACCTATACATTAAAGGCACTCAAGTACAGCAGAAAATAAATGATTAAGGCCTGGTAAAAAAATAAAATATTTAATGCAACTTTCATATAATAAAAAGAAAAAATGTTGAAATTTGTTTTTGAAATGTTGAAAGGCTAAAATAATGTCCACAGAACAAAAAAGGGCACATAGTCGGAAGAAAAAAAACAATCTCTATTTTCAGGGTATATTATTGTTTTTTTTTTTGCCATGGCAAAGTTCATTGGTCAGAATTAATCTCTAGGTGTCAAATGATGATTAAACTGGTTTCTGTTCCACTTTTCTCATATCAGATCCAAACAATTACAATGTTTGTATATATGAAACAGTTTCTGTCAATATGTGAATGAATACGGTGTACATGTGTACACATGGGTGCATGTATGTGTGTGTGTGTGTGTGTGTGTGTTGGCTTTACCTCTATTGAGAGTCGCTGAGCTGTTCATGTCAGCGGTGATGAAAGATGACTCCGACTGCTTCCTGACAGTGTCATTCCACATCCTACGAATACGACTCTGACAACAGAGGAAGAGAGGGGGTCGATTTTTAGATTCTGAATAAAGAAATTGTGCAATGTATCAGTAATAGTGTAATGCAGCTCACTTATTTTATACCTTTTATACCTTTATATCTTATATCATACATATCATAGACATCCCATTACTGAGGTTGGTTTTGTTTAATTTTTTGTCTACAGTTATCGACACTGAACTATTGACTGTAATATGGTACTGAAAACCTTTCTGATTATATTCACAAATAGTAAGGTGAGCAGAATGCTGAGTGCACCGTTTAAAATAAGGCTGAATGTGAAATTGGGTCATGTGGGACTGTATTTACCCATGAATGAGAAAACGCCAGCGCTAAAGTGCTTTCTGTGCAAAGAAATAACAAGCCGATGACTGCATCGACCACTGACAGCTTCAACATTCACTGGCCTAGAAAAATCACTTGAGATGGGGTTGGAGGATCCCCTCCAGGTGTGTGTACGGTGTTTGCATGATACCTGTGAGTTGGTGGAATAGCGTCCAGGTGTGCGGGCCGTACTGGTCTTTGTTGAAGTGGAGATGGTTGACTCCACACTCTTCCCACTGCAGCAGTGTGTGCGGAGACATCGGCCATACTCCTTACGCACCTGCAAAGATACATACAGTTTGGTTAACCAAGGTTGAGGGGAAGTGAGAAATGCTTCAGTTAACAATTAAATTTAATTGAATTTAATCTCAATTTAATTTGGTACAAATATATATAATATATAAAAATTTGTGCCATCAAATCTATTAATCGCGATTAACACACATCTAACACTCACACACACACACACACATATATATATACTGTATATATAAATATATACAAACTTATGTTAGCTGTGAGCAAATGTGATTAATCAATCATACATACATAGATACATAAAGAACCGATCAAAAGTTTGGAAACATTACTATTTTTTAATGTTTTTGAAAGGATCATGTGCCACTGAAGACTGGAGTATTGGTTGATGAAAATTTAGCTTTGCAACACAGAAATAAATTATATTTTAAAGTATATTGAAATAGAAAACCATTATTTTAAATAGTAATAATATTTCACAATATTACTGCCTTTTCTGTATTTTTGATCAATAAAATGCAGGCTTGATGAGCATAAGAGACTTTTTTCAAAAACATTAGAAATAGTAATGTTTCCAAACTTTTGACCGGTACTTTACACACACACAAATACAAATGCAATTGATATATACAATGGCTTGAATGAACCTCTTCTATGATAAGCATGTTTTTTTTTTATGACTGAATTTAAGTTTTTTTGGTTAGTTTAGGTTGAAAAATGTCATGTGGTACGACTCCCTAAAACCCAATGATATTTTTGGATTAATAATTTGTGATATATCTTTTTATAAAAATAATGACTAACACAAACATGTTTTAAGGAAATATGTTATTATTTTCTAATTGTTAGTAACATTAAGCCTTCATTTTCTCAGCAAATATCGATGTATGTGATTAATTGCGATTTGATTACTTAGTCAGCATTTCTTGTAATTAGATTGTATTTTTTTTCATCGATTGGCCATTCCTTGTGTCCTTGTGTTAAAGAGTTCACTCAGTTTATCTCTTTATTCCAGCATGTCAGTGCGAGCGCATTTGTGCGCTTGCGAACAGCAAAGTGAACTTTCGTGTGCATGGCAGGAACTTTCATATCATTTTCATGACCTCAATAGTTAGCATGCTGGACGACCTTCCTAACGCTGTAATCTCAATCAGGAAAAACACACATGTACATTCAACATCACGACCTTTACCTCAATTCTCAAACAACAAGGACCAAAACTTGTATTGCTCCATCCAAAAATCTAGACATAATAACAATAATGACCAATATCAGTACAAAATTCCCCATTGTATCAGCAATAATACAGCTATAATTGCTTTTTAATGTTGTTAACATGGATGCTATGTTATTGTTTGCGCAGCTGTTGAAAGAAAACTCTCTAAGATCGGCCAAATAAAATCTCTATGGATGACTGCACACCCAACTCCTCAAAGACCTCAACCAAACAGGACTTACGGCTTTAGATTTATATCACTGCTGTCTCCACAAAACCCAAATAAGCCAAGATCAGTCCCTCGTCTTGTAAAAACAGCTTTGTGTGGGTCTTTGAGAGAATATATACTACGTTACGAAGATCCATTAGGTATTAAGTCCAATTTATTAGTTAAAAATGTTATGAAATCATTCGCTTTCAGCTTAGAAGTTGCCCGCACGCACATGTATTTAATGCGAAAGAAACATGATAAATTGGCATTTCAGCTTCAAGGTTGGCCAGCCAAATACATAATCAATTTCAACAACAGTCCAATTATTCTGTCCGTCAATACATAAGAAAATTCATACATACACATGTTATTTGTCTCTGATCGATATCTGTTTCCTTCTACAGCTAAAATTCACCGGTGTAATGTGTACTTGTATATGAGCATTTTCATGCTAAATGACTCTGGAAGCTATCCATCGGTCGGCCTTCAGATAATTAAAAGGTTTAAAATCTATCATGAGCTAAATAAATCTGATGAGCTGAGGGTCTCTAATTGAGCATGCATGTGACAGAGGGGTTGATTAATGAGATCATTACTAATGAGAGGCCAGTAAACCCTCAGTAAAATGCCCAGGAAAGAGGTCAATTGAGCCTCAGTATGAGTGTGTGCACGTGATTGCAATACTGCAGATGTTTGCATAACATACAGTATTTGGGTGATTCTTCAAGTTAGGGGAACTTTTCTGCCAGCTAGGATGATTTAATGGAAAAGAAAATGCTTTTAAAAAAACCCAATCATTCTACTTTCAGAGGAGCGATTCAATTAAAATAACAATTATATTTATTCTACATTTATTAAGAAAATCAAGGGAATTCTACTTCCACATTTCCAAGAACTTCGTTCGGCGTGATATACGGTGTGATTCGGTCGGAAAGATATTTTTTATGTTTTTAAAGAATATTGAAAATCTTAAGATGCAAAGAGAAAAAGCTCTCGAGTAGTCAAAAGTGCCCCTAACTGAAGAATCACCCTTATGTGTATGTGTGTTTGTGTGTGTGTCACCTTCTTCTGCAGGATGCAGTGAAATATGAAGATGAACATTCCCTGCAGCGAGTTAAAGACGGTAAAGAGGTAGGCCATGATGACTGTACTCTCATTGATATACATCAATCCAAACGCCCAGGTCAACCCCAGCAGACACAGCAGAGCTATGGCACCTATAACCCAGGACCTAAGAGAGAGAGAGAGAAAGAGAAATTAAACAGATAAAGTGCATAACTCTCACTCAAGCACAGTTGACACACTTCCAAGTATGACCTTAGCCAGTTTATATTATCTAAGTTTATTAAAATGTTATAAGTCTGTGTATGTTTCCTCAGTTCAACAATAGTAAGATGAAAATATAAACTGTCTCAGAGAAAGGCATTATTCTACAGCAGTCAAATGTCAAGCTGGCTCCAGCCATAATGTCTGCTAGTCTGTACTTAGCACTGAGCCTCACACTCATTTAGTGATGTCATTTACTCTTTGGGGTCACACACACACACACACACACACACACACACACACACACACACACACACACACACACACACACACACACACACTTAGACTCACATAATCAGCTTGCAACCCATTTATACTGTGAACTGAGCTAATGTGACAGGCTAATGTTTGGCACCGAAACAAGATCATTAGAAAGTATGAGAGAGAGAGAGAGAGAGAGAGAGAGAGAGAGAGAGAGAGAGAGAGAGAGAGAGAGAGAGAGAGAGAGAGAGAGAGAGAGAGAGAGAGAGAGAGAGAGAGAGGGAGGGAGGGAGACATACAGACAGACAGACAGACAGACAGACAGGGAAACTTTTGAGACGATATACGAGAGACAGTCAATGTTAATTATTGTTTCCATCAGAGACAATAATAATAAAAAATAATGGCGGATCAAGGTGGCAAGACATACAGACAGACAGATGTGTTGTTAATTTTGAACCAACTCGGGACTGATGCAGCAAGAGAACATGCACTCATGAAGAATTATAATTACATTGTTCATTTCAAAGAGCCACGTTGCAGAATTGATGAATCACTTAAATCATTTTAACATTCAGAGAAGCAATCAAACAGTGGAAGAACTACACAGCTAAACACTCCAATCAGAATGCATGATTCAGAAAACTGGCACTCTGATTGGCTGGAGACCCTTACCAGTGACTATCCATAACAAGCCATGCCTCAACAGAATGCTGAAATGTAAAACAGAAAAAAAGGATGGAAAAGGAAACAAAGAAAAAAGACAGATGAAGCTGATGAATGATTCATAAACATCATAAATAAAACAAAACAAACTCAAGAGTTGGAAAACACAAACAAATAAAATGAAAACTTTTTATGATGATGATGAGGATTATGAAATATGGTTGAATTTTTGCAGTCAACACAGAGTTGTCTGCCAGTAAGTTTAGGAGTAACTTGCACCTTGTGATATTTCAAAGTGAGAACTGCGATGGTGGGTGGAGTTAAGCTCTCAGAAGCCAATCACTTCACTGGAGCCAAGATAATCTATTCTATGCACGCCAACATCCGGACTTCAGATGGAATTTGTGCTGAGGCAAAATTTTTGACTGGGCCAGACTTTCTAACTTTAAATTTAGAGAGAGATAAAATGTAATAAATCAACCATGTATCCTGTGCTTGTAGAGCCATTTGTCTCTGCTCTTTTTTCAGTTACTGATTTGGTGACAAAGAGACTAAGGCCCCGATCAGACAGAACACGTTTTTTTGCAGTGAGAGGATCCTTTTTTAAATTGTTTTCTATTGGCAGTTTTGCACTCTGTTTATGCGCCCCGGGTGCATTTTTTTTTCAAGAACTTTATTGAACAATATAAACAACCATAAGCCGCCTGCTGTGCCTCGCATTTTTGTAGGAGTGCTCTGAGCGGCTGAAGTAAAAAAAATGTTTTATCTCTGAGCAGAAAAGCGCCAGACGTCATTCACACTTTTTTTCCCATTGTCCAATCGAATGAATGGAGAAGCGGGCCTTCCGTTGTGGTGACGGAAATGTACATTTGCTCGTCTTTGGTCCAGAGACTGCAGAAACTTGTGGTGGCTGTCGCGAGTTACGCGGAGCAGTATGACTTCACGAGCCCTCTGCTTGTCCATTTTTTTGTCCAAGTTGCTGCTAATATGACAGTTTACTTAACTTGACTTGCGCTATAATCCTTGATTAGACTGACTAGGTGCTAGGTGGTTGCCGCAGCACACTGCTATTTTCGAAATTAAAAAAAGTCAACCAAAAAAAGGCAGTGCAGTGCTCCTCGCGTTTTCAAACTTGAAAAACACGTTATGTCTGATCGGGGCCTAATAGTGCAAAAGTTAGGGTTAGATAATAACTCACACTAGGACTTAGTAACAATGTTGTAAATAAAGATTATATGATGCATGTAGTATAGTATGTATGCTGAGTACACGGTTGCCATAGATAAATACCTAAATGCCTAAATACTTAAATTATATATATATATATATATATATATATATATATATATATATATATATATATTCACTATTTGAAATAAATTTTTACTTTTATTCAGTAAGTATGAATTAAATTTATCAACAGCACTTACAATGTTTCAAAATATTTCTTTTGAATATTCATCAAAGAATCCTGAAAAAAGTATCACAATATTGATAATAAGAAATGTTTCTTGAGTACCAAATCAACATATTAGTGATTTCTGCAGGATGAAACTGCTGAAAATTTCAGATTTGCCATCACAAGAATAAATTTAAAATTTTCTTTAATTTTTAAACATATTAAAATAAAAAGCATTTTTTTAATTGTAATATTTCACAATGTTACTGTTTTTACAGCTTACAAACCTATAGTTTTGTTTATTGTTTCCTATATGTTTGTTATTATGGTGTTGGCAAACATTGTTAAATCAAAGACACATTAACACATATTTGTCCATCAATATCTGACCGTTAATTAGAGGTGTTTAAATGACAACTGGTTTTTATTATCTAATGTACTGACATACATTTTTAAGTGTGGTTTAAAAAATTCTGGTTCTGCTGTTAAAATAAAGTTTTGTAAACTTATAAATATGGCAAACAGTTATGTTAACTGTTAACTTTATAATTAGTAACGATTTCAGACACAATACTGGAAGTTACATTGTCTATTTTTGATCCTCCAACGAAAATAGTTTCAAGTAGAAATAATGAAAAACAAACTAATAAAAATGATGAAAACACATAAAATGACTAAAAGATCAAATAAAATTAAAAAGAAAACTGAAAATATGAACATAAAAGATAATTCAAAATAAAATAGCTAAATAATACTAAAAGAACAAAGGTTTGTTCATGGATAAATCTGTTTTTTAACAATTGGGTTAAGTAAATGATTCAATGACTCACTTAAAAAGACTGTAGGTGTGTTCGACTTGAAGGGGTGCTGCGCATTATTAGTCGGTCTGACTGGTGCATGACATTAGAGTACAGCAAGAGCGATTCGAAAGCATACGGAGCCATCTGCTCTCTAAGCGCTCTTGCGGTACTGTGATGTCATACATCGATCGGTGCCGTTTCAAGTCGAACACACCTAGGCTGCATGCGAAATTGCATACTTCCCATTATACTGTATTCCCTACTATATAGACCTTATGTAGCCCCGCCCCTTTTCAGCGCTGCGCTCGTTGTCTTTTGACTTCCGGTCTGTATTTTCACAGCGATTTTCCGTGTTTATTAATGAACGGCTCGTTTTAAAATCTTCCCGGTCTACTGACATTTTTTAAGTCATCTGCTTTAAACATTACAGTCCTCATGATAACTTTCGTTAACTTTACATTAAGTAAATCCACTTCAAAAGCGAATTACTCCTGGACAGCAGCGCCATAGAAATATACAGAGCGACCACTAAAATGGAAGTTCAAAGACAATATTCTAAAGATGGCGGCGCCCTCGTTTCTCTGGCGCATAAGGTCTATAGTAGGCGGAAAACAGAATGTGACAAAAGTAGTATGTCCGAATCCACAGTATTCATAAACGAGAACGCAAAAAGTCCCCAGATGATCTACTACTTCCAGCGAGATTCTGAAGTGTGCATTCTATGGTCACTTTACTATCTCATGAGGCCACCACGGGAGGGTATTTATTGAATTGAATTTGAATTTCTTATTCAAAATAAATACCTACTCAAGAGTGTATACGGTTTTGGACAGCAGCCCTAATCTCGTTTCGTTCCTGAATGAATCAATGTTTTGAACCATTCCTTTGTGTGAATGAGTCACTTGCTGCCACCTACTGGCATATCGATGTAACCTACAGAAACCCCCACCACTAATGCACAAACCGACATTTCAGAACGTCACAGTGCTGTTGTATGTATCAGCAGTTTTAGAACAGCGCTTGTCCAATCATATAAGAGTACTGTAACTGTTGTATAACATGAACATCTGTTCAGAACACTAGAACTACAGCAGAAAATCTGCATTTGGGTCACAGATTTGAACAGTGACTCCTCTGCCTGTGTTCTGAACATCAAAAAGAATAATCAATTACTGGAATATGCTAACTAACCTAGATTCAGCATGCACTGTCTGCCAATGGGCTGCTGTGTATAGATGAGCCATACTACACGCTGTGCACTGCACAGTTTCTGATCCCCCACATTACTGGCTGTGTTTTAATACACCCTTATATGCCAGCCCCTTGTGTCCTAGCACTCTTAAAGATGATGCTGGCTTAATTTGAATAAATAGCACAGGGAATGTGATTTATGTCAAGTTTTTTTAATTTAATCATTACAGATTCTGTCCCATGAGAACTCAAACATCAAGGAGAAAGTGGCAGATGAAGACACTTTAAACTGCGTCTAACTTTAGATATGCAGTAGAACATTCTTCTCATTTAAACACCTCTAAGGAGTGGTTTGAAATTAAAGGACAATTGTGTGTTTAGTGAAAATGAAGACAGTTGCAGTGCAATCAAGAAAAGCAATAAAGTACACACACACACACACACACACACACACATTGAAACACAGAATAAATGCCTTACTTGATGTTGTCCAGGCAACCAGAGTCAGGTTTGAGAATCGCAGTATGGTGAAACATCTTATATAGCGCAATGCCCAGGAAAATAACATTTAGCTGCAACACAAAATCATAAAATGCATGAAATTATAAAAGAAGACTCTAACATCATTAATTAACCAATGCATTTCCAAGACTTTGCTATTCATTTGTAATCGGTGGATACGGATATTTGAATTCCTTACTGGGCATATTTTCATTTGTCAGGAATGAATAAACAGATTTAAATGAATAAAATAAAGCAGAATCGCTCAATGGAGGATTCATCTTTCTTGCACGCTCATTTGCATGCCTTTACGAACCCTGGAAATCACAGTTTTATAATGGGAAATACTAATGCACCAAAATGAACTTTCTTGGCAAAAACTGAAGCTACTGGAACTGAAAACCCTAATTTTAAAGACTTTGTTAGAAATAATAATGTTTAAACAATCTGATAACTGTTTAAAACAGCATTTATGCATGTGTCAGTGTTGATGAATGTGATGTTGCCTATACCAAACAGAGATCTTGCTTTTTTGACACATTGTTATGACGTGCAGATAACAATAACTCCAAAACTGATGTTTTTTTATCAATACAAGCACATCCTTACTCTACAGTATAATAATATAACAGCATAAGATTTGTCTAACGCTTGTACAAGACAAGTGCATGTGTGCAACCTGTTAAACCTCTGGATTAAACATCTAATATCCAAGGGGAACATCTTGGAAAACGCAAGCACATATATACGTTTTTTTGTTTTAATATTTTATCATTACAATGGTGTTTGAATTGTCTCACACATTGTGTGTACACAGTTAGAAAAAAGCAAACAAATGTAAACTGCATTCATGTTTGAAATTTTGTCTGCGTACATTTCATCATGCATCAAACCAGCTACTCATCTCGTCAACTTTAAATGTGAGAGTTTTATGGTAAAATATCAGTAGCTGATGTTTATATGACAGGTATGATTCTTCTCCATGTCAAACATTTGGTTATCTGATTTTTGTAGTAGTGTTTCAGCCAAAATTTCAAAATTTTCTCATAAAATTTCAGTACATGCCTAATAGGAACCCTTTTGGGAATGTTAGGTTTTCATGTTTTATGGGGACTTTCCACAGACATGATGATGAACATTTCACAACACATTTCACAACACAGAAACATTTCCCCAGAAGGACAAGGATTTCATATATTGCCATTTTGGGTGGGACATTTTGCCCACATAATTGTGTAGGGTTTACCTGAATGAACGCACACACAAACACACACACACACACACACACACACACACACACACACATCCCTCTTTCTCTATATATAGCAGTTGGGCAGTTGGGTTGCTCAGCTTGTTTTGTAGGGTGACTGTGACTTTCCCGTAATTGGGAAAATGCCCTCGACACACTATTATCTGAACCCCCCCATGTGGTTGTGTGTGTGCGCGCGCCAATGTGGAATTGGCTTTGCTCTATCATTCTCCAAACCCCCAGCGTGTGTGTTTCTGTGTGTTAAACTCACCATGATGATGAGAGTAGCAGGCCCAATGAAACTCCAGATAAAGTAAGTATCTAACCTGAGCCAACACCTACACAGAAAAAGAGAGCAAGAGAGAGATTTCCAAATGAAACTGGTCTCCAACCCCTTCCAATTGAGAACAAAGCAGGTTTAAGTTTCAGGAAGGAATGTTAATATGTAATGTTCTGATGTTTGGTTGATCATCGCATTCAGAAAGGGCTCATCGCCCACATAACATTCGGAACCTCAAGGGGTGATTGACAACCCAGAGCTGAATTATTAAACTCTTCATCTCTGCTATACTGAAATCACATCTAAAGCCCAGCAGGAGTGGAACATATACACACACTGTTTGAGTGTGTGTATGTATGTGTGTGTGTGTCTGTTCCAGGCCACCAAGTCAGACATGCTCCCTCTTTAAAGAACAGATACCATATGCTAGAGAATGCAGAAACCAAATAGGATTATAAATATTTTAGGAACTTCAATTCATGTACGCTGGGATTAGGCCAAGCATACATGCTCTTTGTGCTGTATTTTAGCTCTTACCAGCCTGGCACTGATTTCACCAACCATCTGCCATGACAACACCTTAATTTATGCTCCTCTCCACCATGGGGACATGGTGTTTATGGTTTGTGTGGAGTTTAGGAATAATATGAAAGTGTGGGAGACACATTAAGGTTTGAAAAGCACTGATTATCTGCCAAAAACTGGGGGGACGAATGCTCTAAAAGTGGCGTGGCCACGTTTCCCCTGCATAAGGATCCCTACTCCCCTGTTTAGATCTCCACTGTTGGCTTAGGTTAACAGGATCTGCAGTAAAATAATGTTCTTCTCCTTCCCTCCCTCCCTTGCATTCAGTTCTTGTTTTTAAATGAGTGTGACCTAATTCTGCGGTCTGGTGAGACTGTGTGCTTGAGTGACCACCACTTATTCATATGCCACATTCAGCATCTCATCTTTAAATGATGATTTTTGCTGAAATATTTATCTGAGTGAACATCCCTCATGGCTGTGTCTGGCCACTAACTGCAGTAATGCCAGCTGAACAGTTTTCTTTATGAATATGAATTAGGGCAATTTCACCAGTTTGCCCATTTCAGAACTCGTGAACACACAAGCGACTTTAAGCACAACCTAATCTGATGTGCTTGGCACTTGCAGAACATTTAGCTGGAGTAGACAGCATTAGAGGGATTTCTGATCTCCTACACTCACTGATCAGAAGTCATTTTGTGGCTTATTGCTTTCAAAGAGAGGAGCATGTTTTGACTGTGTATTTGTAAACTTTATTTATATTTGGTGTACTTGCATTAATGTTCAAAAGTTTGGGGTAGGTAAGATTTTTTTTTAAAGTCTTACTGTATGTATTTGATCAAAAATACAGTAAAAACAACAAAATATTGTGAAAGATTTTTACAATTTGAAATAACTGTTTCCTATTTTAATATATTTTAAAATATAATGTATTCCTGTCTTGGCAAAGCTGAATTTTCAGGAGCTATGACTCCAGTTTTCAGTGTCCTTCAGAAATTTTTTTTTTTTTCAGAATTCTTTGATGAATAGAAAGTTTATTTGAAACTAAAAACCTTTTGTAACAAGTCTTTACTGTCACTTTCTTGCTGAGTAAAACTATTTACATTTTTTTTTTTTTACTCCTTGGAGTTTAAAACTTTTGGACCCCATTGACTTTCACTGTTTGTACGAAAACAGCCGAACATCCTTTGGTTTAGAATGGCATGAGGGTAAGCATATGATAAAGGAATTTTACATTTTTCAGTGAACTACAATATCTCTTTAATGAAATAATTATATATGATTTGAGTCAGGTTATTCGTGCTCATGAAGTCATTTGCCACAAAGCAGCCGTGTTTTTATCCAAAGTGACTTTCAGGGCACTAATTGCAAAGCCATTCCCTCTTGAGCAGTCTGGTGTGATGTGTCTCGCTCAAGGGCACAGTGCTAATAGAGCAGGTCTGTGATCTCAGTAACTCTTTTCCTGTGTCACTAATTCCTGAGATTGGACCTGAAATCCTCCTTAACCATTAGGGAACACTGCTAGTAAGAAAGCAACTGGGTCTTTGCAAGCAAAACTGGAATGGAAGCCGACAGACGCCTTTTGGACATCACACTAGTGATAGACCAATACATTGGCCAGACAGATTCATTGGCTGATAGTTGTGTCCGCTTGGCCAAATCAAGTGTTACCTCCCCCTTATGTTAGTTCCAAAATCTTCAGAGAGCTGTCAATGAATAATAAGTGATATGTTTTTTTTGTTTTTGTTTTTCTAGTGGATTTTGAGTAAATATTGTGTGGAATAATTGTGTAAGATTTTATTTGAATTATGTAGGGGAGACTCTGTAACTAAAAGGTTTTGAATCAAAAATTGTCTTTTGCATCTCTCTATAATTAAAATATTCGTATGAATTTTGTTCTTAAAACTAAAATTTCAATATCGTATTTTTGTAAGAGAAAACAAGACAACAAAACCACCCTGGCATACATTTAGGCAACTATAGGGGCAAGTTGTCACATTTTATACTGAAAGTAAAAATTGAGTTGTAACTTTCATTTTATATTTATTTATATATATATATATATATATATATATATATATATATATTTATATATTGCTGACATTTGTTCAATTTAACTGAAAAGGTTGTTTAATGGCACACACTTACACACATGCTGCATGTTGAAAAAAAAATTCATGTGCGTGTCTTTTTTCCTGGGCAACAATGGTGCGAATGTTTAAAAAGAGTAACAACTAACCCCTTTATGCGCATTTTATATTGGCAAATGTCCACCATGCACCCTCTATGTGCCATATACATACACTCTTTCAGTTCCATAGCTGCGATAATCCACGGCGGCAGAAACAGCCACTATAACAGCAGGCACTCCGTATCCAGTGAGATAGAAGTACTTGGTGCGCGAATACTCGCTTTCGAACACTTCCACCAGCATGATGTACAGCTGTACGCCTTCCAGAAACATCCATGTAAACGCAGCCAAGAAGAAGAAATGCAGCAGGGCCGCAAACACCGCACAGACGATCTGTAACAAAGACACACACTGAGCACAAACGGTGTTGAAATTATCTACCCAGTATCTGTGTGATCTGAGCTGCTTTGAGTATTAACCGTCTGTTCTGTTATCACTTCAGAAATTTCCCGACGGATTTTCAGTACTTTATCTTTGTCATTTTCCATTTGTCTTTGCTTATATTCTCCTCTCTCTCTCTCTCTCTCTCTAAGGACACAATGAGATTTTTTTTTCATTAACGAGAGGTCAAAGACCCACTCTATTTCTGTAATTAACAAGAGTCAGGTGCCCAACTTGGCGACTTAAGGAATTGTGTGTGTGTTCTGCAATAAATCTAAGTCCATCAAGTGTGTATATGTGGGCCTTTTCAGTGTGTATCGTACGGGCTGGTCTGCACGGTTGATCCCGGTGAGGAAGAGCGTTTCAGCGATAAAGAGGGAGATGCAGAGGTTCTTATGGATGGTGTTCCTGTCGCTTTGGAGACCACGGAAGAAACAGAAGGTGAAGATGCAGATGAGCAGACAGACCAGTGACAGCAGGATCCCCACCCACGTTATGACGTCCAGCAGCAGCTCATGCACCTGGCCTGCCTTCTGAGAAGTAGAGAGAGTGGGAAGAGGGAATGATGTTAGTCAAGGTTCATATAAGCATCTACTACCGTCAGTAAATGTTACCCGTGCTGGCAAAATCAGTCACAATGAGCAAATTTTCAAAAATGAGTTATTGTTATTTTCACATTCTATTAAAAACCTTCAAAATGATATATAATTGGTTGGAATCAGACAAAAAATTACTGAGCCACATCTGTTTAAAGTCGATAGAGTCAGCAAAGTCAATTTTGAGAAAATCTAGTTTTCTGAAGGCTCCAAAACAAAATCACCTAGCAACCATACCTTAAAATAATATCTACAGGAAAAATATATGTTCAACTTTTTTTTCCCATGATACCACAATTGTTTGATTTACATTAATGAAACAGACAGCCTTTATATAAAAACCTACTGTACCGCACAATCTAATATAATATTACACATCAATGTTTCCCCAACAGTTAACCCAACGTTCACTTAAGACATATTAGATAATGTTTGCGTGATTACTCTGCCAGACAGATGTGTATATTGGGTCTGTCTTTGTGCACACGCTTTGGATCTGTCAGTGCGCGTAAGATCATGTTGTTTACGTCAGCATAAGTTTGAAAATCACATTTAATTGGTTCAGACTCATGCCATCGAAAATTCACTATAAGAGAATATTCACAAAGTTGGAATGCTGCGTTTTAAAACGGTACGAAACTTGTGCTGAGGGGAAGCGCCGGTCGTCGAGAAGCGAGCAGAGAAACAGCCATTTTCATGGACAAGGGAGAGGTACCCCTCTCAGAATACGCACAAATAAAGATACTTTTAGAAATATTATGAAATAATATTACAATTTAAAATACATGTCATCTATGATATATTTTAAAATGTAATTTATTCATGTGATGAAAAAACAGCATTTATTTGAAGTAGATTTTTTGCAATAATATAAAACGCTTGACTATCACTTTTGACCAATTTAATGTGTCCATTTTGAAAAAAATAAATAAAATGTAATAAAAAAACTCAAACATTTGAACAGTAGTATATGTAAGCTTGACTACAAAATTTCTCAACAAGCCTATTCCTAGTATGGAAGTTCCTTGCTGGTAGAGTTCAGACAGGATGCAGAACTTGATCGGTCAAAGCCCAGGTGGAATATGCAGACCTTTTTATTATTATTATTGTTATTATTATTTACATTTTCTGCACTGATTTTGGAGGAAGATCTGCAAAACATGGACTTAAACATGGTCAAAATAGTTAAAAAGAGCTGATACTGCAGTACTCTTTTTTGCGGCTGAAAGCATTATAAAATACATAAAAATATTTAATAATTGAACATAATGTTTCACTTCTTAAATGGTGAGCATTCAATTTTTGCAGAGTCACAGATTGTGGGCCTGGGTTTGTCGGAATGGTCCATTCATTTCAGCGGTAGTGTGAGAAATTTGCCACTGACAAGACTCAGTGTTCAGTGAATGTGTGCAGTCAGGCCTGAACACACAGAAGTATACACACACTAAATGGTTTTATTAATCATTCATACATATACGCAACATCCATTAATGCAGCCTCAAGGGTGTGGGTCCAAATGGTGTGTGTGTATGTGTGTGTGTGTGTGTGTGTGTGTGTGTGTGTGTGTGTGTGTGTGTGTGAATGTTTAAGGTCACTCCTCCTCTCTGCACACAACATTTACATTTATGTATATCCTGACCTTTTGCCTTTACGTTTTGTGCATAAATCATTTCGGTAGTCTTCTGTTGACACACACATGCATACATCTCATGACATGTTCATGTATGTTCAATTCATTAGTCTACACTATATTTGGACTTTCCACATCTGTTTTGTCCATGTATTACTGTTTGCATGTGTGTGTTTGTGTGCAGTGAGAGAGAGATGAGTGTCCTCTCTGAGATACTGTAACACACATTACACAGTCTTATAGCCCAAGGCAAGAGCCGAGTGGCTTCGGGAGACCTGTGAGGTCTCTTCTAGCAGTGGAAGACGTAACCTATTGCAGTGCTAGTGAGTGCAGTTCAAATTTTTATACTGGGTCTGGTTGTAAATCTCAGGTTAGCTGTAAAGTATTCCATTCTCAACCGAATTACTAGAAGAGTACAGCATCAAATTCAATGACCACCACTTCACCAGCCATTAATAATCAACTTATGCTTACTGTGGCCACATAAATTACTATGAATGAAACTCAACATGACATTCACTGCTCAACACAGCTCCAAGTCCTCAACCAGCTCAATCAGTTCCCCACCATTAAAGCAATGGTGGTCCACAAGCTCAAACTAGGTTGATCAAGATGGTACCAGGTCAACGTCTGCTCCGCCACAGCCTGTCTTGCTGGGAAACCACTTATCTAGTCTGGACCAGCTAATAATGACCAATTTTGACCAATTGGAAAGCTGAGTTTTCAGTTATATGAAGTTATGGGTATATAGTTTGTATAGTTTAAATCTATAGTGGGCACTGTTAGTTTTTTAAGCTTTGTCTTTTGATGAAAATTAACTTTAAATGTAGTTAATATTTTGTCATGTCATTTTCATTCATTTTAGTCCATTATACAAGGCGTACAGTATACATTTGATTCATTTTGATATATTTTTTTGACAACATTTCAGCTGATGACAATGAGCAGTGTTGATATTAACAAAAAAAAAAATAATATATATATATATATATATAAAAACTTTCCATTTATTGAAACAAAGCTAAAATAAAGCAAAGTAAAATATAAATATTAGATGAATTAAAAAAACTTGAAATGTTGCCTTGGCAACTAACCATAATAAAAAAGTTTAAGACTAAAGTTGACTAATGCTAACTAAAACTAGATGAAAAAAATGAAAGCTAAATAGATAAACTAAAAAAAAAACATTAGCATATAACAAAATTAAAAGGAAAAGAAAACCAACAACATTAAAAGTAAAATTTAAAATAAATGGAAAATATAAATAAATGCTTCAGTAGTATATAAATAATGCTAAAATAACATTGGTGCTTGAAAATGTGTTAATCTGTAAGAGACATTCTGAATAGCAAGTACCTCTTTTTCAAATTCACCTGTTAATAGCTTGCAGTGTCTTCTTGCTAATTAAAATCGTTTAATTACTTTCCATCTTTTTGTCTAATTTTCTTTCATTGTCACTGAACAAATCAAGAAATCATTTGTTAATATACAGTATACATTGTCATTAGTAATTTAATTGACGAGATAAGTACTGATAACGTAACAGACATACCTTGACCTCCACGTGGGCCATGAGCACGGCAAAGTTCGTGAGGTGTGTGCAAGAACAGGACGTGTGAGTGCGGTTGGTGCCTAGTAGTCTGCAGTCCTGAGTGGACCAGTATCCGGTCATGGTGCGTTTGGAGTAACTCCAAAAGGAGCAGTTCGGATTGAAGTTCTCTTCCGACTGCTGGAATAAGGAGATGCACATCATACACTCCATTATAGTGACAGAAATCACTAGAATGCAGAAATACTCAAAAAAGAAAGATGAAAATGTAAGTGTATATAATACCTGTATGTGTCTGACAGTGAAGAACACAGGTTCAGAAAGGTACACCTTGTTACTGTCTTTATTAATAGCTGCAGTAATAACAGGTGAGTTGACTATAAGTGAATAGTTTGGATAGGCCGCTTCACTGCCGAGCCGCACGCTAGCATTCTCCGTAGACAGATACTGGCCGAGGTTCTTATAGAGAACCAGAGCCAAACGGATCTCACCTGAGGAATAGAAAATACAGAAGCGGTCAGTCTGGGTAGTGTCCGATTGTGAATTAAAAAGAGGCAAACGGACAATGACAGATTACCGTTGCGTCCTTGCTGTTTGAGTGTGTTGGCTGAGAGATGGATGGAGTTGCCGGATAATCCAGTTTGAGGGAAGGTTAGATCAGCCAGATTAACATCTGTACTTAGACGCGCCACCTCCAGTTCTGCAAAACAAACGTGTTCATGATAAGATGCTGCTGTTATCAGACACGAGGGGAACTGTAAGTTTAGCTCTTTTCTATTAGAAGTCCTGTGTTTTCAGAAAGCACGAAACCGAATTTGATAGAAAATATGAAAAGATACTGATAAAACATTGCCAGTCTATGTAAAATGATGACACACGGACACGATGCACCGTATTTTTACCCTTTTCATAGTATTGAGAGGTTCACGCTATGGATTAAACTCTGTCTCACCCCTCATTTTAAAATGAATATATTTGAGTGCACATCAGTAAGAACACCCACATTTGCTTCAAGGTAAATTAATGGTAATAACATAATGTTAATTCATTTACATATGGATTCAGGTCACATTAGAGGTGACAGCTACTAAAAAGCTCACAGTACCGTAGATGTGTGAAGCAGTTCTGTTCACTTACAGTACGTTAATGTTATCATTTGTAATCGATTTCAAATGAGGCTTCTCTCTTTTCAGTTGACTACGATAAGCGCTTTTCTTTCTCTTCTCGAGTCAGTTTTTAATTGAACAATTTCTTTAAAGAAAGACAAAAGATGTTTTGCAATCTCACACTTCATTACAGATTACAAAGAATAATACAAGCATATTATACTGAAAAATTCATTCCTATGGGATGTTCTAAAAGGCTAGTTTGAGCCAGAGCCGCTGAAAAACAAAGTTTAATCTCGCCGCCACGCGGTCATGTGGTTCATGGAGCTCCCAATAGTTCCAAAAACTCTGTGCTGTCAATCAGTTTAAGCAGGATAGACAGCAGTTTCACTATATTTGCAGCAATTCCTTTTAAATATTAATGCATAATATGCATTGATTGTGCATTGAATATACGCTGACAGTAGCATTTTCTTCTGGGGAGAGACAAAGAAACAACATTAATATGCTTTTCTTGAGTTTAGGTATTCCTTCGAGGGTTACACTCATACTCCATGGCAGTCAAAAGTGACCAAACTCCTTAAGTGTAACTTTTTATCTTTTTAGTACTAAATAATATTTGTGCAATAATTATGA
This sequence comes from Scardinius erythrophthalmus, assembly GCF_964197995.2. NCBI lineage: Eukaryota > Metazoa > Chordata > Actinopteri > Cypriniformes > Leuciscidae > Scardinius > Scardinius erythrophthalmus. The sequence goes on from NC_138223.1 coordinate 17,592,789, forward strand.
TCCATTAATGACCATTTCAAATAATTGTATTTTTTCTAATATGTTTATTATTCATGTTACAATTAGTGTTGTATTTAAGGTTAAAATAGAGAAAAAGTTGGCCGGAGAGATAATATTCATATATAATGCTATGGTTAACCATTAGATGCCTCTATGGCTCTTTAATATACATGTATATCGCTCTGGTCTAGTTGCTCAAAACTCAAGAATATTGCTGGTCATAATTGCTTACTTTTTTTTTTAGGTTTTGTATTTGAGTATATACAGTACCAGTCAAAAGTTTGGAAACATTACTATTTTTAATGTTTTTGAAAGAAGTCTCTTATGCTCATCAAGCCTGCAGTTAAAAAAAAAATAATATTATGAAATATTATTTCAATTTAAAATAATGGTTCTCTTTTTAAATATACTTTAAAATGTAATTTATTTTTGTGATGCAAAGCTGAATTTTCATCAGCAAGTACTCCAGTCTTTGGTGTCTTATGATCCTTCAGAAATCATTCTAATATGCTGATTTATGATCAATGTTGGAAACAGTTGTGCTGCTCAATATTTTTTTTATAACCTGAGATACTTTTTTCAGGATTATTTGATGAATAAAAAGTTAAAAAGAACTGTATTTATTTAGAATAGAAATCTTTTGTAACAATATACACTACCGTTCAAAAGTTTGGGAACAATAACTATTTTTTTTTTTTAAGAAATTAGTACTTTAATTCAACAAGGATGCGTTAAATTGATAAAAGGTGATGGTAACGATTTATATTGTTAGAAATGTTTTTATTTTGAATAAATGCTGTTTTTATGAATAAATGCTGTTAACGTTTTACTCATCAATGAATCCTGAAAAAAGTATTCCAAAAAAATATATTAAACAGCACAACTGTTTCCATCATTGATAATAACTGAGTATCAAATCATCATATTAGAATGATTTCTGAAGGATCATAAGACACCAAAGACTGGAGTACTTGCTGATGAAAATTCAGCTTTGCATCACAAAAATAAATTACATTTTAAAATATATTAAAAAAGAGAACCATTATTTTAAATTGTAATAATATTTCATAATATTACTGTTTTTTTTTTTTGTTTTTTTTTTTTTACTGCAGGCTTGATGAGCATAAGAGACTTCTTTCAAAAACATTAAAAATAGTAATGTTTCCAAACTTTTGACTGGTACTGTATTTAGACATGATCAAACACTAGATTTTTATAAGTTTAGATTTTTCTGTTACATTTAAAAGGTTAATTATTCACATCCTAATGTTTTTTTATACTCACAGTATACACATCAAGTGAATATTAATGAATGCAAGCAAATACTGAATTTAACCCATGAAAAAAGTTAAATACTGTTAACAAAACAAAACTCTTTATTATATACTATCTCCAGTGAGGCACTAGATAAGTTATTTCTTGAATGGGCAGTCTTCACAGAAACTCATTCAACCTCCTACAGGGAGAGAAGGATTGTATTTTATCTAACTGCAATTAGAGTCTAACTATCTATTATGTAACAATAAACATTAAAGTGCTTCATAAAATACCACTACTTTCTAGATTCCTGAGAGCTCAACTAATGTGTTAAAATGTCAAAGAGAAAAAAGTTTACCAGTGAGTGCGCTTGAGAAACACTGTGGGGATGGGGAATGGCATTCCCCATAGTTCCATAGTTCCAGCATGGAATGGGGTTCAATGCTGGAACTACAGTATTGGTTGTTTGAACCATTGCTTGCTCCACGACATGCGATACTTCCACATTCCTCAATTCCAATGGAAATCTTTGGGAGTGTCGCAACTCTGTTTTTTTAAAGGCTCTGATATGAATTGGCAACAGTGACAAAGGGGGTGGGGCTTAGCAAAGGGTCGGTAACACCTCCCAAGGGCGTAGATTTGGTTTGACATTGGGGGGGTTGAAGTTTGGGTATGCCTCCTGATATTGTGATCATGGTATAAATATTGGGGGGGTTGTAATGCATAGATTTAAATATTGGGGGGGTTATCTCCCCCCCATCCCCCCCACAAACTACGCCCCTGCCTGTCACAGTAGGTATAGGACTTTCTGCATTAGGTTAATGTGAGGAATAGAAATTCACATGCTATTTACATCAAATATGCAAATGTGTTGCATCTGCAATATGCATCTGTAGAAAAATATTTTTGAAGAATTAAAGTCATTTCCCCATCGAAACATGCAGACAGCCTTGGGATTTAAAGATGTACGTTTTTTTTTATTACATGAAAAGGAAAAACATGTCTGCATTCACAAATCAGTGCTTCTGTAGAATCTCATAAATTTATCAAAGACCATATATAAATCAGTTTATTGATTGTCCAGTATGCGCTTAAGACACTGCATTGCAAACAATGTTTATTTATTGAGTAAAGATGAAAGACACCTTTGGCTGGCCAAAGAGCTTTATAAATTCACTCTGAGACATGAAAGTATGTGTCTGCATGTGCGAGTGCGGTATATCACATCAGCGTGTGAAGTCTACAGTTCCCTAGAGGAGCGATGAGTTATACAACAGGCGTGTGATGAAGTTATGCATCTTTAAATCACATCTGAATCTGTGTGTATGTGTGTGTGTGTGTGTGTGTGTTAGCATTATTAAAATCATTTCCCTCGTATCTGCAGGTGGTCTCTAGGCCAAGCTACAGGCGGTTTATGTAATTTTCTGCCCAGGTTTGTAATATAAAGTAAAAAAATACAGCTCTGTATGTGTCTGTTCGTGCACAAGTGTGCGTTTTATGAAATACCGATTTCTGTTGCATCTTAAAGTAGATAAAATCCTTATTAAAGGCAAAATTTAACACCCTTCTGATCTCATTTAACAGATGATACTTTTATGTCATCATTGCATTCATTTATTTACACACTACATCACATTACACCTCTCTAATAATCAAAATCTAATAATCAAAATGATGTTCCTGAAATGAGTTCTAATTATGCAAGTCAGATGGTGCAAATTTCCTCAGTAGTTTTCGGATGAGATGTAACATATTGTATACCCTCATCTACAGATGACTGAATCAAGGAGCTTGTGACAGATTTGGAGTGCTTTTACCCTCCTCAGACCTGTCTTAGAGCTGAACGCACCATGGATTACCTGTTTGACACTTTTTTTTCTGGTCTGACATATAAGAAAGGATATTTTCAGGTGGAAAGTGAGATACTTGCAGAGAAAACACAAAGAAAACCTGAAGTAATAAACTCACACTCCCCAGGGTAATGATCAGAGGGATATGGTGTGTGCGTGTGCGTGTGCGTGTGTGTGTGCGTGTGAGAGAGAGAGAGAGAGAGAGAGAGAGAGAGAGAGAGAGAGAGAGAGAGAGAGAGAGAGAGAGAGAGAGAGAGAGAGAGAGAGAGAGAGAGAGAGAGAGAGAGAGAGAGAGAGAGAGATCCATAAGAAACAGAACGGCCCAGTTATATAAAGCACTTCAAGCACTGCACAGCAGATATGGTGCCTTCAAAGCAGACACACACACACACACACACACACACACACACACACACACACACACACACACACACACACACACACACACACACACACACACACACACACACACACACACAGGCTGCAGGGGTGCTGACACTGTGCTAACCTAATTAGCTGAATCTAGTCTTCACAGAAAACTAGCACTGAAACACACAAGCGTAATCTATAAACATGCTCTATTCAAACCAGACAAGTCGTTTGGATCGTTCTTCTGGTATTCTGTTTTAAAAAGATTTAGAGAGCATCTTTTTTCACCTAAAAATGACAATATCTGCATTCAGTCTCTAAAAAAAGCAATTTCCCACATATTCTTCGCTCTTTAGTGTACACATTAATTTAACAAGAACAGCTCACAGCATACAGAAAGCCTTAAAGGAGGATGAATGGAGAGAGGGAGAGAGAATAAGAGGAGGAATAAGTTTCTCATTTGAATAAACGGATAATGGTAGGAGATTTTGTCTGCGAGATTTAGATTAGCTTTCGGCTAAGATTTGAGATTGAAGATCAAAAAGGAAGAATATAATGATAAAAACACTATTTTATTTTTACTGAAAGGCTTGTGTATGCAAAAAAGGATTTGAGCTCACTGCTGAAAAGCATCTAAGAAGTTCTGCATATTCATTTCTTGATTAAGTCTTATGTAAAATACATAAAATACATCAGATATGTATGGTTGCATAAATCCATGTTTCATGACTGATTTTTTAGCACCCCATCCACAACAAGTTTCCAGTCTGTCTTCAGTACACATTAGAAACGAACATGCTGAACAGAACGGCACAATCACATAAAATCAGAAGTTATTTGATGTTTAATGTGCAGTTATGTGGAAAGGAATCTTGGAACAATGAGATGGCAAAATGGAAAGAGAAAACAAGCAATTTACAAAATGTTTTCACAGCCAAAGGGTCAAAAGAAAGTTTAGCCGATTAGCATGGTTAGCCCTTGCCGACAGACGCAGTTTTAATAAACAATACAGTTTGCTCTGATCTACACTGTAAAAAGTGAACATTTAAGGAGATATTTCTACCTGATTCTAACTATAAAATCTAATTTTGTTGTTGTAACCTGATCCAAACAGGTTTAAAAAAAAAAAAAAAAAAAAAAAGGGAATGTAATTGAGTTACATTGACCCAATATACAATTTCCAATAAAGCTCAGGATGGACACATTCTACGCATGCGCACTAAAACCACACCAGACCTATAGAGGGCAGTATAACCGTAACTCATGTCAGCTACAAGACATCTGCTCTGAAGGACAAATAAGAAGAAAAGGTTTGTGTTTGGCGGATCCTTGCTGATCTGCGAATTTTACTTCAAAGATAAACAAATATACATCAAATTACATCATAAAACGAATATACACTCAAAAAATATTTGACCTCTTGTTCTTGGTATTTAAAATGAGCTAAGGTAACACAATTTAACATTTGTCACAACTTAATTTCATTGTGTTCAATCCACCTAATATATTTAAAAGTGAAGTTTACTTAATTCATTTGTGTTGAAACTATGTGAATCATTTTTTTGGACATAACTGTCTTGCTGGGCAGTTAATCTGTTCCGAACATGCTTTGCAAGGGACTGCATTAGGAGAGTAAATTTAGGGATTAATATAGGGTTATTTTATGTGTTTTTCAGTAAAGAGAAAGATGTTGGTAGTTTATGTAAATGTTTAATGTTCAGTTATGTCGGACATTTAGAGGAGTTTTTGTTATTGGATTTTATGATTACCTTTGTGCTGAAGAGTAGCGCTTGTGGGCGCTCAATGTTCTATGTCAGGACTGATACCTTTATTAATTAAGGGTAATTTTTTTTTTTGAGAGTATTTACATCAGGGTGGAAAAGGACTTTCAACATATACATCAAAAAAAGCTTATATTAGCTATTATATTTTACCTTGCTGGAGAAATCAGGTTATATCTACTGACAGTTATGCTTCAGTAAAATCTTGTTTTTTTCCAGGTTGGTTGAATTCAGTTATAATTAGTAATAAAACAAAACAAGTTATTTTAGATGTTACCACGTGGAGTTGAACAGACAAAACATTTGTTTTTCAGTGTAGGATCCCAAAGTGATTCTATTGGCTCAAAGAACTTTTAATAGGCATTCTGTTGATTAAAAATCATACAAGATCACTTTATGTTGCATGTCGTCAGTACTATGTTATGTCTTTCAAATTGTTAATAAACTAAAACTATAGACAGTGAAATAAAAAAAAAAGATTACTTATTTAACTTACATTTTGCAAGCTAACCGCAGCGTACTAGCTTATCACACTGCTAGTTGATTATTATGTTAGCTTAGTCTATACCAGTGTTATTTTAGTATTATTTTCATACTATTATTATTTATAAATATTTTAAATTAGCTTTGTTTAGTAATTTAGTACTTCAAGTTCAACTTATTTTATTTTAATAAGTTGCAAGGCAACATTTTTTGTTAAAATTTTCATCTATTTAAATTGTATTTTATTTCAACTTTATTTCAAGTAAAAAAATATTTTTACTTTTTTTTTTTTTCAAATGTTTCATACAGTTTTATACATTTTTGTTTGACCAAGCATTGCAAAACGTTAGGCAGACTCAACAAGTCCAATTTTATAATATTACAGTTAATGTTTTACCAGTGCCAAATTCTGTTATAGAATGCTCTTAAATGCCTGAAATGGATTTAAATTTTTCCCTGTCTGGTGTCTTTCGCATCCCAGCCAATGATAACATGGTTTGGAATTGTGCACTTTCTCGAGATGCATCAGCCAATCAACATTGTAATAAAGAAATTTTCCTCTGGCTTTCAGAGTGAATAGTTACAGTACATGCCATTTCTGGCTCAGGTGATTGGCTCCAAACAATTTGACAGCAGAACTAAGTGCAAATGAGCAAAGACTGCCCACTTCTTAGGGATCCAGCACAAGCCAAGCAATACCATTGAGATGAATTGCCATAGTGTGTGCTTTACATGAATTCCTTCCTATGTAAAGCACTTTGAATTGCCATAGTGTATGAAATGTGCTATATAAATAAACTTGCCTTGCCTTGAATGGAAATGCTAACAGTTATCTTTTTAGGAGTTTTTGATGTTGTTTATCCTTTAATGAAACCCTCTAAAACAACCCTGTAAAACATCAAGGCCAAACAAGTAAGGCAGATGATCAGATGCAACAACAAAAAAAGCGCACACACATACAAAAAGTGATGAAATACGCAGAGAGAGGGGGGGAAAAAGACAGGCTAGAGGGCAATCCCATGGAGAGCTATTTTTCTCAAACGAGATGCATGTGAATTGGCCTTGAGTGGTGGAATGGCGGATAAATTGTTTGCCAGGAACGATAAATTTCCCCCTTTGCACTGTGTGAAAGCACTGGAGCAGAATAGAGCGGTTAGCATGGATCCCTGAGCACCATCCCCCCACCTCGATTTCTCTCATTTTTATATTTTTGTTTTCTTTCATTTATTCTATTCCTCTCTATTTCATCCTCTCTTTTCCACTCTCTGTCTCACTCTTTCTGTCTCTGGTAATGTTCCGTTAATTCTGTCTCCTCCTCAGTATTGTTCTTCCAGCTGTTCTCATGTTCCCCCTTATTACGTTTCAAATCTTTGCCACCGGCTCCCTCACTTTCTTCCCCTCTATTCTTTCATTGTCTTTCTCTGTAACTGCGAACTGTAAAAATTAGAGGAACAGTTAATCAAAAAATGAAAATGCTGTCAACATTTACTCAACCTCATGTCACTCCAAACCTGCATGACTGGAAATATAGGAAAAAAGTATGAACTTTTGATCGCTTATTACGATGATCAGAAACTGAAGCTTTCAAGCTTTAAAAATGCCCACAAAAGAATAAAATAAAGTAACATAAAAGTGTCCCATACAACTTTTGCATATGCAACTTTAGCAAACTCATGAGCAAAGTGGATTTTGAAAATAAAATAAAATAAAATACAGGTGGCTATCAAGTTAAGTTGCAATTGATAGAAAGAACTGCTAGGTTGTTAAAGGTGCATTGCGCAACATTTCATGTTAAAAATACCTGTTTTTCTAACCCATACATGCTTAAACAATTGCCTGATGGGCTGAATGAGCCCTTCTATGATCTCTGCGATTGCCTCTATAATCCTGTACAGTAAAATAAATAAGAGGGATTCGGGTCGGAATTTGAGACTGGGCGTGACGTCATGCGCGTTCAGTTGCAGTGTTGCAGTTTCGCTTGTCGCCAGAGGGGGCATAGTTCTGCAAAAACTCAGAGACTTGCGCAATGCACCTTTAAAGGTATAGCGGAGGATTTTCCCGAATTTTAGAAAAGAACCGCCCTCTCCACTTTTTGAAAAAAATGCACATGCGCAACACTCTACCTGCTCCCGAGAGGGAACGCCTATTAAACGTGTGCACGAGAGAGCATGCACGAGCTAATCATAGCTTACATTAACTTTTACTAGCAGTGATTTTAAATGGATTTCTCCAAATAGCATGCCAAACTTCACCTGTCAAGTAGAAATTTCGCGACTGAGGCATCAGTGGGAAGCCCAACCTGTGTATTGAGCGCACGCCATCGTGGGAATCGTGTGCACGAGTATGTACGTCGGCCTTACGTAAACATATCACCAGAATGATTGACACTTAGGAGGACCAATAGTCTTGATGATCCACCCGGAAAAAGAAAATCCTCCGCTATACCTTTAAGTCATGTCTTATCTGACCTGGCAAGGACTGCACTCTCAGAATGAACATGTGCATGTCACCCCTGCTTAAAATTGGTTTCCTTTGTGAAAGAACAACAACAACAACAACAGTTGTTTCCCTGTGGGTCATAGTATCACTCACAGCATCTCCTCATGACATTTCACCACTCATGACAAAAACTGAGATCGTGAAGATTTAGATTTTGTTCTTAGTATTGTTCATGTGGTGGCTAATGTCATAATTTTGTTTCTACATGAACGCATTAAGTTAAATTAAATTAAGTTCTGGGGTTATTATGACAATAAAAAAGTATTCCAGTAAATATTGGTCTCTCAACAGTCACTGATCATAGCTTAAATAGAAATAACCATGCATTATTCTGCAGTTCCTAGAAAAATTACAGCCCAACTGGCTGTCATTTATTCGTCAAATCCAATTTTTAGTTGCATTTGGTGAATGTTAATTTTAAACCCTGTCTGTAAACCTTGTGTGTGTGTGTGTGCATGAGCTCATGGTTTTGAGTGATTGTTGCAGCTATACAATTTCAGCACAGTGTTTTGATTTATGTCATGGTTATAGGTGTGTGTGTGCACATGAATAAGAAAACCTGTCAGTGTATTTGTGTATGAATGACAGCGAGTTAAGCATGTTTTTTAAATTTATTTTATTTATGAGATTTTTGCTTTTTATTAGGACAATGGGTCTCATTCACTAAGCATACGTATGCACTAATTTATGCATGAAATCTGCGCACAAACATTTTCACGAAAAAAAATCATAATTCATCAATAGGTTTAGCTCATTTAGTATTAATTTTTATTACATTTCGGTTGAGTAAATAAGGGTGCAATTGACACTGTAAACCCCCAAGGTACTTCTGTCCACTCTTTCTGACTTGTGCATCCAAGGTACGGTACTTTGATAACTTCAGTCTTACCTCAAGACTGATCTTTCAAGAATTCATGGAGAGGAGGGGTGTCTGAGTCACATCAGCTAATCACAGGGGTGCTTCAAGGTTCAGTGCTCGGTTCTCTTCTTTTCTCCATACACACAACCTCAGTGGGCATGATCATAAAGGCACATTGCTTCCTACCACTACTATGCAGAGGATACACAGCTCTATCTGTCGTTTCAACCTGATGACACCACTATCTAAGCTTGTATCTCTGCTTCGGCTTGGACGAAGGAGCATCTTCTCCAGCTCAACCTTGTGAAGATAGAGCTCCTTGGAATCCCTGCAAACCCATCAGTTGATCATCACTGTTCAACTGTACACTAAAAATACATTTAGTTTTGGCTTATAATTTTTTTTGCATCAATCTTTTTTAAAATAATCTAGTGAAATAATGTTCAACCAACAAACTACACAGAGTTAGAGGAACTTACTTTGCGACATAAACACACGTTTTTAAATTGATTACTCAAAAAAAAAAAAAAAATGTTCCAACTAATTCCAACATAATTGAGTGGTGGCCCTGGAACTAATTAATCTTATCTACTTCAGTTTAAATTAACAGCTAACATAGCACATACTAAATGTAACTTATTTAAATTTGAAAGCAAGTAAGATATTACTTGGCACTGGCATTAGCACAGTCATGGTCATTGCTCATATGGTCAAAGTAGTGTTAAAGGGGTCATATAATGGCACATGCACTTTTACAAGTTGATTGTACTGAAATGTGTGTTGGCAGCGCCCTTACACAACCATCATATGATAAAAAACCATCCAGTGGTCTTTTTTTAATCTCCTTATATGTTTTCCCGTCTCAAATCGAGACGTCAAATCGGACGCCCCTCCCACGATTGTTAATTGACAGCAGCGTTTCAACATCATAGTCCACATGGACATTGTTGATACGCTGGAGCAGAATGGTGTCTAAGCGATTGTGGTGTTCTGTTCTTGGGTGTAATAACGAACACAGCAGTCATTTTGATGTTCCTAAATCCGTACAGCTGAAGACGCAGTGGCTGAGTTTTGTTTTTGAAGGGAATATTCCCCACGATCAACGTCAATGCTTTCATGTTTGCGCGAATCATTTCTCACCAGACTGCTTTATAAAGGAGGGTCAGCATAAAGCTGGTTTTGCTAAGAAGCTGCTCCTGAAAAAACGATCAGTACCAACTATTCATATTCCTGCTGCACCTCCAGAAGAAGTGAGTGTAACGTTTTATTAACCTTTATTTTAATCTTTGCAAATCGCTTGCACGCTTCATGATGAATGCGGCTAAGGTTTACACTCAAGGTACATTATGGCATGTTTTCTATGTACAACGTTCTCAATATAATTCATAATGCCAAGTTTATAATGAACAATGCGTTATGGTTATTGCGTTATTACAAACTGTGTATGCACAGAACAGAGGGGCGGGGTGAGCAAAGCTCATTATCATTTAAAGACACATGCACTTTTAACGGCGTGCTGAAAACAGAGCTGTTTTTGACCAGGTCAAATGAGTGTTTTCTTACAATACTAATGAGAATTTTTAATTAAAGTGTATTACAAACTTTTCATTTAGACCCTAAAGAATCATAATAACTTGTACAAAAATGGCATTATATAACCCTTTTAACCTTCATGGAGCCACCCACACCCTAACTTAAGCACAATGATAACCATAAAAACTTCAACAGAAACACTGTTAAATGTCGAATTTAATTGCATTAAACACTAACAGGTCTTTCCCTTTACTAAAAACACATAAAATAACACTTAATTTCAACATTTATTCTCTTCATCCAGTCCTATATAATGCATAATGTTTTAACATTTAATAATGTTTGAAGCATAAAAGGTTTAATGAAATCGATGAATTTGAATATTTAAATTGCAACCATGCTTTTACTTAAGATGTGATAATAGGTCCTTTGAATATATTTTAAGAGTATGGGGTCTACAACACTAGGTAGCGTTTGATGACCAACAGAGGGTTACATCCACATTTCAACAACGGATCAGTTGTGTAGGTTCATGCTTTACAACATCAGGAAAATCATACCGTCATACCCTGAAAACATACCCTTCCTCTTATCATTTTAAGACTGGACTACTGCAATCCTCAATTGGCCGGCCTTCCAGCCAGCGCGACTAAGCCTCAGCAGATGATCCAGAACAGCAGCACGTCTGGTCTTCAATCAGCCAAAAAGGACCCATGTTGCACCTCACCTGATCTCACTGCGCTGGCTCATATTTTCTGACTGAATCAAATTGAGGGCTTTCAGAACTTCCACTGGAACTGCACACCCTGCCTCAACACACTCCTACAAGTTACGGTCACTGAATAGGCGAAGCCTTCATGTTCATTCACAAAGAGGGACAAAACCACTTTCCTAAATCTTCACCCTCTCCACTCCTCTCTGTTGGAATAGGATGCCAACCTCCACCCGATTTGCCGAGACCATCGCAACTTTCAAAAAACTGCTGAAGAAACACCTCTTCCACAAGCGCTTAACCACTCGACAACCTTAAATCAAGGCACGGAAAAGTCCTCTTCTTCTTTTCTCTGTACTAGTTTGTTTCCTAATTAATCTTTCTAATAAACCCAGCATTTTACCTGGCATTAAATATTGCTGGCTCTGTGACAAATTATGTTCCTTTATTGCAAGTCGGTTTAAATAAAAGTGTCTGCAGAACACATTAAATAGTTTGTAAATAGTTTCAGTATTAAATGGGACAATTTAGGGCTTTTAAATCTTCATACATAATTAACACTGGGTAATTCTTAACCCTAGGTAAACGGAATCCTGGGTTATCTTGCTTCACATTTCACACTACTCATAATTTACCTGGGTTAACAATTAATACTTGATATTCATAAGTTGGTGTTTCACACTGTACATTCCTAAACCCTGGGCTAAGATTCTAATTAGCATAGTGTTAGTGTCAGTGTCATTGTTTGGATGACAGAGGCTTGCAACCTAAAGGTTGTACATAAAGGTTCTAGCATCAAGTTTTCCATGAATGGACTTTTTGGACTAAAGGTAAGAATAAAAATCTTCCCTCCCTCCCAAACACTGAAACTAAGCATCTAGTAAAATTCTGTTTTATTTCATACTGTGCACGTTTGGCACCGCAATGCCAAGTTAACACTGCAAAAGCTGTGCAAACCCTGCTCTGGAGCAGAGTTTCATAACTCCGGGGAAAAATCGGTGCTAACCTATGGAAGTAAAATAATCTCAAATGTTTTTGAAACAAAAAGCCTGTTGAATTGCACTACTTGAAAAATAATAGGCATTGCATTAACCATGCTTGCATTTTAATGCATTGTATTTTTAGGGCTTGCATTTTTGCTCTAACAGTTGCTGGTCTTCGTCAACAACACGCGCTTTTGCAACACCTGCTGGTGGGATTGACTAACAGCAGATGGATAGTATGCTCGATAATCTATTGCTTTTCCTGCAGTTCCGTTGAATTTACTGTCGAATTTGAACCACTGAATTTGTGGAAGCGAATTTGTGGAAGCAAAAAATAAAATGGACCGAAAATTGCCAGTTGAATATTATAGGTTGTATTTTTAAACAGTTTGAATATTTTGGAAGTGAAATATGAAAGGTGAATATGGATTATGGAATTTTTAATAATGAAAATGTGTTTGAAATGTTTTTAATTGAAATATTCACAGCTTAAATATTCAACCATGTTGAATTTCAGCCCATAAAAATGCAAGCCCTAAAAATACAATGCATTAAAATGCAAGCATGGTTAATGCAATGCCTATTATTTTTCAAGTAGTGCAATTCAACAGGCTTTTTGTTTCAAAAACATTTGAGATTATTTTGCTTCCATACTAACCTTGCTTCTTAATTACACGCGTGAAACGTTCCTCTATATGGGTTAAAGCGATGTTTAGAACAACGATAGCCCAGGATTAAGCGCATTGTGAAAAGCCCTTTGGTGGTCCTATGACAAATAGAGTACCACACTTCATCAAGAAGCAGCAGCATATTGTCGCTGTTGGGATGAAACCTCATATCTCCATATTTTGCCTTTTTTTTTCATAAATAATTTCTATTGGTCAGCCTTTACATATGTTTGTGGGTTTTGCAAATATTTAACCAGTGAAAAGTATTAAAAAGAGCTTGTGACTAAACCTCGTAACTCCACTGGATCCTCAAACTGTCAGTAAAACCTCATAACTCTACCCCGCCTCTATCGTGTATGAAGTGTTGCATACAGTTTGGATCATCTCTACTAGTTTGCAATGCAAGGATGAATAAAGAATTGGTTCTTTGAATAAGTACAGCATTTTCTTTACTCAAGAAACACTATTAATCGCTTAAGCCTAGTCTCAGACATGCATGTTTGAACTGTTTTAACTGAAAGTAACTTGCACTGACATATCTTTCACGAGTTTGTTTGCCCATATAATCTTTAAGCTATTAAGGTTAAACGTATCTGGCTTGCTGTCAGCAGTGGAGGGGCTCGAGGAAACAGCTTCAACTCAAGCTTAGATATACCCCCCAGTGGGACTACTAATGCTTGGATGATGAATGTGGTAGCAAGATGCCTAAATTATGTTGGTGGAGTTGGGGAAGTGAAGGGATGCCAAAACAGCTGATGCCGGAGCAAGGTGAGAGGCTGCTTATGGCAGTTAATTGAAAGATTACATGGGTTCACTTCACTCATCCTGAAATTACATTAAGGAACTTCACTAAATATATCAGTGCTATTGTTTTGTCTCAAGATGCACATCAGTAATGTTTTGACCATAAATAAAGCCACAATATCAACTTTGACAACAAAGTATTTAATTATGTAAAAAAATAAAATGTTAAAAAGTAGTGTTTTTGGGGATACAAGGTTTCCACCCGACAACGACGATATCTAATACCATCAAAGTTTAAGCTAAAAGGTTTGTTTCTCAAATTTCTAACAGTTGCAGGACCATAAATGTGCCATTATGGCTACATTTAGCAGTAAATTGTGACTGCACCTCTGGAGCATTTATGATTCAGCAAAATTACCTGCCTCTGTCATGTATATAAATGTTTTTGGTTGTTTTACTGTCTAATTAGGCAGTTAGGTAGGTTATATAATTAGGTAGGTAGATGTCTGAAGTAAAGCTTTAGGAGATTAATTACTAAATGAGACCATCCATACAATATGATAGTGAAAGTCATGTTTTCTGTAATTCTCTTTGGTTTGTGTTTGTCTTTTAAATTTATATAAAGTATACATATACTGCAAACTTTTTTTTTTACTGCTAGAGTTATAGAGAGAAAGAGAGAGATTGCTTTGTTTTGACTAAATTTGCAACATTATTTTTAGCATTGGTTTGAATATTGATTAGAGATTGGATTAATTTTTTAACTGCACTGTCTCACGGTTTCACAGTGCCCATTTATTCCTATGCAGTTTGGAGGAAACTGCCTCCTACCTGCACTGACTGACAGCATGAGAGCAGTTAACGCTACGCTAGATCGTTCCACAATTAACACAGCCATGGTTTCAAATGTCACGTTTGAATGCCTGTATTGATCCATAATTATAAATACCATCAAGCTGGAGAAATGATGACATGTTGAGTGCATACTTTCTATGTATGTCTATACCTCTGTCCTTAACATATTTTGACCAATCCTGTTCTGTTTCTCAAGACAAGGCATGGATTCCTCTGCATGAGTCAGACAGTATGAGACCCCCTGTGTGGTCCGCTCTTGTGGTCCGCTCTTTCACAGACACGCTTCGTTACATCTAGCTCGAGTGCACTTGAAGTGTGTGTCCCTGCTGTTACCCTCTAATGTGATAATGTGTTTTTTTATGCATCAGGTCATGCATCATGCATGTGTTTTTGTGTTTTTATGTGTTTTTATGCATATGAAACCCTCATTATATGTATTATTTGGATTTTTTTGTTTTTGTATTCAAAATATAGTATACATAACCAATTTACATTAGGGCTACACTACAACAGAGGTAATTAGTATTTACTTTTACTTTTTTACTAAAAATAGCTGCAAAACAAAGATATAAATTCTCAGAAAATCACTAAGGTCTTAACATCATATGTAGTGTTACTGACACACAGTTGCTGTACTGGCAGTTCCCTATCAGTCGCTCACGTTCGACGTAACATCGACGTGAAAACTTAATTGGGATCACTTCAGGGAGCCCTATCATCTTTGAGTGTCTACAGAACGAGCCAATGAACGTTGGCGTGCGTGAATCGTGTCACGCGCCCCCGCCCCGCAGCACGGGTATAAACAGGAAGCGGGCGCACGCACACATTGTCTTTCACTTTGGAGCCAAGAGGTTGTTAACTTCATAGTGCTGCAAGAAGAGACTCTGCAAGGTTGGAAATATCTAACTCTATCCAGCGTTGGTGTGATGGCGCTATCAGCGGTGGCCGCTAGCTTACAGCTCTCAACTGCTGTTTTCACAGCATCTACACTGTGTGTGTGTGTCGGTATCGGTGGGCGTTCCTTGAGTTTACACTCATTATAGCCGTGGCTACCCCTGGGTGCCTTATTTTCTCTGTTTTATTTTCAGCTAAAAGAGCAACACAAGCGTGACCCTGCGTCCTTTTCCGGATGTCATTTTGCTTGTGCGTTTCTGGGTGCGGTCATTCCCTGGCACCAGCAGACGGCCACAATAGTTGCCTCTCGTGTTTGGGCATTCAGCACGCTGAGGCAGCTTTTGGGAATAGTTCATGTTCCCATTGCGGGAATATGACTATGGCAGAGTTAAGATCAAGACTCGCTTACCTCAAGATGCAGTCCCTTCGCCTATGCCCTGATCTAGTGCCTATTCTGGACCTCAGAATAGGCCTACTTCGGCGCTTAGCCAGGGTGATCTGAGGATTACCGTGAGGGCTTCCCCGCCAAGGCAATCTCCGTGGGCCCCTCACGCTGGAGCTACCAAAAGAGCATGCTGGTCCTTCTCATGAACGACCAGTAGTGTCTTTTGGGGCTCCTCCTGACGATCACAGCATCGGAGGGGGAGTTTCAGTCCTCTGGAGATGAGGATTCGGCTGCGTTACCCCCTTCGGGGAGTGTAGCGTTGCCCGAGTCCGATCCAGAATGGGCCACTATGCTTGCCGGGCTGCAGAGAAGGTCGGGCTTGTGTGGAACCCTCCACCACGTCCCAAACCTTGGCTCAGACGCACTGGCACACAGCTGGTCCCAGGGCCTGCAAATATGCATTTCCCCCAGTGAGCCTTCTTGCACAGACCCTGTGCAAAGTCAGGGAGGATGAGGAGCAGGTCTTGCTTGTTGCGCCATTTTGGCCCAACCGGACATGGTTCTCGGAACTATTGCTCCTCACGACAGCCCCTCCCTTCCATTCCTCTGAGAGAGGACCTGCTCTTTCAGAGACATGGAACCCTATGGCACCCGGGGCCAGACCTCTGGAAACTACATGTCTGGTCCCTGGACGGGACGCAGAGATTCTAGGTGACCTACCCCAGGTGGTAGTTGACACTATCATTGAATGGTGTTCTTCTCACGAGGAGAACCCCCGATCTTGCTCAATCAGATGGGTTGTAGTGAAGGCTGTCTCCCTCCACCCTGAAAGTGTATATTGCCACTATCGCCGCACAGCACGATGCAGTTGAAGGTAAGTCGCTGGGAAAGCACAACCTGATCGTCAGTTTCCTGAGGGGGGGAGAAGACTAAATCCGCCTCACCCGCTCTCTATACCCTCTTGAGATTTGTCTCTGGTCCTTTCGGCACTTCAGAGACCACCCTTTGTGCCTTTGCAATCAGCTGAGTTAAAGATTTAGTCCTGTAAGACAGTACTCATGGTTGCATTGGCCTTCATCAACAGGGTAGGGGACCTGCATGCATTTTCGGTCGATGAATCATGCCTAGAATTCGGACCCGGCTAACTCTCACGTGATCCTGAGACCCCGGCCTGGATACGTGCCCAAGGTTACAACCACTCCCTTCCGAGACCAGGTGGTGAACCTGCAAGCGCTGCCTTCAGAGGAGGCAGACCCAGCCCTGGCTTTTCTCTGTCCCGTTTGCACTCTGCGTCTGTACGTGGACAGAACGCAAAGCCTCAGGACCTCAGATCTGCTCTTCGTCTGTTACGGAGGCCAGCAGAAGGGAAAGGCTGTCTCCAAGCAGAGGATGGCCCACTGGACAGTGGATGTCATCGCCTTGGCTCGCGAAGCCCAAGGCGTGCCCTGCCCGCCTGGGTTGAAAGCCCACTCCACTAGGAGTGTCGCTTCTTCTTGGGCGCTGGCATACGGCGCCTCGCTGACAGACATCTGTAGAGCTGTGGGCTGGGCGACACCTAACACTTTCGCTACTTTCCCTACCTTTTGAGCCGGTTTCTTCCTGTGTGCTCGCTTCAACTAGCCGGTAACACCTAAGTTCCCTCTCTAGTGTCAGCTTGCTGTGCCACTCCCCTCCTCATGGAGTGGATACGTGAGCTTTTTGCTCCAGTCGAGTTCCGCATTCAGGCAAACCCTGTAGAGTTCCTCCGCACCCTTTGGCAGTTGGACGTCCGACGCCAGGCCTAGTGCTTGTATGCTTGTGCAACTTGTGCTAGACTGGGTTCCATATTGATCCCTGCGGCAATCCCATATGCGTATCCTTCCATGACAGGCTCCCTGAGGTGAGCCCGTATCTTTCCCTTGGCAGAGTGCGCTCTGCCGTCACTGTCCGGTGTAGTCTCCCCCTTCTCAGGCTGGAGCCACCCAAGTGATATTCCATATGTTGCACTGCCCCTAACCGGCTAGTCCATATGTGTATTCTCCACATGGTACCTCCCTTCGGGCAGGATGTGGCTTTCGCAGCGTCCCTCACCCCTGGAAAGGCATGCTTTCCCAGTGTTATCCAAGAATTCCACTGTGTGGGGTATTACGGAACAGCAGTTTGAACTCCCTCTACGCAGGCCTTCCGCCCCAGCCAGTTGGGGGTCTGAGAGTCTTGCGTATGGCGCTGGATGTGGCAGCAACTGTGGCGTTTTCCATAGGGATCCCAATTACGTCGTCAAGTCGACGTTACGTCGAACATGAGCGACTGATAGGGAACGTCTCGATTACTAATGTAACCCTCGTTCCCTGAAGGAGGGAACGGGAGACAACGTCCTGTCGCCACCGTTGCTGACCATCGCTGTACGGGCGTCACGATCTCGGCTCCTCAGTGAAAAACAATGTGTGCGTGCGCTTCTTGTTTATACCCGCGCTGCAGGGCAGGGACGCGTGACGTGATTCACGCACGCCAACATTCATTGGCTCGTTCTGTAGACACTCGAAGATGATAGGGCTCCCTGAAGTGATCCCAATAATGTCATCACGTTGACGTTACGTCTCCCGTTCCCTCGTTCAGGGAACGAGGGTTACATTAGTAACCGAGACGTTTTTTGATGAATATGATCTTTACTAAATCATTCAAACGCTAATGTTGAAAACTCAAATGTAAGAAGAGGAAACTGCCCCTTCTTCCAGTACAATTGATACTGTAGTGGGATAGGTTACATTCACATGCTCAAGAATTGTATTTTGCATACAATTGGTATTATTATAAAATAATAAAATAATTATTGTTATAATATATACAAATATTGCATTGAATTTCCATGCACAAAGCGATGTATTGTAATGCATTAATGCATTCTGACACCTCTTGAAAATTGTCTTTGGAAGTGTTAAAATTCATAGCTCTAAGTAAAAATCCTACATAGTTGTTTTGAAGATTTCTGCACATTACTGTGATTTATTACAGTATATGAATAAACTGTGACATTATTATTATTCTACATATACCCATCACACATTATCCAACAGGCCTGTGAGATCATAGACGAATCAGCTGTAGCATAGCTGCCAACTTTTGAGTTTAGCTTGGAGTGAGAATTTTGTCGGGGGGGGGGGGTATTACACACAATAAGTGTATTGTGATTGTCAAAACATTTTAGTAGGTTTAGTGACAACATGTTACAATGTTTACATGGTTCAATTTCTGGTAAGCTGCGCTTTTTTATTATTTCAATTCAATTATTGTGATTTGATTTAATATTGACTCATTTGGATAAATATTAGGTAGGCTACACAAGATACAGTAGGCATTCATTTTTCTCAAGAAAAAAACAACTCACCTAATGCTGTAAACATACAGAGAGCCCTATCAGCTGGCAGTATTATTTAAGGTAAAAAATAACACAAATTAAATATAATGCGTTTTTTTATTATACATTTTTTTTATATTTTATCTATTTATATAAAAATATAATAAATATGCAATATAGTACACATATTTAGCAAAATACTCTCTATAGCTTTTTTTCTAGCCAACTAACGTGCTATAGCCTATATTATTATGGTCATTAAATGGCTTTCCTGAGGTAAATGTTATGTGACATAATTGTTCTCCAGCTGTTTTATTGACCCCTTTGTTTGATTGATTGGTCGATATTATGTATGAGGAATATACATTTCGGTAAGTTGTACTGTATCTTTCAACAGTGTTCATTTGTGTTTTAATGTTATTTACTATCAGCTAGAGATGATCGGATCACGTGCCGCTAGGGATCTGTCGCGTCACATTTACAAGCGCCAAAACGGTATTTATTGTCTGAATTTCGTAATGAAAGTGACAGAATCTGATAGCTGCGATTTTTTTTTATATCATAAGTAACCTGCTCTGTCTAGTCTGTCGGTCTCCGTGTCCTCTTGCTTCGCGATTTTTCTGTGCGTGAGAAAATGGATGTGTGTCGTGAGAGCGTGTGAAAAGTGTCAATTGCGTGTGTCTCACGGTGAATGCGTGAGAGTTGGCAGCTATGGCTGTAGAAATTCCCTGCCTATGCACAAAAACATCTGATTCCTTCTCCGAAAAATGGTTTACCCATCTGTTGTTTAAATTGTTATTTGTCTCCTTGTGACAAAGAGAAATCAGACCGAGCAGTGTGAAATCTGATTAGATCAATGAAATATGTGCATACACTGATTATGGATTTGCACGTAAACGTTCGGCAAGCTCGTACAAGGACTCATTTTGTAAACTCACGAATGTTGTCTGTGCTTTCTTGTATGGTGTCCGTTTTGAGGAGGTTGTCTGCGAGCATGAAGGCGCCCGTCTCCACCGTGTCCAGCAACATGGTCGCGCATCGCAGCTGCTCGGTCACGGACAGCTCCCTCCACGCCGCCTGGGATCGCACCTGCAGAAGGTTATTCACCGTTTCTACCATGGCCTGCGGAAGAGAGAAAAAGAGAGATGTCAGCATTCCAAACGACTTCTGAACCCACACACACATACATTCTGACATCTGAACTTCACAATAAGGACATATTTCCCAAAGTGCCCAGCTCTCCCATAAACCATTTCTCTTCCACTTTCACCCGCTCTCACACACTACACGTTCTCTGTGCTGGAGTATAAACCTGTCAAACTGAAGAAAGATCCACGGGGAGCATGAGACATTGTGAAAATGAAAGAAGCTGTCGTCACGCACACACACACACACACACACACATCCGCGCAAACACTCGCATGCAAACACACATGTTCACACAAGTCAAGGGGTAATTTATGGGTCTATAAAAGCACTATATAGGAAAATTAAATGTCTTGGCTGTGCAGCGGAAACTAATATAAGGGTATTTAAAGAAAAGTGCGATATTAAGATATTAAGCCTTTTCAATTTGGCAGTGAATATTATCACAGGGATATTAAAAACCACAACCTTGATATACAAATGAAGGTTTAAGACTTAAGGTGGTAGTTTATTAAAAAGCTTGCTGAGTTTATCGAGGCACATTACAATTTTGTTTTTCATTTGAAAAAGTGCAGCATTCAGCAACATGAGCATATGGACTACAATGATCCACACAAAGAAGGCCAAATATATTTGTCACTTTCACAAAGATGCTGATAACAATAATTCCAGGTCAAATTCCTTATATTTAAAATAGATCATGTTTCTATAGAAGTTCATAACCTTGAATTTTTATTACAACCGTTACAGCACATATAAAGCGTATAATATCTGTGGAGAAGAGATATGTAATTAACTTCTCTCACTGTGGTGCACTCATCCGTAGGGATGGACAGAGGGTTGTTTTGTCGTTTGTCTTTAGGTTTCTGCAGGCTAATCTGGCCATTGGGTTGAATCATTCTGCCCCAGTTACAGTAGAGCAGTGTGTGTGAGAGAGAGAAAGTGTGTTAAAGGCAGTATGAGTATATTCATTTTGACACCACTAAAGTAATGACCCTTTTACGAGAGAGAGAAAAGGAGAGACTGAGATGAGAGACGACTGGGATAAAAGCTAAAAAGGAAGAGTTATATTTATTTCCTCACAAAACTGCTTATGAAATCTTCTGACAGATTGTGTCAAGAGGTCAGGGGGAAAGTGTGTGTGTGTGTGTGTGTGCACTTGGGGGCTCACACTGCGGAGACAGATAAGAGATTTTTTAAAAACTCTTCTTACATTCTGTTTCCTCACACACATAGCGGCAATACTCTCCACACACTTGGTAAATGGAGCAGAACTGAAGTGCTTTGAAGCTGAGGAGCTAATCCAGCGTGAAGAAACACACACACACACACTGCATTACATATTAGATGACCACTGAGAATCCATATTTGCTTGATGTCAGCACCGGGAGGCTTCAGACAGTTGTCATGGAATCCTGTAATTCTCTCTGTCTAAATCAGCAGGATCAATTGATGTTGCGATAGACTCATTTCTTCTCAGCAGAGTATTTGAAAAAGCACACATTTTTTTGGTTCAAGTTGCTCTGGCCAATATAGCAGAAATTGGAGACTTATGCTGACACCCACTGGGATGCAGGATCATGAAAAAGCCATACATTTCGGTTACCCGTGCCATTGCAAACAAATTGCAACTAGCACATGAGCCAGATTTTTTATCTATGTGGATAAAAAAAAGAAAAAAAAAAAGAATAAATTAAATTAATAATAAAAAGGAAACTAATATTTAATGTCAATTCATTGGTCATGTTTTATCTTGCCAACACTAAGTCATAATTTCCACTAATGCATAAAATATAATAAAAAAATAATAAAAAAATATGATAAAAAATACTACATTAAAATACAAAAAAAATAAAAATAATATCAAATAAAATCAAATGTGCAAGATTGCAGAAATGCGGGATTAATTTGGTTAATTATTCTATGAGCATAAGTGTTGGATAATAGGTTGATTACTAAGGTAAACTGAGTAGTATTTATCTGGTCATGGGGTTTTAATTTAAAATATCAATATAAAATAAACATGTTTTAGTAGGCTACAAATATGACTGCAGTCTTTGTCTCAAGTGAGTGATTTTAAAACTTTTTTTTTTCTTCAAAATTAATATTCATTTCTTTAAAACATTTATAATCAGGAGAAATTACTAAGTGCACCTTTAAACCAGAAAACAGAATACTTGAGCAACATTTAGACCTCAATTATTTCATGGAGTAAAAATCGGTCTAAATCTGTCATGTATTGGCAGGGTTAACAAAGCGGTCTGGCTCAGTTTGAGATATGCATCAGTCATTTTCTACCTCTAAATCAGTTTTTCTCATGGTTTTCCTTTCGATCAGTTTGCTGAGCTTTACGCGGGCTTATCTACATTATTCTTTGCTTTTTTCCACTGTCTCTCTCTCTCTCTCTTTCTGTGTGTGTGTGTGTGTGTGTGTGTGTGTGTGTGTGTGTGTGTTTATCAGTTGCCTGATGTGACACTGCTGACCAGTGCTGACATCACTACTGCTTTCTCAGGAGAAAAAATTGCTCTGCTTTTATAAATGCAAAAAATGCAGCCCACGGGCACAAGCGCAGACGCACAGACACACACAAACAGCCAATATGATTCATATGGTGTGACAGATACGGCTTCACACAAGTATAAAGTAGTATTTCTGTTGAAAATGTTACCCATCTATGTAGATGTTGAAATGATATGGAACATGAATAAAAAAGACACACACACACACACACACACACACACACACACACACACACACACACACACACACACACACACACACACACACACGCAACATGCAAAATAACTTTACAGAATAAAGTACCTGTATGAAGAACCGGCACGAACGCTCTCTCTTCTGGAGCTGAAAGACACATTATTAAAAACTTACAATAACTCACAGACACAAACACAACTACACACATAAAATCACAGTGCACATTTAATCATTCAGAGCCCAATGAAACAAGGCCCAATTAGCTGAAATAATCTACAATAATTTTGTAATAAATAATAAGGAATCATAATTATATTATGTATCAGAGTAGAATTAGGAACAAAATTAATCTGTTACTGAGTTACAGTCATCGTGTCGACTCATGAAACTGACACTGTACTCTCAACACATTCTACATTCTGGCCAGGGCAATAATACTGTAAACATACAAACAAACAACACTGAGATGTATAAAGTCTGAATGGACTGCAGGTGTCTGACTGCAGATGAGCTGGTGTTTGTGTAATTGATAACTTTAGCTGGATGCAGGTAATTGGAAACTGACAGGCTGGCCGTTTAAAGTCTGTAAAGTGATATTCAGGCATTATAGTGTGTGTGTGTGTGTGTGTGTGTGTGTGTGTGTGTGTGTGTGTGTGTGTGTGTGTGTGTGGATTCACTGCTCTATGTTTAGATACATTAAAGGTGATGTGTGTCATTTTATTGACATTAAAACATTTTCTCCTAATGCGCAGAGAAAGGATGGCCGTCTGTTGAGGGACAACCAGGAAATTTGCTCTGGGCCCTATGATAAGTTTCACTATGGCAGTAGTTCTCATCTGGTTTTACTTCAGGACCCAGATTTTGAATACAAAATGCCCTTCAAATCAAACAAAGAACTGTAATAATGATAATAAACTATAAAGGTGCAACCAGATAACAAAATAATTGAAAGTACATAGGCTTAATAGGAATTTCAATAGCATCATGTTTTCAAAACTATTTAAAGTGATTTCAAGAGCTCAGCATATTTAATGTAGTTTAAATTTTGTTTGTTTTTGAGGATGAGTGTTAAGTATCTTTAACATGTTGTCATTTGATTAATTTAGCTTAAACCAAGTGACAGATAAATTTGTGCCAAAATAGTTTATATACATAATATATATATATATATATATATATATATATATATATATATATATATATATATATATATATATATATATACATATATACACTGACTAGCCAAAACATTATGACAACTCATAGGTGAAGTGAATTTTGTTTATTATTTCCTAACAAGGACACATGTCATGGTTTGGGTACAGAAACTTTGACAATGGCCAAATTTGTATGGTCAGACGACTGGGTCAGAGTATCTCTGAAATGGCAAGGCTTATGGCTTGCTCCCGGTCAGCAGTGGTGAGAACCTACTGACAGTAGTCCGAAGAAGGACAAACCACAAACCAGTGACAGGGTGTTGGACTCCCAAGGTTTCTTGATGCGCAAGGGCAACAAAGGCAATCCTGTCTGGACCAAACTGACAGAAGAGCTTCTGTGGCACAAGCCACACAAAATTTTAATGATGGTTATGGGAGGAATGTGTCATAACACACAATGCGTCGCATCCTGATGCATATGGTGCTGTGTAGCCACAGACTGGTCAGAGTGCCCAAGATGACCCCTGTCCACAGCCGAAAGCCCCTACAAAGACCTTGGAGCAATGGAAGAAGGTTGCCTGGTTCGACGACAGGCCGGTGAAGGGAGTGTGATGCTGTGGACAACGCGGAGGACCAACAGCATATTTAATAATAATAATAATAATAATAATAAAAATGTATAGGCGCCTTTCATGGCACTCAAGGACACCTTACAAAATCCACATTTATATGGATCATATTTGGCAGGTGGTCATAATGTTTTGGCTCATCTGTGTATATTTCAGTGCGTTAGGTGTCTGACAGAACTTTTGTTGCGTTCATCTGTGCGTATGTGTAGTGCTGTGCAGTCGACGTGTGCATTTCACCACTTTGAAGTGTATATTTTGTTATTCTTTTATGTTGCGGCTTCTTTTGTTAATTGGAAAAACTCACCGGGGCTTTATGAGCTGCTTTAATTTGTGTGTCCTTATTTATAAAAGTGTGTGTGTGGGTGTGAGTGAGAGCAAAGTTTTTGTCTATCGAGCAGTAGCTGTTTTTAACAGGAAGTTTTCCCATTTGGGCCTTAAAGCCTTTGATCTGAGTACTGCCACAGGTTTACTGCCTAAAACACTGTAATCTGCACAGAATTAGAGCACTGTTCTCTCTCCTGCTCCCTTTCACACAGAAAATACGCATGAGCTTTCTCAAAATTAAAGTGCAGCAATGCAATTAACATGTAATAAACGTGTAATAATTACTACCTATGCAGTGTGTGTGATTTATTAACAGCTTGGATACCTTGTTTAAGCTACGTGCCGCTGTGTCTTTTCCCCCCGGGGTGAGATTTCGCAGCTGTACATCCAGTAATTCCACCAGTTGTGCCATGGCTTTGACCGTGGACGGAACATCTCCGGGTCTCAACTCTCCCTTCGTCTGTTCAGCCAATTCCCGTGCTACTATAGCCGCAGTTTCCCCTGATCTCATCTACAGAAAGAGAGAAAGAAATGTACGTGCGCATATTGATTTTATTCTCTCTGTCCCTTGATGGCCGAATAAGTGGATGAACAAATGGCTTCATAGATTTGTGATTCTGCCTATTTTCTGATTTGCTCTTTGTAGTACAAAGAAAACCATTTCACATTACCATTAAGATTCAGTCATAATCACATGTTACACACACATGCACTCTCACTGCACACACACACACACACACACACACACACGCCACCTTATTTCAAGCTGCTGTCGCAAGACACTTTTGGCTGCGCTTCTGTCTTTTCCTTATTTCGCCACAAAGTGAAACAAATTGCGGCTGATCCTGACAGTTGAATTTTGGCTCTTTTTTCGTTGTAACTAAATTTCCTCTAAGCTGTGTTGCTACAGGCTGCTCTTTGTGATAAGCTCAAGTTAAAAAAAGCTGCAGGCCAAATTATGTTTTAAGAATATTTGCAATAGGCATATCGCTCTCTACTGAATTTTTTAAATAGGCTGATATGCCATTAGCATATTTCCCATGGTGCCATGTTTTTACTCACTCTTTGAGTGATGTGATTGGTCCATGGTGAGGTGCAGTTGCTCAAATCCGGTCCCTTCGGATCCCAGTAGCCAAGCAAACAATTAAATGTGGCTACACCTGTAAGATAATAATAAAGAAAAACATGAACACAGCACAAAGCACAAACACATTCGCTTAGGCAAATGCACATACACACTGAGAGAAACCCGGCCTGACAATTTCTGTCAAACTAATCACACACACAAGCAGGGCAAGAGATTTACGAGCAATACATAATGTGTCAATCAACAGCTGGCAGCTGCCCACATAATGAGGTGGCACTGACACAACACCTGAACACCTGTTTTTAAAGATTAACTCAACATACACATAGGTAAATAAATATCATTCATAACGAGTTCATGTCTATATACAGTGGCCTGAACAAGTATTTGTCATAGTTAAGTCACACGTAAAGGGATAGTTCACCAAAAAATCGACCGATAATAACATTCTATGACTCGATCGGGTGTCACTAAAATAAGCCGATCTCACCAACCGATCACAAATCGATGACGTCAGACTTTAGCGCCGCAGTCATGTCATCACCAGTGTGGAGTTATTACACGGTCTCAAGAAACAATGCATTTTTAAGCCTTGCTATTTAAGAACAAGTGATTTGAAACCGCTCATGCACAGTAGGCAGCGAAACAGAGCTCATTCGATATGTGCGCTCGCTGTCTGAGAGGCGCAGTCAGCGCACACACCTGAAACACACACACACATAAAGCTGCTGCTCATACAGAGCATGAGTACTTATCTTACTGGGCTTGAACGGTCAAAAATACACACAAATGCCTGTCTTTGCGAGTATCTTTGTAAATGCAGTTTATGTCTTGTGAATGTAAACAGTGCATTCTGTCCTTGCCATTCATGTTAAAGGTATAGCGGAGGATTTTCTTTTCCCGGGTGGATCATCAAGACTATTGGTCCTCCTAAGTGTCAATCATTCTGGTGATATGTTTACGTAAGGCCGCCGTACCTGCTCGTGCACACGATTCACACGATGGCGTGCGCTCAATACACAGGTTGGGCTTCCCACTGATGCCTCAGTCGCGAAGTTTCTACTTGACAGGTGAAGTTTGGCATGCTATTTGGAGAAATCCATTTAAAATCACTGCTAGTAAAAGTTAATGTAAGCTATGAATCGTGCATGCTCTCTCGTGCACACGTTTAATAGGCGTTCCCTCTCGGGAGCAGGTAGAGTGTTGCGCATGTGCATTTTTTCAAAAAGTGGAGAGGGCGGTTCTTTTCTAAAATTCGGGAAAATCCTCCGCTACACCTTTAATCAATGTTTATCTCTCATTGCTCTTAACTAAATCACTTTTGTAAAGATTATGCATTGTTTTTAAACATTTGATTACTTTATACAATTTATGTTGTATTTCTGTTTCTAGTGCTTGAAGTTTAGTGCTCGAGTGTTGATGGTAACATTCCGTACAACAGCATATGTTTTGGATAAAAAGAGGAATGGACTTTCTCCACAAAATGCATAAAAGCTCGAATTTATAAAGAGAATCCTGCCTTATGGACGGAGGAATTAAGGACACAAATACTCAGCACTTGCTGAATTATATTTCAGATCATTTTTGTATCAGACTACTCTTTTGTTCATTTAGGAGTTGCAGTGTTTCTATTTGTTTTTGTCCTCAGTCACATACTAGACAATGCTTAATTACACCTTATGGGTTGTTATTATGTTCAGTTTGACATTAAGTCTTGTAGGCTCTTTAATAAGCCATAGTATCCTAAAACGGATAGTGTTTTGCAAAATCCATGTTTTTTAAAGCCTTGTAAAATGTTCATTGCAAAAATATTTGTTGTGCTTATTTATTTGATTCTCAATTAAAACAACAATCTACACAATTACTGAAAATAAATGTCTGTGGTATTAAAAACAGAGAGCTTAATTATTATTTATAAAGCTTGAATGATCAGGATCAGGATCGGGATCGGTATCGGCAGATCACGAAGACAAAAAATCGGTAATCGGTATCGACTGCAAAAATCCTGATCGGAGCATCCCTATTATTTACTCATCCTCTTGTTATTCCAAACCTGTATGATGTTCTTTTATTCAAGGAACTCAAAATGAGATGTTTAACAAAATGTCGATGGTGTTTTGTTTTTTTTCATAAAATGAATATTAATGGCGACCAATGGAATACAAAAGTGACCACAAAAGTGGTTCATTTGACGTGAGCACTGTATTCCTAATCTTATGAAGCCTTATGATAACTTTGGCACATACCAAAATGTAAGTTAATATAAAGTGATAATCATATTTTCTAGCTCTTAAATCTCATTTATGTCTATATATATTCAAAAATGGCTACTCTTATGGTAATTTTATTATTTTAGTTTTACCATTGACTTTTATTGTACAAAAAAACACTGAAACATTTCTTGTCTTTTATATTCCACAAAAGAAATAAAGTCATACAGGTTTGGATTGACAGAATGACACCAGTTGTCATTTTTTGGTAAACCATCCCTTCAATGTGAAATGATTTGCAAATGTTTTTGAGATCTTTATCTTTCTAACAATAAATGACACTTTGGTTTGGTAAATTGATTTTAATCATGCTTTAAGTGTCCAAATACTTTTAGGGGTCATTTTATTTTGGTTAAATAGTGAATTGCTATGTAACTATTTGTACTGTGGTAATTCCTATTGTTGAACATAATTATAAAGAATTACTAATGATGAGTTTAGCTCTAAACACTGGGATGATAAATTAATTACAGGCTAGAATTACAAATTAATTATTTCATTCGTTTTATCAGGAGCCTTGTTGCAGTGGTGAAGTGTATCAGATATCTCCAAGAGCGCTACACAGCTAAGCCTAAGCGTTGATTTATGCAATACACATTAAACAAAACAAACCTCCACACACACTGCCCCTAATAATAGATTAATCACTCTCTTACTAACCTATGGTGCCAGGTGGGCACGGTTGCTTAGCAACCTGTCCCTGGTGTGTCCGTGGCCAGGAGATTTCAGCAGTGAGACGTGGGGCACAATAGTCAACAGCGACTGGAGTCTGCAGGGAAGGAGGCGACCGTGTCAGGGCTTCTGGGAGGATGTTGTTATGGCGGCGAGGCGGAGCCATGGTGGTTGTCGTGGTAGTAGTGAGAGAAGGACGGAGCGTGCCCGTATATGGGCGTGGGGGAGTCGTGGAGCTGCGCACTGGAGGAAGTGCATCAGGAAGCAAGACTGAAGAAGGAGGATCTGTAAGAAAGAGAAATATATTTCAAACTTAGTTTATTACATTTGACATTCATATTTATTTACATTTCACAGTCACATTATTATATTATTATTATATTACAATTTAACAAAAATGTATATGAATTTATTCTATAACAACTCTATTCATTAATAAACAGTATATATATATATATTATATTTATATTTATTATCTATATTGATGGATGATATATTAACAGATGATATATCTATCATCTGAAGTGAATATATATATATATATTACATTTTATCTATTTATCTGCAGTTTAAGCGCAGACATTTGCCCAAAATGTACTGCTAAAACAGAGACATCTTCTATCTCTGTCTCTCTCTAGACATCTCTGCTCTTTCAGGGATGACTGAATGAGTCAGGTTTCTGGAGAGTGTTTGTGTGTGTAAATGTGTGTGTCTTTGTGCCCTGTGCAGCAGTTGGGAGTGTATGTTTTGACAGGCCCGATCCCTGAGTGCAAGGACTTCAGAGAGGCAAAGATAGATGATGTTTAAACGTCATAACTCCCCATTGGCACGCTCTGTTCCTGTCTGTCTTTCTTTCAAACACAAAAGCACACACCTGAGGGCCTGAATCAGGCATATAGCAGTCAGATGCATATATGTAGCTTTGTTTATTGGTATAAGTTAGAAAGAATCTGTGTCAGAAGCTCAGGATACCACATGACAGGGAGTAAACATCCCTTAAAGCATGGGCTAGACTGAACTATTCTGTGAGAGTTCTGTCTACAATACATGTGTGTTACATGTGTGGATAGACACATACTGGTACACACAGAGAGAGAGAGAGCTAAAGAGAAAAAACTAAAGATAAAGCTTCCCTCTCTTTTTTTGTGTCTTTCTTTTCCTGTCTCTCTGTCTTGCCGTGTTTTTCTGGAGATGAACTTGCAGCCGCAGCAACTGCTGGAAAAAAGGACTGAAGTGCACTAAAGGACTGAAGTGACTGAAGAACACTAGAGGATAGAGAAGCTACCAGAAAAATAATTTTTGTCTTCTTTTTTTCATTTTCATATTGGCCATGGTGATGTACTTCAGTAAAAGTGGATATGAAAAGAATGCACAAATACATCCTACAGGGTTCTGCTGTAGGACCGATTAAAATATTTGTTAACTGTAACTGAAATATATAGCTTTATATTATATTGTTTTTTTCTGCCTTTATATTAGATTCAATATATATTTTTCAATATTTATGTTCTGTTTTAGCTCTCAAATGGTATTCAAAGGTGATTTTATTTCCCAATCAGAGGCACCATAATTTTAAACAAACAACTACAATCCAGTATTAAAACTAATTAAAAACCTAGTTAAAAAAAATAATCAGGGAATGTTTTCCACAGTGTTTTTCCTTTTAACGAACAAAAATAATTATATTTAATATTTTTCATGTCTATGCACCATGTTAACAGATTAATAAACACCAAAATTACATACATTTTTTACATATATATTTTTACTGAAACTTTTCAATATGCCTATCTGAATAGACAAATGAATGAATCAGAACTCTGAAATCGATTTACTGACAGTTTTTTGGGGGGGGGGGGGGTTTAGTACTGTTTCCTAGTTTTGAGTTTGTTTCTCTGGTTTTTCATTAATTTGATTATTAGTTGCACCTGTTATTCATTTCATTGATTGGTTTGTCTGTGTATTTAAGCTCTGTGTTTCTTTCAGTTCATTGTCTGTTCTAGTCCGGTAAACACGGTTGTGTTTTTTAAAGGGAACATCAACGCCTCATCATGGTGTTGATGCTATGGGAACGCCTTCAGTGTCAAGTGTAGTAAACGCTAAACAATTGGCCAAAGATGTTTGGGAGCAGAGCACACAGTGTTTTATAGTGAGGACGCTCTGATCCCACCTCGCTCTCTTCAATGACGAAGGACACTTTGTCTCTGCACCCCATGGTTCGGGTCCCGTTTCCACCGAAGCCGTGCATAGACTTAGATCACGGGGCTCGCAGGTGGAGCAGATAGAGGAGTCTGAGATGGGACCTGCCCTTTCTCTCGCTCTCTCTACAGACTCTGAGGGTCTAGCTCAGGATCTGGAAGCTTGCTCTGCAATTTCTTCCACTCCGGACATGGACCTGCTTTCAAGGGAGTCCTGAGGTTTGCTTTTCGGGGGGAAGCTTACCAATATCAGGTTCTTCTGTTCGGCCTAGCCTTGTCTTCTCGAAATGCATGGATGCAGCTCTGTCTCCATTGCGGCTCGAGGGAATCCTTTTGCTAAATTATATTAACGATTGACTCATTCTAGCTTACTCACAAAAAGATGGCAGTTTGGCATTGAGATGTCCTTGCTCATCTCAAGAATTTAGGTTTGAGGTTGAATCCCAAGAAAAGTGTACTGACTCCAAGTCAGAGAACTAAGTTTCTTGGGGTGGTCTGGGTTTCGACCACGATGTGGGCACAGTTGTCCCCAGCTCGGGTGAATTCCATTCTCACCATGGTAGGCAGTCTGAGGTTAGGCCAGGAAATTTGTCCGCCAATGCCAGGTACTGCTGGGTCTCATGGTTGCAGCCGCCAACGTAATACCGT
Source organism: Scardinius erythrophthalmus (assembly GCF_964197995.2). Taxonomy (NCBI): domain Eukaryota; kingdom Metazoa; phylum Chordata; class Actinopteri; order Cypriniformes; family Leuciscidae; genus Scardinius; species Scardinius erythrophthalmus. The sequence goes on from NC_138223.1 coordinate 17,624,841, forward strand.
TAGGCTTGCGGCACATGAGGCCCTTCCAATAGTGGCTCAAAAACAAGGGGTTTCATACCCTCTTAAAACCAATAACCACCCACGTGGTTGAGCCCACATCCACACTATAAAACCTGATGAATGTGTGCGGGAAGGACCAGCCTGCCACAGCACAAACATCTCACAAAGACGCTCCTCTTGTACTTGTTTTGTGCTTGTGTAAACTTTTCACAACCTGTGATGCAGGCATCCTCTTAGTATGGTGGCAAGGCTATTGTCGTTCACATAGCATCAACACCATAAAGTGGCATTGATGTTCTCTAAACAGGGAACATGTCAGGGTTATCTATATAACCCAGCTCCCTGAGAATGGGAACAAGACACAGCGTCATGTTGCCATACTTGAGGCATTTTTGTTAATAAAATCTCATCGATATTGCAACTGTTGCTGACATTGTGATTGCAAAGCTGAATTTTCAGCATCATTACTCTAGTCTTGAGTGTCACATGATCCTTCAGAAATAATTGTAATATGCTGATTTGGTGCTCAAGAACAGTTGTGCTGCTTACAATATATGAGGAAACCATGATAAAAAAATTCAATATTCTTTGATGAATAGAAAGTTCAAAGTTTTAGAATTTTTTGTAATAATTTAAGTCTTTACTGTTACTATTGATCAGTGCGTCCTTGATGAATAATAATAAAAAACAATCTTACTGACCCCAAACTTTTGAACGGTAGTTTATGTATGGTGACAATAACCCTAACCCTTAAGGCCCGTTCACACCAAGCACGATAACTATAAAGATAACGATAAAGATAACTATATATGCGTCCACACCAACGACCGATAACTGTCTTTTTATTCTAAGCACGCGCGCGCCCGGATGATCCAGATCCATTTTAAATGCGCGAGACCTTTAAATTAGAATGGATTCTGATTGGCTGTCAGTGTTTTATCGTTTGACAGCTGGGAAAAAATCGTTCTGAAAGTGATCCCAACGATATCGTTCCTCATATCTTTATCGTTATAGTTGTGGTGTGAACTCTGTTATTCTTTAATATGGAGAACGATTTTTAGAAATATATATTTATCGTTATCTTTATAGTTATCGTCCTTGGTGTGAACGGGCCTTTATACTAGGTTTTTAAAAAAAATACATCGTTTTATGTAAATAAAGTACTGCACAGAGAGCTGCTCAAAATGTTACCTGCTATTTCACAACTAATTTTCAATGGGGTAAGGGGCGGGGTTTCAGAGGACTTCGCCACAGTACTGCCTACATTGGGCATCCGCCACTTAACCTGCTCTAATGCCTTTAGCACATGATGTACTTAACGGTGCATAAATTATACCTGAAAATGTGCACTAACAAAACTGTGCAATCATAAGGCAGCGTGAGCCCTCGTTAGCATTTCACAACGAAAGATAGTTCCTCTTTCTTAGACTATATCCCACCAGACAGCTCTGGCTTATTATAGAGATGCACTGATCCAAATATCCCCTCACATCTCCTCTCATCACTTTTCCTGCCCTCTTTTCTCTCTCTCTCTACCCCCCACCTCTCTCAGTGCGGCAAATCTGACTGTGATTTTAAAGGGCCGCTGAGTGAAATGAAAGCACTTCCTGTTTCTATTTCTGTAACTGTCTGTGCGAGGAGCTACTGAGGCAAGACTCTGAAAGCAGCAGAGCATTCTACAGTGACTAATCGCTCACACACACGCTCACAGACAGGCATGGCACCCTCCCTTCCTTTTTTCTCACAGAAGCCATTAAATGACAAACCAGCCCTTTCATCCACCTTCCAAATCTCCTCATCGCTCCTTTCTTGCCGATGACCGCCTGTCTGCCGTGCCCTCCATGTCTCTAGATTGTCATCTCTGTGATACAGCCCACTCAGACACAATAGGGGCACAGATAGAGGGCAACGTGTGTGTTTTCCAACGGAAAGGGAGCTTTGATTGGCAGCTGATCAAAGGAAGCCTTCTATTCTCTGCATCGTTGAAAAGATGACTGACTCACTCCTTGAGGGTAAAGGTCATTTATCATCTATTACTCGAAACACTTTTAAAGGCAGCGTGACTTTAGAGTGGGCTTCCAGTGTGGTCTGTTAAGCCCATCTCTTCCTGTAGACTAACATGAAAGAGAAGGCAATATATAATCACCTCGGACGTCTATTTCCGACAACTGGCCTGTCGGAAGACCGCTGTATGAAATCGGGTCATTTGATGTTTGGTCATACTCTCAGGTGTGACCGGAACAGCGAATTCAGGGCTGCTTAATTCACAGAGTCCTGTTAAATATGCCTCAGCTCACACAGAGACAGGATACAATGTCACCTTGCTGATCAGGACCAATCAGAAGGCAGCGTCATGGCAACCACACAGGAAATCGATGATTGGTGCAAGCTTGTGCTGCCGTTCACGATAAATTTTAAAACCCGGTAAAATATCCACGCAACTAATTTAACAAAAATGCAGCATAAATAGATACATAAATAAAAGTTTATGAGCCCCAATTACGTCACTTATGAATGTCTTTGCATTGTATAACAAAATATCAAAGTAGTATTTACTTTAAGTAAATATAGAACAAATACTTCATAAAAAACGCTACCATTCAGTCAGTAAGTTTTTTGTTTAAAGTGTCCCTGTAGTCAATAATTTTATCCTATAAAACTCATCTTTGATCACCAAAATTACACATTTAAACGTGAAAAAAAAATGTCTTCTTGCCTTGAAATAGCTTGAATGTAACTCTACACCCTTCATTTAGTATACGCAAAGCCATGAATATGCTAATATTCCCCGACTCCACGCACTCGCTCGGTCAACTTACTGAAGTAAACGCTGCACAATGGTATCGCTCTTTACAACGTCGATTAGCCTTTTGTTTGACTACGTTATCAAACAGCTAATGATATGCTGCTAATGTTACACAAACCATGTTCCCATTCGCCATCTCAGAGTCAGACAGCTGCCTTCTAACAATCAGTATCCTTAGAAACGCTTTGAACAACTCAGAATGTCAGTGGAGAAAGGTATACAGCTCATCATAACATTGTAATATACATCATATACATAATTCACCCGCTATATTGCTAAAAGTATCAGGTTTTTCATATCAACAGAAAAATATACCGGGATAACCTGGATTCTCTTGAGACTCCTACTCCTAGATACATGCGGTTCATTCAGTCAGCAGCCTTCTCAACAACATAATTTCTGCAAGATGCCTCTGTAATGAACATAGCATCTGAGGACTACTAAACAATTTTTGTCATATTACCATGATTTCTGAAGGATCATGTGGCACTGAAGACTGGAGTAATGGCTGCTGAAAATTCAGCCTTTTAACTATAATATGTTGTTCAAAATTAAGACAAAATATCTATAACCAATTGGTTAAAGTAATTGCAAAAATGGCTCACTGACATTAGTTCTGAGAAAAGGTCGAGAATCATTTGTATGCAAATGCTATTTGGTTTGATATTTTGTAAAAAAATGCAGCAACATTCACACATTTTTAAGTGTGACTTCAGTGTCCAAATACTTTCAACTGTTTAACAGAGAAATATAGAAGAAGAAAAAAGAGTCCTAAAAAGAGTGAGTTCAGCAAATAAAGAATCAAAAAAGAGCGAATTTATAATCACAAAGATGCTAAATATACATATAGAGCACAAAGACAGAGGAAAAATGTAAGCCCAGTTTCATCTCCTCTTCCCATGTTATCAGCAGTATGATAATAGCGCAATGCAAGTCCCTTTGGTGGGGTTACCACTGTAATCCGCACTCTTATCCTCTCAGATCTACATGGTAAGATGCTCTACTGTAGGTCAGCAGTCTGTGTAAATGTGTGTGTGAGTACACGTGTGTAAATGTATGTGTGAGCAGGGTCCAAAATTAACTCTTGCCAAACAGCAAATGTGAGTAAAAATGTGTGTTCCCAAATAAACAAAACAGTAACTTGCTAAGGAACTGCAACATAATAAATTATTTAAATGGACTGGTCATTTTGCTTCTCTCATGTCACCATGCGGTCCCTGACATCCTGGTGTGGGATATTACACACACAAAAAGGTTCCAATAAAGCCATGTGTAGACACACACTGCTGTTTATTACAGTTTTATTAGTAACAGTGTTTACTGTACTTTTTACATGTCGCAGACAGTTTGTTGAAACCATAATTCATAAGGCATTTAGAACCTAAATATGATTTGGATTTAAATCTTGGCTGAAAAGGGTATTTTGATAAAATGCTATTTATCAAAACCAACTCCTTTCATTTGTGTGCTGATAAAATGTTCTTACAATCAAGTATCAGACATATTTCCAACATATATTTAATTCAGCTATTAAAGTAACTTCCTTTTTCACCCCATCAGTCAAATTCTCAAAACACTTCAACTACTCGGTCACGAGATGGTTCTTGGTCCAAACAGCTAGAATGATTCAGTCTGATTCAGAAACAAATTCTCTAGACTTGTATTGTGAAACCGTTCAACTGATTCATCAGACTCAAAATAATTATTTGAACTGAACGACTGAATAATTGGACATCAGTAAGAAAGAATGATCGCTAGTGAGAACCTGTCCCTCACTGATGTAAATAATGTGAGCTATTCAAATCAAGTGGTTCAGAAAGCACATTTTCTTATTACTGTCCTCGGTGGAAAATTCACAATTAAAGGATTATCTATAATGCCTACAGCAGCAATTTTCAACAGTTTTGACTTGACAACAATAATCCAAAATCCTGGATAGGGACTTGGTATGAAATGTTGATACTGATTTGTAGTTTTTTCCCCCCGCTTATTTAAAATCCTTTCAAGTTATCTTGAGGCCCCCTTAGTGGTTTGCTGAGGCCCCCTAGTGGGCCCCAGGCCCCTTGTTGAGAACCACTGGCCTGAAGTTTCATTTTCACCAAAACTTCATGTGGTGACCGCCTTACATTAAGCTATCCAAACAAAAATATGAGGAACAAAATAATGACGTGTCTTCACATTTAGTGACACTGTGACACAGACACCAGCTTGTTCATGATGATGTGAGTGACTCAATGATCTGTGTTGTTTGTTACAATTTTTCAAGGAAAAACAACTCTGTACAACTGTCATAGGGAGAAAATAGAATTATTAAATATCTAATCAAAATATTTTAAGTATTATAAATGTTTAGGGGGAAAAAATACAAAATACAGTTGCATGTTCAGTTAGAAACATTTTGAAGCGGTAAATATTTCCAATTCACTGACTACTGGTAGGTGTAGAAAAACATTAATTTTGGACCCTGTGTGAGTGTATGTGTGAGGGTGTTACTGTGAGAACGTTTCTGAGCTCTGAAGAATGTGTACACAAGTGTGAGTGTGAACATCACTCCATTACTGATTGATCTGTGTGTTAAACTCCCTGCTGGCAGATCCAGGTGCATTCTTCCTGTGGATCGGTTTAAATAAAGTTTTCCCCCGCGCTGAGCTGTAATTGCCAATGGAGAGAGTCATAACCGTATGTAAGACATTCTCTCATTTAATAAAAGCAGAGAACAGAAGTCTCCACTCCACTAAAGGAGCATGGAGGCCATTCCACTTAAACTATACATAGTGCCAATCCTAACATATTACATTAGCATTAGAGTTTAAAGCAAACCTGGAGGAAGGGGATTCTGGGTATGAGAGGGAGAGAGTTAGTCTGTTGAGAGCACGCTTCAAAGTAAAGCAGATTAAACCGCTATCACCTCTGCAGTCAGACTTCAAGATGTGTTTAAGTGGGAGATGTTGAGTGTTACATGTGAAGCACGTGCATGTTTTTATTTCGCACTACATGCTTAACGGTGCAGAAATCATTTCATTTCTATCAACGTGTCTGTGATCTTTTGCAGGAAAGTTGTATATGTGAGAGAAATTGTTAAAAAGTATTGTTTTAGCATCGTATTCACAGAAGCAACTTCGCAAATCAGGTAATGATAATGAACGCTAACAATTTGCATGGCGCAATTGGCGATCTTGTTGGTCTGTTCTGATTGCTACATTGTGGAGGATGCAGCAGATCATCCCAGTCGGCATACTTCATACATTACTGAGAACGCTCAGCATCACTCCACCACTGTGATCCAGACACCTGAATTGGCTTTTTGAAAATGCTGATTAAACGCTCGACTGCACAGCTGGTCTGGAAATATGCCCAGTTATAACGCTTTTCTCCACTATGATGAGCTACTACCATGATTAATAGAAAATGTACACAAAATGTTCCACAAATTCACTTTACTGTAAATGGGCATTGATATTGTAACGCTAATGTGAAAATTTGATGCGCTAAACGTTTTAATTTGAATGTATACACCTGTTAATGTCTCTCCCATCGATGCCACATTTTATTTTTTTTTATTCACACTGTGAATAAAGTTCGCCGAACAATAAGATTCACCACTTTGGTCACATGATGCTGTTGTTACATAAAACTGTTCATACAGCACTGCGGAGGCCGATTGGCATCTGGCTTGAAGCAGGTTCGAAATTTTGTCCGTCTTGAGATGGACACTACGTCACTGTGAAGTATACCATCAAAGTACTTGCCAGACCGGTTTAAGAGCAGACAGCTGCCTCATTCTGCGCAGTTTTATTTTAGACAGGCAGCACAAGCTCTGATGACGACACAACGGTTTTACGATTGGTCAGATTCACCAATGACAATGATGGTGTGTGTATCGTGTTCATTCTGGCACCTTCAGTTTCACCAGTCATGTTTATAAACTAAAACCTTTGAGACTTTTTCTTCAGTGGTATTTCTTTAGATATTATAGACTTACAGTGGGCTCCACAAATATTGGCACCCTTGGTAAATAGAAGCAAAACTGACTGTGAAGATTTGTTTTTGCAATTTCTCCTCTCAGTCTTTCATTCAAAATATTTACAAAAAAACTAACCTTTAATTAAAGCCAAATTCTTATTTTACATTTTTTTTCTTTCTTTCTGAGATGTATGCATGTTATTGGCACCCCTTCATTTAATAGTTTGTGCAACATCCCTTTCCCAAGATTAAAGCTCTGGATCTTCTCCTGACTGTTTAAGAAGTAAGCATTTAAATTCTTAGTAAAATTTTCCCCGTGACAAGCTGGTGTCAGAAAAGGAAAGTTGCATAGCGCTTTGGTTAACCCCACTAATGTCAGACAGTAAATTTACATCTTCGTTCAGCTGAACAGAAAAATCACATGCGAAAATGATTTTTTTTACAGGAATTAATAGTGCCAGGCTACACAGCAGAGCGGTTTCAAGGCATTTTGAGGCTGGTTAAACTGGATTATGTGTGGTGGTGTATAAGATGCTGGTTTTTGTGCTAAAATATTGGCTGGTAAAGTACTGCAAATGCTTGAGTTTGCACCCAAGAGTGACAATGAGAGACCTATAAGGAGAAAAAGAAAGGTGAGAAGTAGCAAGAGAAAGTCAGAGATACAAAGAGGAAGGGAAAGCACATAACCGGGCAAATCTAATCTCTTTCAATCTTTTCATCTTCTCTCTTTACTGTTTTTGTAGATCTGAATCCTTCATGTCCTCCCAGCTGACCTGAAAGGCAGAGCTTTCTCAAGCACTTAAACTCTTCCATGAGAAACACTCTTTGTTCAGGGACATGCAGCACACATACAAAACTTAGGCCCATTATCTATTTATAGTCGATAAAATGGTATCAGCTCTCAATGGTATGTAGAACTCAAGATGCAGGGCTATAGGCACGGTTTTATAAGCACCGAGGTCCAAAATTTGGGGGCACGCACCCCAGAGAAAATTTTGATTTCTCTGATCTACATATGTGCATTTTAAGAAGTTTGAAAGCCAAAAAATGGAGAAGAAATAGCTTTAAAACCGTGTCAGTGGGCAGTAGATTATGTCAATACATGCTCTCTCCATAATCTCTATCACTCTTTCTTTTTCTCTCAGTCTCCTTATCTTGCCTTGTCTCTTTCCCTCCTAAAGCTGAGCTTTGACTTATAGTCAAACGCACATTTCATTTGCGTATGTCAGTGAAGAAAGTAAACGTAGGGTCAACTGATATTTAGCCAATATGTTTTTAATCATTTTCTTAGACAAGTTAATTTACTGAAGGCTACGAACGCTAGGTAAATAAGTTTATTAAATTCATTCACAATATGTACACATTCATTATTAATCTTATGCCTAATATGATGAAAACGGCTTTGTTAATGTTTCTTGTCCTTTCACATTGACGGTTAGTAATTATTACATTACATGAATCACATAAATTATATAGGCCTATTTTCGATTCAAAATAGCAAAATTTGTCAAAAGTTTATTAGTTTGCCTGATTTTTTTAATCTGACGTTGAACATTTCTATCCTAAAACAGCTGTCGAATATGAAATATTTAGTTTAGCAGTCTATGACCCTTTACTGAAGCTTCAAGTTGCGCTGGAATTCGCGCTCAGCAGCTTCTCTGAACATAAAGCCCGCCTACTTTTATTTGATTGCTCAAATATTTTGACATTTACGAGTGGTGACAGACTGCAGAGGCAGCTCTTCTTGGTGCTGTGCAAAATCCCTAAAGTGGTGTTAATACTATATTAGGCAATTATTTAACAACATTTATTATATACACCTCAGAAAAATACAGAGGTCCGGACCTCAGTGACCTCATAGCTGACTACGGCCATGTCAATGTGCTAGCAGGTGTAAGCCCTCACATTTCCTATATTATCCTTAGTTTCCGTCAAATAACATTTAAATGAATAATTTAGTACAATGCACAATTGAGTAAATGTTTTTAAACTGTACTTACATAAAAAAATACCTGTATGTAGTTACATCTGTAATTACATCTAATTACACTGTTTACCCGACTCCTACCCCTTAACCTACACTTAAACCACACCATGAAACCTGACCCTAACCTTACATATCCCACCTTGATAGCATTAGCAGCAACAGCATTTTGCAATGCAACATGAACTGTACATAGTAATCTGAAGACACCTAATATAGTTGGGACCAAAAATCACAGTTATCGCAGTTGTTGGTAAGAAACCATAATTTTTTTTTTATATGAAATCTGCAAAAAAACAGCAAACATTTAAGAATCCACTTAAACCAAAGTCTACACAGTAAAAGGGAAAAATTGTAGCACTCAACATGGCGGCTGTAGAAAATGAAGTCCTACTTCCTTTCAATAGAAAAAAGGTTTGTTGGCAAAGGCATTGCTTGCTCTTTTTGATCTACATATGCATTAGCTGGACAAACCTGAAAAAAAGGTGTAGCCTGGTTTAAGCATTGCTGTCAGTTTTTTATTGTAGAACTGACATATGTTATTGAAATGGCACATAGTTGTTGTCATTTCACTTTCCAGTAGATTGGAGGTGTACTTGCGTGATCTGAAGAAAGCTGCCCTGGGCACAGTGACACAATGACTGCAGAGTGAACCAACATGCTCCAACAGGGAGTTAAGATAATAGTTAAGAGTTAAGTTATTTCTATTTTTCTATTTACTATTGCAGTAAAAATAACTGTAGCTACTATAGTATTTGGAGGGAATCTATGGCTACGACAGCAAAATGTTGTAAGGCAGTCAGTGTTTGTGGCAACGAACAAAAATGGTTAAAAATCATGGTTTTCGTGACAGTGACGTGCACTCCGTTTAGGCTGCGAATGCTCTCCATATACCCGAGCCATTTGAGAAAATGGATGCAGGGATTTGCTTTTTAATTTGACCCTTAATGTAAATTTCCTTGTCATTAGAACATGCAACCTAAAGCTTATTGCCCTCAAATGGTAATTTATTCATTTAATTTACTTGTCAAACTGTAGTTTTCTGAAATATATTCCAGTTACGTAAGGATTCGGGCGAGGAATCCACAAGTAAATTAAATGAATAAATTACCAAATAAAAACAAATTGTATATCCTTGTCTTTTGTCACACAAATTTGAATTTGATACACCTTTAGTTTAGTTTATTCATTGTCATTTGAATCATTCATTCAACTGATTTGTTATTTCAAATTCAAATGAATAAATGTATGTACCGGTATGTAAAAACTAGTCACGATTATTAAGCTTTTCTTAATGTAGGTCTGACATATGTAAACTATTCATTTATGCTTTTGAAATAATAATATTTCCATATGTATTTTGATTTGCCTACCTGTATTTCTATTTGTTTCTTGCATTTTAGTAGATTAAAGCAAAGAACATTTTGTCACTATTTTGTCACATTTGTCACATTTTGTCTGCTCTGTTCTAAGCAAATAATCGTGATTGTCAAATGAATTAAGAATAATGCCGTTATAACTGAGTTAAGTTTTGATTATGCACAAGCCTCTATTTCTAGAACATTCTCTCCTCTGTTTTACTTGACAAAATGCTCATGTTTTTTTTTCTGTTTTTCTCCTTCAAAGCTGACAAGCAGATGAAATTAAAAACTAATTAAACCAAGATAAAATTTAATTAAAACCTGAACTACACAAAGATTGTGTCGTTATAGCAATACTCACTTTGATATGACCACTAAACAGCGTCTGATCTGCATTAGCTTAGTTAGCTAACACTCCCACTCTAACTCATGCTTTACAAGATCTTTGATGTGGAGTATTTTAATCAAGAAAATCAATGCAGGCAGGGTCATTAACAAGCACCTCCATACATTTGCACCTGCAGGTTAAGTTTTAGATTTACACCTTTGGAGATCTGTTTTGAAAGTACTAAATTCAGCAAGAATCAATGTGTGAGATTCAAAAAGAGAATTTGCTTGTTGAGTGAGTTGTTCTGTGATGAACTGAAAAAGTGCAAGTGAGAATGTATTTGCAATTTATTAAGCAAATCTCACAATATGCTCGATTTGGACCCAGTTAAGAGCAAAGAGATACACTCTGCTCTGCTCTAATGGGGATGTTAGTAGATGCTGGAGATAATAACTGTTAGTTTACACTGTAGATAATGATTAATTCAGCTGCATCTCAGCTGAGCTGGCAAGCTGACTAAAATTGCAATACAATACTGTGTAAGTAGTGTGCCTGAACTCTAAATTTGAAGGAGGAATAAAACAAAGTGAAAAATAACCTGACTAATGGACTGCGATAACCTATACAATAACATTCTCTGGAAATGGAAGTCAGGGGAAAATCCTGAAGGTCTCTTTTATCATTGACATGAATACTTGTATGAGTGAGTGAAAATGACAGGGCTTTCTAACTCTGCCAGTTTAGTTCTTCAAAGTACATTTGTGAATGACAATCACAGAGTAGTACAATACTTGTAAAATAAATTCTGACTGTGTGGGCGCAATCAATTTTACCCCTGACGGCACACATTTAAAGGGATAGTTCACCCAAAAATGAAAATTTAAAAGGAGTCTTTGCACTATATTCCAGGTCTCCTTAAGTAATAAGATTTGCGTGATGAACAGACCAACATTTCAGCCGTTATTCACTGATTCACTTAACTCAAGAACCCCTACAAATGAATCAGTCTGTTTGATGAACGAATCGCTCTGTGAACTGTTTCTGTTCTCAAATTCAACACAGATTCAATTATTGCAGCAGTTCTTGATTAAACAACTCACTGGATTTGTAAAAAAAAAAAATTAGTTTAAAGACTTACATTTTGGTCTGTTATAGTATGTATTGTAATGTAGTGATACTGTATTGTAGTACTTCCAAAGGCATGGAATATAGCACACAAAATGTATGGACCACTTGTATGGTTCTTTAGAGCATTTTTTGGGTGAGCTATTCCTTTAAACCTTGTACACCACTTTATATACTGCCCATTTGTGGACAAATTATAGAACATCTATCTAACAGAGGCGTCAAGTAGCGTACAATGATGTAATGAGAATTTTATTAAGGAGACCTAGATGGCATTGAGCAAGTGAGATGTTTGTAACTGTGGGAGTTAACACATTTAAAACTGTGTTACGGAATCTTATGAACAAATTTATTTGCCAACTTTATGCTTCTAAAAATGAGATTATCATGGGTCTATCAAATATAAGGTTTAGCACTACACGATATCAGTCTCAATTGTGGAAACACCGGTGCATTTGTATTTTTGTAACGCATTGATGTTTTTTTTATATATTCTTTTTATTGTTGTTGTTTTATATGTTGGGTGAGTTTTAAAAAATTGGACCCTGAGTCTGTAATAAAGTTTTGATTGATTGATTGATTGATTGATTGATTGATTAAACCCCTTACTTTGTTGTATGAACCAAACCCAGTTCGGTTCAATTAAACCAGTAAAGGAATAAAATGCAAATGACCTCAGTGCTATTGGTGTTCTCTGAGATCATTTGGATTAAAAATGGTCACATTAGGAAAAAATATGTAGCACAAATTTGTTTAAATTAAAGGGAAACTCACCAAAGCCCAATCTGTTGTCATTGTTTCCGAAGTCAAGAGAATATATGACAACATGGTAGTTGTTCCACACGTACAGCAAATTGTCTCGGGGGTTGTAGTCCACAGCAGCGATGTATTGGTAGGAATTTGGGAATGGAATGCTGAGGTGCGTTTCACGGCTCTTTTCTGTGTTGTACATGTAGTCGATTTTATTCCCCAATGCTTCATTATCGTCATCTTCATAAACGCTCTTCACCACATAGAGGATTCCGCAGATCATGAAAGCATTGGAGGCCGACCGCTTATCGTATGTCGTATCCCATGACCCCTCCACTCGTAGTGTGTAGGGGTTGAGCTGGCTGACCACAATTCGTCCATTGTTCTGTTCGGTGGCGTAAATTACCCACAGTCCGTTTTCATCCACTGCTAGATCGATGTCAGATTTCCCACCCCAGCGATACGGCGAGGTGTCGTGGTAATTAGCGTTAGCGATAATCGCCTCACCGCTTTTGATACGAGTTCGCAGGTCGAATTTAACAATGTTGCGTGTACGTTCCTTGTTGAAGAAAAGCGCACCATCGAACACCACGAACCCAGTGCCATCTACCCGATGTGGTAGTTTGTATGTTGTGGTAGGGCGACCCGCAATAAAGTCCTCTTTTGATGAGTACTCAGTCAGTGTATCTGTGCGGTAAGGTGTCCAGGGCATATAGTAGATCTTATTGGATGACTGTAGGGGGTCTTTACACCATGATCCAGACTGATGGTCCGACTCAAAGAGGTGTTCACTCTGGTACACACCTCTCAATACACCTGGACAGAGAAAGACTGAAAGAGGAAGAGATGGAGTGAGTTGCAGTCGCATATTTGAATGTAATTTAATGCTCATTTTGTTGTCCTATCTATTAGTTTATTAAAAGTACATGAAATGCAGTTCAAAAATACAATGACCTACTCTCTTTTATGATGAGCATGTTTTACATTTCTGAATTAAAATGAATTTTGATTTTTTTTATGGACACAAAGTCAAAATTGTCAGGGTTTATACAATTGTCCTGATTTAATGAAGAAAATAATCCTTATTAAAATAAATACTTAAGATAAGCTTAAGTAAGCATAATCTTGTATCATTAATTCTTAGAATTATCTTGTATTATTATTTTTTCACTGCTCATTCATAATTTACAAACCTTTGTCCATGTGTAACTCAAAAAAAAAAATCTACCAAAAAAGACCCCTGCAGATCTTTCTTAAATATGTTCAGATAATTTGACCTTTTTATCATAATTTTCATCAAATTTAAACTTTTCTTTGAAAATGATTCAAATACAAAGAGCATTTTTCTAAGAACTTGTGTTTTAGATTTTTTTCCAAAGAGTTTTCCTTTTTTTATTGTGAACACTTCTGTAAGTCATTGACCCATAAAACATGCTAACAAATGCAATGATCCACAACCAAAGTTATCAGAAAGCTAAATGCTTTGAGCCTGAGAGAGAGAGACATCTATTAAATCATATCTGATGACTAGTAACCCGATTTATAGTTCATGACTCCAACAGAATCCCTCAGGAGGTTCTGAAAATCTGTCGCACCGACTTCTCTAACCCTGAGGAAAATTCACACGGTGTGAGAATTTATGTGGGGGGTGGTTAAGAACCATCACCCTATTATTCCTGGTACATTAAATGTGAAGATGAAAATAATCATCTGTTAAGCCTTATGCAAATCAACCTTAATTTGTCCTGCAGAATTGCAGCTTGTAATACTAACGTTCTATTTCGTGAACTTACCCACAATATATTGCTGGGAAAAATAGCACCTATATTTGCTAACCCTGGGAAAATTTTTCTGGGAGTAATTCAAATTACATTTTAAAGTACTGTGAAAAATCAATGACCAATGACCACAGTTGAGACTGGCTTAAAATCAGGGCTGTGCTGTCATGCATATCTCATAAATGTTCGCTCTTGTGACTAAACCCTCTGTGTGTGTGTGTGTGTGTACACGTCTAATGTTTTTCACTTTCTTTGATTTATAATGATACTCCTGCAAACCATGCAGATATTCTTACATGGTCACACACAAACAGAGAAGAGAGCGCAAAAACAGTCACACGGAATGCCTGCCATAGAAACGGCCCTTTCCCACCATTCCGTTCCCAGAATGAGAGACATCCTCATGGGAAGTGTGGCTGGTATTTTAACTATTACTGGATGTTTCCTTTTATTGTTTTAGATGCATTAATTTTCCACAATATGTCTTAATCCAGGAACTTCTCTTGGCCTTTGATAAACTCAAGTATATTTGTGTTTATTTTTTTATTTTATTACTTGTGACTGTCAAATGTTTTGGTATAGCCTATTAAATCACTTTTAATTTTTTATTATTTTTTATTCTTAAAGTTGTATCCAAGTATTCAGTTCAATTCAAGTTTGTTTGTAAAGTACTTTTTGCAATACATAATGTTTCAGAGCAGCTTTGCAGAAATAGCATGCGTCAAATATTACAATCAAGAAGCCAGAGTTGATTGTGACAAGAAAAAAAAATAGCGATGAGGTATTAGGAGAAAAAAACCTTGAGAGGCTTGTAACTACATACACAGTAAAAATGACAGCTATGTTTCTGTTTTTGTCTTAAAAATTGCTTTGTAATGTGTGTATATTCTATTCCAAATCAGGGCAACCTGACATAAAAAGCTCTCATTCAAAGTCAATTCACTTGATTTGAGTGTTCTTGCAATTTCATAAATCGGATAACTGTTTATGCGTCAGCTTTGCAGAAAATAAGCTTTTATGTTAAGGTCTAGATTCACCCCAGGCCATTCAAGACCCATAACATCACAAGACATCAGTTTCATACTGCCACGTCTTGTGGTCAGC
Source organism: Scardinius erythrophthalmus (assembly GCF_964197995.2). Classification (NCBI taxonomy): domain Eukaryota; kingdom Metazoa; phylum Chordata; class Actinopteri; order Cypriniformes; family Leuciscidae; genus Scardinius; species Scardinius erythrophthalmus. The sequence continues at coordinate 17,640,040 of NC_138223.1, forward strand.
ACAATCGGCAGCTTAAGTTTTAAACAGTGGCAATACCTCCCTGTTCATCTGATACATGGTAAACCACCAGATACACTAAGAGAGATCAAGAGAGAGGAGACAGTGAGAAATAGAGGTCTAATTCAGGGAGTACAGCCTTGGTCTGAGATCAAGTTTCTCCTCCGCATTCCTATTATAAACCATTATGAGCTACTGATCGCCAATCTGTCATTAGTATCAAATAACACCATAACAGCCTGACAGTGAATTACACACTTAAATTACATTAAAGTAATGGACCTACCTCTTTGCTCCACTTCTGCATTCAGAAAAGGGTGGAAGAAGAAGAAAAGAGAGAGAGAGAGAGAGAGAGAGAGAGAGAGAGAGAGAGAGAGAGACAACAGATTAATGATGCAATATTAAATACTTCACAGTAATTCAATTCCATATTATGCATGCAATGTGCGACGTATCTTAACACAATCTTTTGAGTTAGTGAGTAGTAAAATGTGCTTCATTTGTACTCTAGAAATTCCATTAACAAAGTGATCATAATTTTTGAAAACAAATATAGTGTCCATGTGATATTAGACTATTAACCAGAAAAATGAATGCATCAAAACAAACTAGAGAGAAAGAAAAGGGGTTTGTTTCACAAATATTTCTCATGTGTCTTGGGTGCTATGATTTAGATACAGAGCAGCTTTCTTGGCTGGTGAATAAAAGACACAGACTTAAGATTTATCATTATTTTTTTGTTCATTTATTTGGTATGATATGAAAACAAAGATAACATTTTTGGTTTTATTCCAATTTAAACTGAACGTTGCCTTTTTTATAATTAAAAACTGATACAACTTGCTTGACCAATGTTGTGAGTTAGAGACAGGACTATTTGATTGGCTGATTGATGGAGAAATGGGAAAGTGGTTTCGAAATATGTAATATGTGAAAGTAATATGGAAATTGTAGATTTTTTTTAATTAGCTGCTTCTTGCTTTTATTTATGATGGTTTAAAGGGATAGTTCATTTTGAAATTACATTTTGGTATGTTTTAGCTTACCTCAAGGGCATCCAAGATGTAGGTGTCTTTTTTTCCGCAGTAGTTTCAATTTTGATATTTTTAGGTCAAACCGTTCTTGTCTGTCAGTCGTATAATGCAGGTCTATGGTCACTGTCTCAAAGAGCATGCACAGAGTCCAAATTAAACAATTCCCCATCGTAAGTACACATTGATGGCCTAAGACACGAAATGAGCGGTTTGTGTGAGAAAACGAACAGTATTTATATCGTTTTTACCTCTTATTCACAGCCACGTCCAAGTGATCTGAGGGCGCTCGCGCATCCTGGTGTGTGACGTGTACGCAGACTGGTGCATAGATATATACACTAGATGTCGCCTTTAAGACATTCGTTCCAATGAACTGCCGTAGACAAGGCGACATATAGTGTATATATCTATGCACCAGTCTGCGTACTTACGATGGGGAATTGTTTAATTTGGACTCTGTGCATGCTCTTTGAGACAGTGACCATAGACCTGCATTATACGACTGACAGACAAGAACGGTTTGACCTAAAAATATCAAAATTGAAACTACTGCGGAAAAAAGACACCTATATCTTAGATGCCCTTGAGGTAAGCTAAAACATACCAAAATTTAATTTCAAAGTGAACTATCCCTTCAAAATAAAAATTTTATTAGTTTTACTTTTGTATATTTCTATCTTTGCATACATTTCAATTTACATATTCTTTTCATCTTTATTTCTCGAATTAAATTTGAGTTCCTTTCTTTATTTAAACTTTTTTTTATGCATCAATAATGGAAGACAAAAAAAATCATTGTACTCATGCAATGGCAATAAGTACTTGATTTCCCTTGAAAAAAATCTAGACGTTTGCAAAAATGTATGTCCTTTGTGTATGTGTCTGTGTGTGTGTGTGTGTGTGTGTGTGTGTGTGTGTGTGTGTGTGTGTGTGTGTGTTTGTGTACTTCTCTATGAAATATGCATGAGGATTAACTGTTAATGCATCACTCAATAAATCCAATAAATAAGCTACCACACAAGAAAAAGAGACTATGCGAGTATGTGAATGAGGTTCCAGGAGATCTGATTTAGAAGCAATTATGTCTCCCACACACACACCTAGTCAAGTTTCAGTCACATTGTAAATGGATCAATAACAGATAGTCATTTGCTGTCAGTGATAATAAATAAAGGACAGCCTGAACAGACAGCACGCGCCTAGTCCTACTGGGAGGTTCCGACTTCCTCTACTAGTATCCTATGCGTCCCAACTAACAGACAGGTCGATGTGGATAATGTAACACGGACTCCTGCTGTACGTTTACCAAAATCATTACCATAGTTGCAATGACACTGTGCTAGCGACAGATCTTTTTTCCTTATTGTTAGTGAAACGAAGAGTTGAAAAAGAAAAAATATAGAGCAGGGACAAGGTCATCACCACCGTTTGTTGATGGAGACAAATATGAATTTGAGCGTGCAGTTGATTGCAAGTAAAGAGCGGGGTTTAAGCGGACTAAATGATTGGAGAAGTCAAGCATACGTCACTGGACAGAATTCTGTCGTTTCACCAAAATATTTTTTACGTGGTCAAAAACTTTTTTTTAAAATTGTGCATCAATAAAATGCATTTAGAAAATAGATAGAGTCAATCAAGTGTACAATTTCTGTGCTTCCAGCAACATCAAACAGAACTGAAAAAATATTGATTGTTTGGTAACACTTTATAATAACTATAAAGTAATGAAGTACTAAAGTAATAAAGTTTATAGTTAATTCATAGGTAATATATTGTAGTCTTTGCATTGTTAATTTATTAATAGGCTATATACAAATAGTAAGTTATAGTTATCTTAACTGAAAACTATTATCGTCCTTGGTGTGAATGGGCCTTTACTTACAGTTGTCGAAAATATTACACAAAAATTAGTGTGCCTTTAAAGGGATCGTTCACTCAAAATTTAACCATTTAGTAACCCTCATGTTGTTCCTAACCTGTATGGCCATCTTTCTCTTGTTGAACACAAAACTATATTTTGAAAAATGTCTATTTTGTTGTTGTTGTTGTTGTTGTTGTTGTTGTTGTTCATACAATGCAAGTTATCGGGGTCCAATATTGTTTTGGACCCTATTGACATTCATTGTAAGGACAAAAACAGTTTTTCAGAATAACCTCTTTTGTGTTGCACAGAAGAAGAAAAAATCTCTGAGTTTGGAATAAAATGTAGGTGGGTAAATGATGACAGAATTTTCATTTTTGGGTGAACTGACCCTTTAGCGTACTGTAAATAATACGACTTACAGGGACGCAAGATTCCTAGACTATAATTTCAAAACCACTTTATTTCCTCCATAAAGACAGTAGTTAATCACACAGATCTAAGGAGCAGGTACTGAGTATCTATATGAAGTGAAGTTTTCTGAGTGTGTAGGTAAAACAGACGTCCCACATTGAGGCCAAAGCAGAAAGGTTGACTGGAGTTCTGCCAACTCCTCCATCACAGGGGAGAAGAGAAAGCCAGAAAAACCTCAAGAAAACATTTGGAACATGTTCCCAAGGGTTTCTAAGCCCGAAGTAATTAAATTACCTGCATGTGTGTGTGTATGTGAGACTGTTTATGTGTGTGTTCGTCCGTATGATGGACCTCCCCACTAATTAGTGGGCCTGTGGAAAAAAAATGTTTTAGGCTTTTTTTGACCAGATGGTCACAAACACACATGTATGCACTTATGAACACTCACACACACTCCATGACCCCTATGCGCAGGACGATTTATGGTCAAAAGGACAAAAAGTACCGTGTGTGCATCCTGCCTGTGTGTCCTTTGTGTCATTTAGCTCTGTGCAAGAAATTCCACAATGTCTCTGCTATTCCACCCATTTGTGAATCAGTGTGTGTGTGTGTGTGTGTTTGAATGTGTAGGGGAGACAAAGTGTGTAAGTGTATTCAGGCTTTTCCTGCTGCCAGTGCCGCAGTCATACGATACTGATTTATCGTCACCGTTGCCATGGCCACCCCAGATTGGTACACCAACCCCACAGAAACCGTGAGAACTTGAAACCATATCACTCTGCCCTCAGATGATTGACAGGCTCTTTTCCCGTGAGTCATGGCAAGGGACAAGGCCCGACAACAGCAGACAAATGCAACACAAGTTCATTCATATGTATTTTTCTGTCAGATACAAGTTCATTTTTGGTGACAGATCTGATTGAGGTGGCAGGTATCACTGCAATCCTAAGCTGTTAGGAAAGTAGTTTCTAATCAACTTGAGAAGTAAATTTGACAGTGCCATAGTGAATAAAAAACTAATGGAGTCATTACTGTGGACTAAGGCTCTTTGTATGGGTACATGTGAGTGAGTACTTGTGAGGGCCAAATTTCAGAAAATTCCCGTCTTGAATGTTCAAGCTCTATAGAAATTATTTATGGCATAATGTCATTATTAACGTCTATTACCACAGTTTGAACACCAAAAAATAAGGCACTTAAAGTACAGAGGGCCAGGCAAAAAAAAAAGTACAGCCACACGACTCAAACATTATATGTGTTGGCATGCGAACCGTGTACTGGCCATCTGGCTAAAGTTACATCCAATATTTCAACTTGCTTGTCATGACGACTTTACCTCAGTAAAGCCAGTAAACCTGATAAATATCACACTATATGTGCAATAATACCAGAAAGGGACATGACGTAACTATCTGTAAAGCACTGTTTACAGGAATCACATAGGAATTACATCAGGAATTACAGGGGAAGAAGTATTTTCACCTCAAAAGGACAATTTATAGAACTTCACAGCTCAAATAATAAACAGGATTTCACTGAATAATTCATTTTCTTTTCTTTTTTAAATGTAATCTTCACATTTCATGTGTTTCTATCGTTTCGATTTGAAAAAAAAGATTTAAGGTACAAAGTGAAATCATTTTCTGTGGTAATCAACATTATGCCACAAATGATTATAGAGCTCGATGTAGAGCTTTACTAAAACCCGGAACATTTGTTCCAAACAACCTGAGGCCGCTATCTGCACTAGTAAAAGGGTTTATAAATGAGCCCAATAATGCATTAATTGAAAAAAAAAAATGCCAAAAGGGTTATGTTGTAGTAATTATAACTTGATTTTTAAACCTGGATATTGTCTGTGGTTGCTATGTAGTTGTTAAGGTGTTCTGATGGGTTTTAAATGGTTTGTTATGTGGTATTGGACGTTGGTTAAGTTAAAAGAGCCCACCCTCAAGTATGATATCATGTTGCCAGTTGCATAAACTTAGCCACTATTTTCAGACTGTGTCTTAAAGGAGAACTCCGGTCAATTTTAACATTGAGATCATTTTTTTGTACATTTGGAGTGCTGTCAATACAGAGAACAACGACAAAAATCGGTGTTGCCTACACCGAGTTATTCTATTTTTAAAATTTGCACCCTGTTGACTTCAATGGGGCAAGTTTTAAACCTGCTTTTAGCCTCTTAACATCCTTGATGTGTCATTACAAGTGCACAGAAAATGTGAGTGATTCCTTCTGAGTGAACACGAGTGAATCTGACTGCAGTAGATGTGAAAGATATGTATAAAAATGATGTTATTTAAGCCAGCGCAAATACCTGTGTTTACATCCTGTTTTCGGTTGAAGTCCAAAGTAGTCGATTGCCGAGTTCACGCGCATAGGTTTAGTTACCAATGATCACGCGCGTGAACTCGGCAATCGACTACTTTGGACTTCAACCGAAAACAGGATGTAAACACAGGTATTTGTGGCTTAAATAACATCATTTTTATACATATCTTTCACATCTACTGCAGTCAGATTCACCCGTGATCACTCTGAAGGAATCACTCACATTTTCTGTGCACTTGTAATGACACATCAAGGATGTTAAGAGGCTAAAAGCAGGTTTAAAACTTGCCCCATTGAAGTCAACAGGGTGCAAATTTTAATCGGTGTAGGCAACACCGATTTTTGTCGTTGTTCTCTGTATTGACAGCACTCCAAATGTACAAAAAAATGAGCTCAATGTTAAAATTGACCAGAGTTCTCCTTTAAGGACTAATTTGACCATTTAGAAATTAGTCAAGAGGTAATCAGACTTACTTTTCTGATTCAAATTAGACAGATCTACCTTATGTAACTGACTTTAAAAAGTTGGGACTAGTCTTGAAGAATTTTTTTTTTTTAAGACTAGTCTAAGCAGTTTATGCAACCGGCCCTGGTCCTTGGACATGACTTGAATCCCTCTTTCAAAATACGTTTATGGCGTTTTTCATTTTATCACCCACCAAATGAAAAATCTTATTGGAATATTTTGGGCTCAATACAAGTTATGCACAGCTGACAGCATTTGTGGCATAATTGTAATTACCCAAAAATGTATTTACCAAACCCATGTATTTTGACTTAATTAAAAAAAGAAGCATTACATTGAGGCACTTACAGGGAAAGTAAATGGGGTAAATTTATAAATGTTAAAAACCTTACTGTTTCAAATATATAGACAAGATTTCAGTGTGAAAAAAATCACTTGTAATCCTTTTCTGTGTAAAGTTTTAGTTAAAGTAAACTTAAAACTAGTGTTACATCTTTGTTTAAAACTTTGTAAGGTTAAATAACAGAAGAATTGATGCAGGTGCTTTCATTAAATTATAACCACCCAAAATTGGCCCCATTCACTTGTAGGTGCCTCACTGTAACCTCAAGGGATGAACCAAAATGTTTTTTTGTGGTAATCAACACTATGCCCCAAATGCTGTTGATTGAGCTGAACTTGAATTTAGCCCAGAATATTCACAGAATAGTCTGAAGCATACAAAGATCTCTCAGAAGAACTACCGCACAATTTAAGATATAATTCATGTCTATAGCCTGAAGCACAAAGGAATGAGTAATGCATCAAAGTTTAATACTTAAAGTTAGAGATTTGTTCAAATCCCTACGTATGAGAAATAGCAATAGCGATGTTGTAAAAAGCTTAAATTAAATCTGTACGTGTGTGAGAACTTACTGTATGGCACACACTCATACTGAACCTCAAGGTATTTGTACGTTCCAGGACACGGGTCAGGAAAAACATCCGGGCCAGCAACGACCGCACACTGAGTTCGGTTGTTACACCTGAGAGAGAAAGAGAGAACAATTTATGCAGACAGATAAAGCAAGGCTATTTGTTCAATTCATTCAATATCAATCTGACATTAGGCATATGAACCATATGTACTCGTTCAATATGTACAATAAAAGTTAATGAGCCCTGAAATACCATTTTCATCAAATGAAAGAAAAAAAAAAGATACTTTTACTCAACAATCTCAATGAAGCTGAAAGACTCAAAATGTGGGCTCCCCCGAAGGCCCAGGAACACATGCTGTTGTTTAAATGTAATTTATATGTATGTCGTATGTACATGTAGGGCTGAAAATACAGAGCAGAACGAATTCTGGCAGGGGGAAAAAAAGAAGAAGAAAAAAGGCAGAGGAAAAAACAATTTTGACATATCCTGCTTGGCAGGAACACATGCACACATATACGGATGACCACCACATGACATCTCTGTCATATTTCATGATTATTACACCCTATAGAAATACAAATGGACACACACACACACACACACACACAACACAACTGACACATGTACAAACACACACAAGAATCTTAAAGCTCAGTTATATCTCGCTCAACGGGTAACCATGGAAACCTTCCAATCCGAACCCATGGGGCACTCAAAATGCACACATACACATACTTCAGTTTCTTAAGTTTCCAAGATTAGCTTCACAAAATCATTATATGATGACAAGCAGCAGTCTCACAGACTCAGGTGTGTGTTCGTGTGGGTTTGTGTTTTGCCTCTTACTTTTTTTTAAGCTGTCAGACAGTGGAATAATGTATAAGATTGGTCTCTTGACATTTTTTACAGTATATTTGTGTATACAGATGCAGGTATGTTAAGTGTGTGTTACAGTTTGACTATGTGTGTGTGTGTGTGTGTATGTGTGGGCCCTAATTGCTGTGCTGAGTGAGTGTGACAGTCATACTCCCAGAGTGCTGTGGGGCATCTCTGGTTTCCGGGGCGACAGCTCTTGGATGGCATTGTGCTACACTCAGATATGACCTAATTTAGGAGGAGAGGACAGAAGAGGAGATTCTTTTGTCTTTTTCATTAGAGGTAAAGATTTGCATGCACAAAACAGCCATTCAATGTCCCACCCTATATTTTGTCCAAGGTATTGTGCTTTTAAGATTTGTGTTCACAGTTGTTTGGGTGTATGAGAATGGTCCGATCAGACAGGCTGCAATGAGGAGATGACTGAATGAACTGGGGCAGTGTGTGTGTCACATGAATATATCAGCATCACCCAGATGTACAGAGACACTGGCCTTGAAAAAAGTCACCTGACTTGAGATTTCTGATGGTTTCCTAAGTGTGTTAATAATTTATTTCCTATTTTGCTCACAAACACACACAGGATGTCATGTCAGGTTTAGTAATCATCTATTTTGATGACATGAGTCCTGCAAGGAGGGGTTTTTATAGCTATGAGTCCTTGTAGCTCAAACAGTAGAGCATGACGCTAGCAATGCCAAGATGATGGGTTCGACTGTTGACACTCACAGCAACAAATACATATCTGTCATTAATTCAATTACCATATGCTTTAAGAAAGATTTTCACATTGTCCCTATACTTTGAACAGATCACTGAGTAAATATGTAAAATGTCAACAACAGTAAGATAAAATAGGCTTAAAGAAAGAACCCATGAAATTTTCAAATAGTAAGTTGGGAAAACACTGTATGGTTCGTCCCTTTTGGAAACAGTCAGTTACTTTTATTTATATCACAGCTTGGGAAAACCACAAACCCCCTTTCCTCACAATCAATTGAAGATTATGAAAGGAATCTCTAATCAATAAATAAATAAGCATGAGCAGCACACCAATGAATTTGAATGAACTTGCATTGAATACTTGCAATTGCTAGTTTTATTATTTACACATTTTATCTGTAAATGACAAATGTGTAAATGTTCAGTACACGCATACAGTACAGTAAGGCGAGTACTCACTATTTTATTTTCATTTTCAGAGAAGAGAGGAGATCTAAATGCATATACTATATTTACTAAACGAATATATAGTGAAATCTATACACAAAAATATTTTTATAATAATTTTGTCAACCTTGTCAAACATTTTTGGTCTTATTTTTACCTCAAAATATAAAAATATTTTAAAACCTCAAAACCTCAAAAATAAGAAATTAGATTAGGCATATATGCAACATTGTATGTATTTATTAAGTTAGTTAGTTATTGACATTATTGTCATGACAGTTAAGCACATTCATCACTAAAATCTCTTACTGTAATGTAAAAAAAATATAATTTTTATTCTGTAATACTGTAATTAAAAGCCTCCAGTATGGACAGAATAATTTGATTAAAATCATCCATCCATCCATTCTCCATACCACTTATCCTCTCGGGTCGCGGGAGACTGGAGCCAATGATTAAAATAAACTAATTAAATTAAGTACAAACTGTGGTAACAGTTTATTTTACAGTGTCCTTGTTACATACTGTATGTTACATGTACATAGTGTAGTAGAATTATTAGTAACACTTTATTTTACGTTGTCCTTGTTACACGTTATAATTAGTTACTGTAGTAATTTTAATAATATTTTATAATTTATAATAACTATAAATGATGCATACAGTAATTACGTGAAACTAACCCTAAACCAACCCCTATTACTAACCCTAACCCTATAGTAAGTACATGTAGTTATTATTATTATTATTAATAACTACAGCATTATTATTACTCAGTACTTAAATGTATAATTAGACTGTAACGGACACCTTAAAATAGTGTACAGAACTTTAAAATGTAAAAAATTTATACTTATTATAATAATTATATGCAACTAACACTAAACCAAACCCTATTCCTAACCCCAAACCTATAAATAATTACATGTTGTTAATTAAAGTGTTAGTTGAAAATTATATCATAAATTACTCACTCTCATGTCGTTCCTAACCGGTAAGACTTTCATTCATCTTCGTAACACAAATGAAGATATTTTTAACCGGTTAGGAACTACATGAGGGCGAGTCATTTATGACAGAATGTTCATTTTTTGGTGAACTATCCCTTTAATATTAGTCAGTGCTTAAATATTTGATATACTGTATACTTTTTTGCATTACAGTTATATTTTTCATTACAGTACTTTTTCATTAGATTTGGGATAAATATGAGATTTGATGGAATTGTCATTTTTAACCAAACCAACAACATTTCCACATGCAATGTAACATGATCAATGATAGGCGAAAATCAAATATCCTGACCAATGACAGGCTCTCTTGCCGTTTTCATTTCTGGAACAACTGTTTAGCATGCAGCATCTGAAATCAGTTCTATTCTCTCTCCTCTGAATTGCATCAGACCTGCTAGTTGAAATCTCTTTGTGTAATATATTATGTCTGCCAATAGATCTTGGATAAGGGGCTCCCAAACAATCACCTTCCAATTACCTTCCCTCATTGATTAGAGCATTAGCCCGCCATGGCACACACATACACACACACTCTGTGAATACATTAGCCCAAACTGAGTGAGATGTAAAGGTCAGACAAAATGAGAGAGAGCGAGTGATAGAGAGAGAGGGAGAGCGGGAGATGAGGTGGAGAATGATAAATGATGTGTGATTCCAGCCACAGCTTCTATAAAAAGCAGCGGAGCAGGACAGAGAGAGAGAGAGAGAGAAAAAAGGCGAAATCTTTCTCGTCTTCTGTTTCATGGAATGTTTCCTAATTCCTCTATGGGAATTATACACTGCTACATTCAAAGCGTGCCTTGCACATTAGTAGCTCAGAGTTATATAAACTGAAAAATGTATCTCTTGTGTGTTGATAAAAGCAGGCTGCCAGCATCCAAACATCTAAATTGTCTCTCACAAGAGAATGTGAGATGCGTGTGTTACAGGTATATGTGCGTGTGTGTATGAAAGAGAACTCATAAATGGTAATTTCCTCCACATTGACTCTGGGCATGGTCTATGGCCTTACTAATTGGATCTTACAGTCTGGTCTATCCTGAGGCAGTGTGTGTGTGTGTGTGTGTGTGTGTGTGTGTGTGTGTGTGTGTGTGGGGCAGCTGGCAGGTGGTATAACAGGCAACCTCAGGGCAGGATATGGTGCTCTATGCCTTACACGTTTCCCCTGATTACACACACACACACACACACACACACACACACACACACACACACAGAGCAAATTCTGAATGAACAAAAAACTGTATAATCAAATCTGTCCAGTTCAAAATTAAAACCGTACAGTAGAAGCCACCATTTTTATGAATGTTTTATGAGGGCAAGGAATGGCGTTACACAGCATGACACATCCGTTCATAGTTTGTGATAATTATCATATGTAGCCCATTTCTCTACATCTTTGTTCTTGTGCCACGGGGTGCTAGGCTGTCGTCCCCAGTCAAAGTCAAGGTCAGATGGATAGCAGGCTGTGCTCTCGACATCATATCGGAACTGAAACGATAATGTTTCTTGTGATGACGCAGTTGCTAATGGGGTTTGTTCTGCATGGGTTCTGTTTTTCTCTGTAGCTCGGTTTGGAGGCAAAGAATTCATTTGTCCTGCCAAACTACATTAAAAAATGCAAAAAGGGTGGCTAAAATGTTGAGGGCTCATGTTTGGGGTGTTATGTAATGTGGACAATCTCAAATGAGTATATCTGATTAATTCCTTGAGCTGTTGAAAAAACTGCTGTAGAGATATACACTGGCATTGTTCTGCATGGTGAACACCTGCTTTTGAAGCACAGTATCTTTTTCCTGTTTTTTTTTATCGCACTCTTATGTGCTAATTATGCCCACAAATCAAAGTGTTGACAGTTTAGCTCTCCACATTGTGCTCAACTGAAACATAACACACAGGCCACATACACACTGCAAAGTTTTGGGAGACAACCACATTTAAATACTGGAATAAATCCCCTAAATTATTATTCCATGTGCTTTGGAATGCAGGATACACTCCAAGACTTGACAGCGTGATAACTCAATAGCGGCATTACCAACTAGTTTAGTTTGGGTCTGTACATGCTACTCATATTTAATGAAACTGCAATTGTCACTGCTTGAATGTTTCAGCAATGAATTTGGTTGTAGAATGTGGTATTTTTAAGTTTTAAGCATTCTATCAGACACATAATGTCAGACACAATTAGTGTTAATGTACTAAATTGTGCTAAATTAAATCAATTCTTTATTTTTACCAATAAATTATACTGAATGTTTTCGAAGATATGTGACAAGGTGTTTCAAACTCAAAATGTTATCTTCTTCTTCATCCTCTCGTATTGTACACTTGTGCGGAGTCCTCTCTTTGCATCATGGCACGTCATTTCGCAAAGTTGAGTGCACCATTCGGGTGGTTCCATTATATCCTCCCATCTATGCATTGGTCATCTGCGTGGTCGTTTGCCATCCACCATGAAGTGGTAGGCAGTGTCAGCAACAGTGTCTGGTACCGCTTGTAGGACGTGCCAATACCACTGAAGACACCATTTTTTCCATAATTGGCAAAACACCAATTTGCCACCAAATTGTATCATTACAGCAATAGTCAAAGAGAGACACACCAGCAATCCATCGGCGCATGTACATCTTTATGAGATCTCCAGAATTTGACTCCATACAGCACAGATGTATGTACCATTTGGTATATCTTTGACTTGAGATGGATTGGACTCACTTCTTTCCAGCACATCCAGGACACATTCACCCTCCCACACGCATCGTCATTAATACCACCGTCAATTTGCAGACACGATCCTGGGTACTTAAAGCTGTTCATCTTCGTCAGGCCCTCGCCATTGACCAGGATATTGCCATCAGACGAATTGGTCTCCAAGTATTCAGTTTTCTTGATGTTGAGGCGGTGGCCATATTGGCTGAGGCGGTCATTTCATACCTGGACTAGGGGTTCCAGTCAAGTTATGGCCAGTGTTATTTTAGTATTATTTAAAAACTATTTATATTACTATTATATTTTGAATTAGCTTTTATTTATTTATTTTTCTTTCATTTTAATTTTGGTTTAAGTTTTAGTAATTTTGTTATGTGCTTCTGTCATTTTATTTAGATGTGCTTTTTTTAAGTATTTCTGTTTTGCTTTAATCTATCTCCTATCATTAGCATTCAATAGCCAACAACATGAATTTGTCTCCTTAAAACTCAAGTAAATAAAGTAAATAAGCTGTGATTTACTTAATGTGTTCATATAAATTGATGTGTTTATATAAATGTGACTGATCCAGTGTGAATGCGCAAACCAATACACACTTTATCACAGCATAAATTTGGTGTTAAAAAGGGATAGTTTGCCCAAAAATGAAAATTCTGTTCTCATTTACTCATCCTCGAGTGGTTCCAAACCTGTATGAATATATTTCTTCTGCTGAACACAAAAGAAGATATTTCAAAGAATATGGGTAACCAAATAGTTTATGGGCCCCATTGACGTCCATAGTATGGGAAAAAAATTACTTTGGAAGTCCAAACTCTTTAGTTACCAACATTCTTCAAAATATCTTATTTTGTGATCAACAGAAGGGGAAAAAATAGTCACAAATAGTCCCTCCTTCATTGGAATGACTCATTTAGCTGCAGTGTGTTCGTAGCCATACACTGATACACACTATACAAAGACGCACATAGAATACAACCTCTGAGACAACAATAGAGTACAAAGCATGTGAATGTATCTCTGTACCTGAGGCCCATAATCTTGTAGGCATCAGGCAGATAGCAGCGAGTGTTCTCCATTTGAGCGGGGTCCGAGTCACAGATCTTGTCATCTGTGCGCCCGTAATTGGCGCTCTCGATCATAATGACATCGGTGCCCGGGCAGCGCAGTTCGATAGGATAACCCTCACACGACAGCTCTCGACGCACCACAGCCATCGGCACTGGAGCACGACTTAAAACTGCAAAGAGAAAAAAAATATTGCATTGAACAAACTATGCAACAAATTTAAACACATTTTTCATTCACGTACGCTCTCTCTCAAACATAAAATAATCCAGTTTTTGAGTCTGTTAGAGGGAGACGGCATGTAGAAAAGGAATAAATGCAGTTATTGTGAGCAAAACAATTCTTTCATTATACAATAGAAAGATCTCATATCCGCATCCAAAAGTCACATCTATCTAGTTATCATGTCCTCAGTAATAACCTTTCTTTAAATTACACACACACAGACACTTAAATCAAAAATTACATTCTTTACCGCCACCCCTTTCCTGTTACCGTAGCAACACACTCCTTTCCCCGCATGACGTATAGCCATAGACAAACACCAACACAATAAACTGCATTCTAATGCGTACACAGACAGAGACAGATACAGACACACTCAAACACACTCGCTCTTATGAAATTAATCTAAGGGATGTGAATGACACTTGACCGTGTGCATGAGTTAATTTCATATTCCGCTTCTGATTAGCATACGTACTGACAGTAGAGAAAGCAAATCATCGTCCAATCAGGATCCAGCATTAAGCTGTCACCACCGCAATCGTTTCCGTTGAGATTTAACAACACATACACACACAGAATAACCATTCTGATTCTAATTGAAAGCAAAGGCCAGCAGAAATGATGGTGAATAAGTGTGTGGGCAGGGCTGATGCATAGAACTGAAACGGCGTATGGTATAATGTAGGTTATTGGTTTAAACAGGATTGAGTGCAGGGAGGACGGCTGCTGTCGAGGTGGAACTGTGTTTCAGCGCCCTTGAGACTGGTGGAAGGTGAGTGCCAGAGAAAAGAGGCAATCGATGACAGTGAGAAAAAAGGAGCGCGGCTGAATGAACGTGTGTGTTACTGAGATACAGAGAACGTCGATGAGGGAGCCGAACATTGCCCTGATGTTTTTAAAACGTTCCCCAAATGGCCAATTCCCCAGTGTCCTCTGAGCTCAAAACGTTACGCCAAAGGTCCCCTTGAGGGAACGGCTCGCACACACGGGGTCGCGCTGACATGTGGTGCACACACAGTGAGCGTCTAGACGTCTGCATCTCTGATTATTGATCTGTCAGATCCTCTTACATCTGCACTCGATCTCACGCACTTTTAACAGGTTCACACACAATTTTTATAGTTATGGATCGGCCCATAAAAAGGCTCGTTCAAGGGAAAATAATCCAGCTATATTTCACATTTCACCGTGGTGTTTGGAAAAATGCAGCCATCTATTAAAAGGCTTTGGAGTTGTTTTTGTTTGTGTGTTTCAAATTTCTCTCCTCCGTATGTGCTTGAGCGTGTTTTCGCGTATGTGTGAATGTTTTGATCATAACGGATGTGCAGCGGTTGTGAAATTCTGTGATTGCTCATGAATCATTTATTGCTTCAAGAAGAGATGTCTCAATTAATAGTTTCCAAAACTTTTAATAAGACGCACAAACTTTGTGGAATTTCCACTGAAGATTTGAGAGCAACGCTTCGCTCTCATTTGGCTCGTCTTCATTTGACAGCCTGCACTTCAAGGTTGGGGGGCCAACTAATCAAATAAAAGCAGTAAGACATCTCATTTATCCATCTCGCGAAAACAACACAACAAGGAAATAATTGGCTTTTGTGTGTGTGTGTGCGTCCTACCGAGCGTGACGGGTGTGAAGAGGGCGAAGAGGAAAAGTAGGCGTGTGGACCACATGACCGCCGATGACCCTGATGACCTCTGCACTGACTCGCTGAAGTTGCGTCTCGCACACCTTAGAGCCATGGAGTTCCTCTCTGACGCGCACACCTAAAGTAGGAAGGACACACAAAGAGCAAGTAAAGAGAATGTTAATATTACAGCTAAAGGTCACTTTTGTTGTAATACAAAAATAACAGGAAATCAAAATTGACCATTTATTTTCTTAACAAATGCTGTTGGTGTTCTTGTGCATCGCTACACATTATTCTAAAAAAACACATAATCTTTTATCAAACAGTAATAACTTTCTCCTTTCCAAACCAACTGAGAACATGCAGCACAGAGTGTGTTCTTGTGCTCAAACAGAAGAAAGCAGAACGTAAAGATCTCGAGCAACGTCAAGGATGACCTACTTTTAACTTCACACGTGGCTCTCGTGGTCTGAAAGACGTTCATCTGCATTAAAAATACTACAGACAAACGTAAAAACACATCTAGTGTGAACCTAATTCTACCTCACACAGATTGCGGACTGTTGAAAATGTAAAATCTTCTGTATATATTCTGCTGGATATATTAAAGAGTGACAATGTAAAAGTGTATTTTAAGGCAGTTTGTTTATGTAATATATTCTGTCCGACAATGAGTTGTGAATGCTGTGTAATGACATGTTGTCTTTAACCATGAGAAGTTATTATGAAATTAAGGAATATTTTCTAGGGTTAGTTTAGCAAAATATTTTCATTAATAACAAATATGTCTTACAGCTCAAAAAGCAGAGAAACTGATACGGCTGAACCCAGATTAAATGATCCATCATATCTCTTGACAATCTTGCTGGTCTCTGAATCATGTCTGTGTAATGAATCATGTCTGTGTAATGAAGTCGATGACATTGAAAAACAAATCCATAATGTTTAATAGAGAATATTGACTGTTGTGTGTGTTTGACCATGGAACCAGTTAATCACTCGCCAAAGAAAGAATGAGTGTATGTGGGTGTTTCTTTAACTTCAGGCACTTTTATGCACCCAGATTTAAACTTTTGGATTTTGTCATATGAAGGTCACACCGTCACATTTAAAGTCTCTTGAAATTTGATCATTTATTTCAGCTACTTTTCAAATGGCTAATTAATTATTTTATCCTAGACCATAAAATCTACACAAAATATTAATTATTACAAGTCTAAAGTAATGAAGATCTAAACTGAGAGTGCAATAAAGATGAACCATTTCAATATTTATTGTGTGAAAATAAAGTTATCACTTATTTATTGTATTATTGTTATTTAAAATTATTCATATTTTTATTATGCATCTTTTCCAAACAAGCGAGTAATTTGCCAAAATCTGCAAAAAGTGTGAACATATTATTGTGTGTATTTATTATCCACAAATTGTAGATTTGAACTTAGCCTTAGCAAGACAAATGAATCAACTAATTTATTTTCAAATATGTAAAAAATGTCATTTTACAGACATTTTGGAATCACAACTTGGAGAATACATTGTGGTGAAAATGTAAAATCTTCTGTATATATTCTGCTGGATATATTAAAGAGTGACAATGTAAAAGTGTATTTTAAGGCAGTTTGTTTCAAAAATGTTCACATATCCGAAAGTGCCAATAGTTGTGTATTGTGTAGTGTGTAACATTAAAAACAGAGGCATGACAGCATAGGATGAAAATCCAGTGACAATACTCTTGAGGAGACACATGTGGAGCTCTGCAAATGCCTCCTACAACAGCTTAATGCATCTGTCCTCTTTCCCTCTCCCACACACACACACACACACACACACACAGATAGTTATATATGGCCTGTCTGCACTGAACATCTTTACCTTATTAAAAATAAAGCACTGTACAGCCACTGTCTCATTAAACTTACATAAACACTCAACAATGCCACTCAGTCAAACACACAGTCGCACACTCGGTCTTCCTCCTTATGCTCATAAACACACACATAGCTTAAAAACTCTCTCTTTCTTTGTCTGAGTGATTGATGGCTGCTTAACTAAAGTGAACAGGAGGGTTTTGAGCAGATGTCCCACATTATAAACAGGAACATATGGACATATGCCCACAGTACCAGTGTGTGCGTATGTGTGATCAAATGACCATGTAATCAAGCTACCAGTAAATTTCTGGTCAAATGAGTATGCGTCTTAGATGCATGACTTTCAACAACGCTGCAAGGAAATTTGTGTATATGGTAAACAGTCAGTCTGCCAGTCAATCATGTGAGTGTGTATATCTGACAACTACTTCACAAAAAAGAAAAGACATATGATTCCTAATTCACATTTACTTTTAGTTAAATAATTATGCTAGCTTAGATACTTTAAGGCAATCATTTTGCATGTTTTTTTTTTAAAGGGATAGTTCACCCAATTATGATTAATCGCCCTCATGTCACTCTAGACATGCACTGACTTCTGTGGAACACAAAATAAAATATTTTGAAAAAGGTCATTGTGCTATTTGACCATATCAATGCTATTTAAACTAACTCTTTTGTGTTCCACAGAAGAAAACAAGAGGGTATAAATGATGAGAATGTGTGTTTTTGAGTGAACTCTTTCTTTTAAGTATTTCATTTTGAATTTATAGTGCAGAATGTGCTCATGCTTCTAGTCAACTCCTCAGTTATTTCATTGTTTAGCATGATCCATTTGATCATATGCTAATCTTAACCACTTAATGACCCATTAGCTATTTCAGCATAACCAATGTGTGGCCACTCTAGTTTGTGAACATCTGAGGGTGACCATCAGGGGTGCCGTTACTCACTCATTAGCTTTTCAGTTCCTTAAAGAACCCATGATGTGTGTGCAATATGTAGTTGGCTGCAAGTCAATTTACCAATCAATGTGCAGAACATTCATGCCAAGAGTATCAGATATGAATTCTAAAACATAATCCAACGTTGTTATTTTTTAGAGATGACAAACTTCAACCACTCAGTTTGAAACTTCGAAAGAATATACTGAGTGTGAACACTTATCAGTTATGTCATCATTTCCCATCCCTAATATACACAGTCAGGTTTGACCAACATTCCTTCATTTCAGTCTCATACTTTGCAGCAGTTAAGAACAATAGTATCTATTCTACTTCATCACCTCACCATGACTGGGCTGATCAAGTGCCTAAACACTGAATAGGTGGTGGCGTTGGCGTGTAAATGTGGGCGACCACGCGTTAAAGTATACATCTCTGTGACGTCAGGCATTTTCCCAGCTTAGTTTCAATAAAAGGATTTTAGAGTCGGGAAGGGGCAGGAAGTTGAGTCATGAATGTTTCAGTATGTGTTTTCATAGTTTGAGAATCTCTTTTATTTCAAAAGATCATGGACATCATTTTCTCACGAACAACCTCTTTGAAACCTAACAAACATGTTTTGAATCAAAAATGCGCTTGGGCTGTCTCTCTTTAAAATGAACGCCACTTGGTGTGATGTGTTGTCATCTAATGCTATGCCGATCAGAGAGTTTCAAGTGTGGCTGAAGTGTCTGAATCCATATTTGATAGAGAGTGACAAGTAAAGTCAGCAAATTTCCAAGTTCATTTCCTGCAGCCATGAACTTAACTTACTCTAAGAGTTACTCTAAGATAGACTGCGTTACTTTACGAGCTGATATCCAATCCCTCCCCCAACACACACGCTTGCTGTCACCCTCACTCTCCCTCCGATAATCTATAATGCCATATGGCATTTTTCTTACTTGATTGTGCTGCAGGACGTGGTACACACTTGGTGGAGTTTGGCAATAAATTATGGCACAGAGATGCTTGCATGCCTCAGACTCGTTCTGGCAATTTCTGTCTGGCATGGCATGACCTTACGAGCTCCCATCAACCCCTGCAGCTCTGTGTGTCCAGTAATGAGAACAGCAACCTCTCTCTCTCTTTCTTTCTTTCTCTCTAAATGAGAGTCTGCCTGAACCCTCAAATCAGGGAGTCTCACAGTAATGACACACAATTAGAAAGACACGAACATGTAACCCCCCACCATCTCGCTCTCCCCATTCCTCCCTGTGTCTCTTCCTATTTCAATCACTCTATCTCTTCCCATCTCTCCTATTTTTATGCCTCACATTCTTCCTAATGTATTTTGGTGGCATGTAGAGAGGGAAAAAACAACTGACCCCTTTTTTTATTTTCCTCCTTACAATGAGAGACCAAATAACTACGTTTTCATGCAGCGTGGTTGATCGACATTTGGTAAGATACATTCTCATTTTACCAAG
Organism: Scardinius erythrophthalmus; assembly: GCF_964197995.2. NCBI lineage: Eukaryota > Metazoa > Chordata > Actinopteri > Cypriniformes > Leuciscidae > Scardinius > Scardinius erythrophthalmus. The sequence continues at coordinate 17,660,052 of NC_138223.1, forward strand.
AATGGCAAACCAATAAGACTTTCGTTCATTTGGCACACAAATACTTTTTTCTTTTTTTTTTCACATTTTTGACTATTCATTGTAAGTCCACAGCCAAAACATGTTCCAGCTTCAAAAAGTTCATCAAAACATCATTAATGTAATCCATATTGTATGAATTGAGCAGTTTAATCCTAAATCTTCAGAAGAGACAGATTTAATTTAGACTCAACACATAAAATATGGCTTGACACTCATGAAAAAAACTTAATTGGCTCTTGCGAGTCTTCAATTGTGTTTCGAAGATGAACTAAATTCCTATGGGTTTGCAACAACATGAGGTGAGTAAATGATGGCAACATTTTTATTTTGGGGTGAACTAACTCTTTAAGACACAACATAACAATTAATGCTCCAGCATACAAAAATGTAAAAATTATGTAACTCGGCTGATTTTTTTATAGGAATGCACAATATATCTGTGCCATAAAATGTAAATTTTCATTTATCAGTATTTACTAAAATTGGATATTTAATTGTGCATGCTCATTTCCTCTATTTTTACATTTACATATAATTTAATATCTTCTAAAATGTAATGTAAAGCAAATAACGAAATGACTATCCACTTTCTGTTCATTATAATATTGTGATGCCTAAATTTACCTGCAGAATTTCAAACAATTATTTTTTGTGTTTTATCTTTCATTTATTTTTGACAAAATATTGTGGAATTTTAATATGGGTCATTTATCATAATTTAATTACCAATAAAAATAATTATCAACCAGAATTCTAATATCATTGCATGTCCACTTTTTTTGTGTTGTTTTAGACTGAATCTGTTTCAGAATGCCCTCCAGCAACTGGAGCAACTTCTGAAGTTTAAAAGACTCTTTCAACTAAACACCTTGCTGTTTGGGGTGTTTGACTTTGAGAATTCTAAGGAGAGTTTGAAGGGGTTGTGCAGTTCACTCCAGCCACAAGTTCACAGAATTTGTAGTGCATGCTGGATAGTTCAAATTGGCCTGCACGGTCGAGATCGTTCAGCTGGAAGGTGTAGTTTCGGCCAGAGGCTCTCTGGTTTGGCATCCCATTGCCGATAATATGTCAGCACAGGGGCATTAAATGGGCCAATCAGATTTCAGCTGGCCCCGCCCTTAACTCCGCCTATGCTCTCTCACTCTCACTCTCACAAAAGAGCAGAAAAACTTTAAAGGGAGTTTTTGATTTATAATGATGATTAGAGGTGGGCGATATATCGTTTAAACGATAATATCCAAATTGTTGTCTGGACGATATGCAAAATTGAGATATCGAATATTTCATAATTTGTACAATCCGACCCCCCAAACATGAAAAGAGCTGAAAGAAGTTAAAGAGAAAACAAATAACGCACACAATAACCTTCTAAACAATTATATGTAGCGATTTTTAATACTGTAGGGCAGTACTATTCGCGGAAGCAACCTCCGAGTGGCCCAGCCCATGGTCCCGCGTCGTCAAAAACGCATAAGTAAATTCGAAATAGTGCGCACAGAAGCACATGCACAAAACCGTTTTTAAAATGATATATGAATTATTTTTATTTTATCATATGTCATTTTACAAAAGGACATTTTACAAACCGTTTGCGCATGTGCTCCTGCACGCACTTTTTCGGTCAGAACACAGCAATCAGAGGACGCGCTGAAAACTGTAATGCTGTTCTCTTCCTTCATAACTCGTATTGAGAAGATTTGAGTTGCAGAGGAATTTGTGACTGTTTCACCTGTTCAACCACATCAAAGTTTCGAAATTAGTAAGTCCGTGCTTTTTCTCTTATTTTTTTCTTATGTGCTGAAGGGCCGCTGTGCCTTGGTGAAACGTTACGTGAAGAGCTCTTTTCCAAAACGCCATAAACCTAAAAAGCTGCCTCAAAGATCCACCAAAAGTAACGATTATGAATATGTAAAATATTGCAATAAGACATTTTAAATTGTTTATTAATTTCTGTGTCGGCTGCAAAGATGAAGTTGACGATAGGCTATGACTCGCGATCTTCGCAGTAGGCTAGTGAACGCACCGGAGAAATGCACATTTATTAGGCTACATAGTTTTATTTTGTTTTGGATGGTTTTGTTTAGAACCAGCTTTCTGTAAAAATATTTCACATTTTTTAGGCCTGTGAGGCGAGTAGGCTACGGTTCGGTTCATGATGATATAATCTCCAGTTTAAGCACCGGCGCCTTTAATTAATAATTTATATTTAATTTAATGTATTAAATCCAGGAAATTGGTCAATGAAAAATTTATTAAAATTAAGATACAATTAATACAAAACGAAATTCGTTTTAAAGAAAGGCTTTGTGATTTTTATTTTGAGATCTCTGTGAAAGTTTGAAAGTCTTTAGTCTTTTTGCCACTTTCAGAGCACTCGCGTCCATAATGGAGAACTGACACGTAATATTGTTTTTTCCTCATAAATGTACACGAAAAATAAAAGACAAAAGACTTTTTTCAAAAGACAAACCGTCCAATTTTTTTTTTTGGGGGGGGGGGGGGGGGGGTGGATGGATTTATAGCGTTTTGGGGAAAAAAATGGATGGATTTATAGCGTTTTGAAAATATATATTTTTTTTACTTTGAATTTATCATCAACAATATTGTTGTTTGATTTAATAATCACTGTTGCAAAAGGTGCCTAGTTCCGTTTTTTTTTTTTTTTTTTTTTTGTAAGTGGAAAACGATAGGGGCTTCCTCAGATTCTGTTTAGTTAGCTCCTTTATTGTTTCTTTTATAGCCTACATAGGTAAAATGCAGCAAGTCAAAAGACCAACTGGACCTTCTTTGCCAGTTTGCACACATTTCTTTGAAGGATGGCAAAAATATCGTCTGAATATCGATATCGAGATATTGGAAAAAAATATCGAGATATTCATTTTTGTCAATATCTCCCACCCCTAATGATGATGTGGGTGACTTTTTTCTCTGATAGAGGGCATGTTTATGAAACTCTTTCTGAGCCTCAAAGAGTCATAAATCTTTATTCACTTTCCCCATGTTTCAATAATTCAGAATTCAGCATGCTGAAATCACTATTAATCTCAAAGGCACACACACACATACACATACAAGCATACACTGAGAGCTTATGACTGAGTCTCTCTGATTTATCTTTTATTATGTCCCACAATCTACTTCTAAAGCACTGTGCTCTCTCGCACTCTGTCTCTTACACACACACACAAACACACATTCAAAAGCCACATTCATGTACTCACAAATTTTTACAGCTTCTGATTACACACATATGCACAAACACATAAAATAAAAAAACAAATCACTAAGGGTGTGACGTGCCACGAGATCTCGCGAGACTGTCTCGCGATATCGCCATGACGTAGCGTGAGGATAAAATAAGCATAGAATATTCCAATTTCCACTGCTACACTTACACTCGACTCAACTGTCGTTTTGCTGTTTTTATAAAAAATATCGAGTAAGTAAAACACGTGCTCCCTGATGCGTGCAAATTAGGCTGCATAAATACAATCTGTCTCCTAATATCCATCTCTGGACAGTTTAGTTGTGGCTATGGTCTCGGTTTGCACTTCGAATATTGAGAGAGTACTGTAACGTCTCAAAGAAACACGCCGACTTTTTGGGACTTTAGCTTATTCACCGTATCCCCCAGAGTTAGATAAGTCCAGACATACCATTTTCATCTCCATGCGTGCCGTAACTCTGTCTGACGCACCCACCGTTAGCCTAGCTTAGCACAAAGACTGGAGGTAAACGGCTACAGCTAGCATACTGCTCCCAATAAGTGACTAAATAACGCCAACATTTTCCTATTTACATGTTGTGATTTGTATAGTCACAGCGTGTACAAATAACAAGGTCACATGGGACACAGCCATCTTCTAACCGTATACATACTGGAACTATATTCTCAGAAAGCGAAGCACTGCTACTTCTGCGGAGTGATTTACTCCAACTCTGAGCGAACTCTCTGCTCCTCACCATGGGGCTTCTCTGGTGCTGCAAGCAAATCACTCCGCCCAAGTAGCAGTGCTAAAACTCGCCGCATTAACCCTATAACTGCCGGTGCAAAATAAAACAGCAGTTTCACAACAATGATAAAGAGTCTGTGCGCTACAGTACTTTGATTATGGTTGAACTTGCACTTATTGTTTACACTTATTAAGACTAAGAGAAAACATTTATTTTTGTTATTTATACTGTTTTTATTTCTCTGTTTAATTTGTGTAAAGGAGTTCAGTTAGGAAGTCACACACAGCCTCAATCAGAAGTTCTGAAAGTTCATAAATGTACAGTAGGCCTAAGGTCTGAAGAGACTCATGTGAAATCATACAGGAGAGTCAGTAAAAACCTTTTACAGTGCTTGTATATTGTTTTCTTTCAATGCATTTGATAATTCATACTCGTAAGTAGACCTGAAATGACATGCATTAGAAGATTATTAGTTAAAAATTTTCAAAATGCACCTGCATACTATTTTTCCAGTCATGAATTTTGTCATTGAGGATTTCTGAAAAATTGTGCAAAGATCTCGTCTCGTCTCGTGAACCCAATCTCGTGTTTCGTCTCGTGAGATAAGCGTCTCGTCACACTCCTACAAATCACTGATAAAAGACTGTGCACTGATAAAACGATTGTACATAAAAATACAAGCATACAGTCTTGCATAAATATATGCATAATGCAGACTATACAAACGCAAAACGCACTTTCTACAATGGAGAAGGAATATAAAAAAACTATTTTTTGTTTGTTTGTTTTTTTCAGGAACACTTTAGTTTAGGGTCCAATTCTCACTATTAACTAGTTGCTTATTAGCATGCATATTATTAGGATTTTAGCTGTTCATTAGTACTTATAAAGCACATATTAATGCCTTATTCTGCATGATCATATTCTACATCACTTAATCCTACCCAATACCTAAACTTAACAACTACCTTACTAACTTTTAATAAGCAGTCATCAGGAGTTTACTGAGGCAATAGTCATGGTTAATAGTTAGTTAATAATGAGAATTGTACCTTAATCTAAAGAGTTAACTTTTTGTCTTTAAAAACTGTAATTAAACTACTGTAATATGATATTGTATTCCAATTTAGTGAGATGAGACACTTTATTTACTTTAAATGAGGCTTTCAATTCATTGCTGATTGCAAATGTTATTGCAAGTGTGTATTTAATTGAATGACATTCAGTAGACATTTTTGTGACATTATCTATGGGTTTTTCCAACTATAAGTGATTTTCTGTCGGTTAAATCTTAAAAAATTATGGTTACACTTTTTTAAAGGTGTCATTGTTACAGTGTAGTTATATATTTAAGTACTGCGTAATATTAATTAACAACATGTACATACTATAGGGTTAGGGTAGGGTTTGGTTGAGGGTTAGTTCCATGTAATTATGCATAATTTACTGTTATTACTATGGTAAGTACATGTAACATATGTAACAAGGACACTATAAAATAAAGTGTTACCAAATTTAGTTATTTTTGCTTTTCAAATGCCTTTTATGTCAAAATCAAATTGTTTGACCCTTGTCCCAAACCCAGACTTGCAAAATGAAAGTAAAAAAAGAAAATCTCACTATGATCAAATCAAAGATCAAAGGGTAGTGCACTAGGCTGCCGACAAAAGTGTCAGCATAAGAAATACTGGACATTTTTTGAAGAAAACAAACAATAATTTATATTCTGAAAAGAATATTGTTGTCTGTTATTTCATCAAATCATGAAAAAATTATATTTCAGATACATAAAATGTTAATAAAATTACACAATTTCCACTACAATGTCATTTTTTAAATGTCATTTGGTTATGAAATTAAACATAATTCCACCACAATGTCGTATAAAATATGTATAATGTAATTTCACCACAGATTATTATTAAACACAATACATCTGATAAATGATGATCATTCAGCCAACAAAACACTGAAAATGTCCACAAATTTCCAGTCGTGGAAAAAATGCTAGATGAAGCTATAGATTTGTCCTCCTTTTCTATCATATAGCAAAACTCTCTAATTCACGAACTCGATGTTGAAATGCTTTGTCCTGATTTGCTGTCTGCTGGGCACTTCAGTGGGCAGAGTGGGGCACTGGCACGGTCCTGTCACTCTAAATTCATCCAGAGTCAGCTACAGGCTAAACAACACTACTACAGCCTATGGCTAACAGAGTAGAGTTTACAGAGACGCGGGGGCTTATACAGTAGCATCATGGATAAACTAAAGGAATAGCATAGCTTCAGGTTTTGAAAGGCTTCAGACGGTATTTCAAAGCTAATGTAGATTAAGCTATGGTTTGTGGTCTAACTCTGCAAACATGGCCAAAGGTTACGGTAGTATAGACTACATTTTGTCATAAAAAAGCCTCATTCAGAAAGAGATCTCTGATAGCTTGTTACATTCAATGGGCCTTATTCAACATGAGCAAAGTGAATTTGGTGTAAATCATTCATGAATACACAAACAATTTACACAAAAATGTGCTCTAATCGTGCTTTATGAATAGGCCCAGTGTGTGTGTTGTCATCTGCAAGATGTCATTTTAAACCATTTTGTTATCTGTCACGTTCCCTGATGTTAAAACAACATTCAGCAGATGTTTATTCACAAATTGAAAATGTATTAAGTTCACTCTTAAGATATTTAAAAAAAAAATTACACAAAAAATATGCATAGAGCAGGCATATAACACAATGCTTTGACAATATATTAATCATTCAGTACTACTTATCCAAGTACCCTATTACCATAATTGTACCATGGTACCACCTCTGATTGACCTGAAATTATATAAATGATGATATTAGGTCACCACCATGTATATTTTCTGCCAAGGTGTGATCTAGCAATCTAATTATGCAATACTAAAAGTGCTCAATATGCTCAGCCTGATTCAGCATGACGGAGCTTATAATTAAGGCCATTTCTTTAATTATTCAAGATGAATATTCACTATTGTGGATTTGGGTGAAGTGGTGAAATATTTACGTGTTTTCCTCTCCAGTTCACTAATATTTTATGCTGGGCCTAAATTCATCACTGTATGACAGAGAGAGAAAGAGAGAGAGAAAAGCTGGATATAAAATCTGAAAAATGCTGTTTTCACAGGCAGTATGCGATGGTAAGATCATGGCAACAATTTATGTCTGAATCTAGTGTTCACGTAACATTCTGTTTACTCCCTCTGGTCGTTTCTGAGCAGAACTGTTCCAAATTCGTTCACTCCCTATGAAGTTCATTCACTATATAGTTATACCTACAACGCATTCTGATTTACAGTGTACATCCAATAATTAACATTTAGGTCATTTCCTTCTCATACATTCCCGTAGCGTCACAGTGCATTTCCCTGTTGAAGCCCAGCGTCCATTGACTTCAATGGGGCTGCTTTGAACAGTTTTTTTCAGTGCTACGAAACTAGATGGTCATTGGATAAATGCTGCGATTATGTCCCGCCCACGGACGCTCAGCGTCTCTGGAGTGAATGGGCTTCTGCGTGATGATTGGAGGGTCTGTCGAAAGGCTGCATCTCCTTTTGATTGACAGCTATCTCATACAATAAAAAGTAGTGGTGGGAAGTTCGGATCATTTTACTGACTCTCTTCGATCTCGTTAATCAAAATGAACGAATCTTTTTTCGAGTCATTTCGTTCATTTAAGGGGCTTTAAATGTTATACTTTTAACAGGCAAATTCCCTGAACACATCCACCTACGCAATCTTGATCATATTCTGAATTAAGAAATCATTATAATGCCGTCAAAAATAATTCACAGGGAACATAAATAATTACTTTACCTTCCGAGTCTTTCGTTCATTTGTCACGTGACGGATCGGATCGTTCATGAACGACCATCACTAAAAAAAAGTCGCTGACGCTGAAGCTATTCGAGCTCATTCCCATCGCGGATTTTGGTAGTCGAAAGACAAACTGCAGCAACCTATTTGCTTGTCGAAATTGCTTGCCAATTTTCATAATACATTTCACACAATTATACATTTATATATTTATTATATTATTACTTATTATATTTTTTATATTATTAGTAGTAATAATTAAAAAATAATTATTAAAATAATTAAAAAATATATTATTAGCAGTAGTATTATTTTACTGGATTATATTATTATTTATACCTTTATTATATTTATACAATTATACCTAACTCTGCTAGCCATTGAGAGGACACTGGTCAAGTCACTGGAAAAGACGCCTAGACAGGGTCACAGAGCATTTTCTTGAAAAGGAACGTAGGGCAGAATTTACGTATAAATAAATGGACAATTTTTATGATGTAGGCCGAAAATGAGCTTCCCCTCTTTGAAAGACCAGCAGCCGCCACTGCATTGCACAGCATGGGTGACCAATTTCAGACATATCATAGATTGTATGAAATAATAATAAATAAATAAGTAATAATATTGAGGTGACAATGACACATACAAAGTTTGGTGTCAATATATCAAGGCATTGCAGAGATAAAGCTTGAATAGTCATTTTGGCATCATGCCTCAACTTTGCTGCTGCGCAGTGGCGTACCGGACACCCCCGCAGCCCCCGCGGTGCGTGGGGGCCCCGCCTCTTTGGAGGGCCCCGCCCAGGCCCTTCTAAAAGGCGTTCACACACCACATAGGATAGAACGTGTTTTGCTTTGAAAAACTCAAGACGCGGCAAATGAATTTGAGATGAATTTAGAATGCCGTGTCATGCTGGAGAAACGGCACGCAAAGCGTGAAGGTAGTGCAATGATTGAAAAAGTACGTGAAAAACTCTTAATAATGCTAAATAATTTTCTAAAACAGCAATCAGGGAAAATCAATTTTCTCTTACATTTGACTTATTAACACTATAGCCTACAGCAGGGAACGACAACTGGCGGCCCGCGGGCCAAAACTGGCCCGCCAGCAATATTTTCTGCCCCGCCGGATTATTTTGGAAGTCCTAAATGCTGCACAAAACTCTTACACTACTTGAGAAAAGCCGTAGTCGCGCGCATACTGTGTGAAACGCCCATAGGGAATCATGCGGCGCGGGATTACATTAATATGACGCATAAGGCAAACCGTTGAAATCAATGGAGTTCCTTGTTCGTCAATATAGTGACGCCTAGGAGTACCTTCAACGTCTTCTTTGTGACGCGGAAGGCACTTGACCATGCTTCAGTTTTTGACGCCCTGGGAGTGAGAACGGAATAGCGCGTCAAATTCGCGCCTGCCGCGTCTAGTTATAGGCTACGCTTGACTACTTTGTGTCCATTCGCGCGTCAAAAGACGGTAGCGGTCAGAACTCTGGTGTACTTTGGACGGAGCGAGCAGTCTGACTGACAATAGCCCACTCCCGACATCTTTTGACAGCGTATCCGCACTTAATTCTGGCCACTTGTACACCTAGCTCTGAGGAGCTGTTTGGTACTGAAACCATTGTCAGTCAACATTCTTTTCTTGCAAGGATGTTTGAAATAGTTCGACAGAAAATAGCCTACTTAATTTGTCAGTAGGGTAATATGATTTTCGTTTATGTTTCTTAGAAATTTGAGTGATAGGCTTTGTCCTATTTAATTTATGTTATTTATATTTCATAATTTTTTTTCTGTGGCATTTTTTTTCTCTGCTGACAGTAGCCTACAATGTTAAAATAGCCTAATATTTATATTGACACGAACACAATTTTTGTATAGCATTTATAATTATTATAGGCTACTTAATCTCCTTCTTTCCGAGACTTACTTTTAGAGACATTTGAATGTGAGATTATGGAAACGAGATCTAAATTTTGCGGACCCGTCAGGTCGGGAAATAAAGCGGGTGAACACAGAATGTATTTTAAGCGGTTGTTGAATAGAACCTTGTGGGAGCGGGACGGGGGAAAAAACATCCCCGCTCAGACCTCCTTAAACCTTCGGTGTGTATGTGTGTGTCCCGAATAAATAATAATAATAAAAAAGGAATAAAGTTCAAAAGTCGGACTGTAAGCGAATGAGGCATGATTGCTATTCCCACCTTTATTAAAATGGCTGTAATCTGTTACCACAATAGTACTTGATCTGTTTAAAAGGTGTTAAATTAAAAATCAAAATTAAAATTTGTCTAATCCAGTAATTCATTTTTTCTATTTTTGATCTGAGCACAATCAGAAAATCAGAAAACCCGTTGTTATTCGTTTTTTCATTTTAGTTCAGGAAATAAATAATGGAAAAACAAGTCGTTTTTCGTCTTTTTATTTTTGGTTTTAATTTGAAAAAACCATTGAACGAATGATCCACGGACGGTGACGGACCCATCATATTCCGCGATTATAGGCCTATTTAAAGGAGACATATCATGCTTTTAAATTGTTCCTTTTTACATATACATCATACATTTGTGGTCTATATAAAGCGGAACTGCAATGCTTGGGTCTGAATTCCTCATTATTATAGCTCCACGGGCCCCTTTTTTATCCCTTTTCTGAGGTGCTTCTGACAGCAACTCGTTTTGGTGCGGTCTCTTTAAATACAATTGAGACACTTCATACCCCGCCCCCTCTCCAGGTTGCAGAGGTTCAACTCCACCCCGTTCGGCCATTTTTGTAGTCTGATATCAGAGATAGGATTATGTAGCGGCACAGAAACTTTTTATTCACACGTTATTAACAAAATGTCAACAACGGAAGACTTGTCCAGCCAGCCTTACATGTTCGAGCCAGAGTTGGAGCCGGATCGAGATGAAAATGAAGACGACGAACCTGCAGAACAACGTCTTCATATTGGATGTATTGCAATGGTGTGTTACTGTATTTACACATGAAACTTTGGTCTTCCGACATTTTACCACCGTGTCGATTTATTTTGATTAATATGTGCAAGGGAGAGAGAGCTAGACAGCATCTAGTTTGGAGACGGTGATGTCTTGTTTACACTTTCGCCGGGCTCCGAGAGAGAGTGCGAGCGCGCGCGAGACCGAGTCTCTCTCTCTGCTCGTTCTTTCAGTTAAACATGCGTCCTGACACAAGCGCGGCAGTTCATCTACATTAGACGGTGTAATGAAGCGTGTGGGTTACTACATCCAACAACCGAACATTTTAACTTACCCTCTCGTAACTTCTGCATCCTTTAGCTTGGACTACAAAATTGCAGCGAGAAATAATAATGGCGGATCGCTCGAAGTGTTGGGCTGGAAGTCAATGTCCTTATTTGGCAGTTCCGCTGCAAATACTGTGACGTGATAGTTCACAAAACGTCATAGATAACAGAAAAATCGGAACAGGTTGAAAAATATGACCAAAACAGAATATAAAGATATCAACGAAGCACCTGAAGAGAATAATTTCATATTTTCTGTACTTCTAAACACTCCAAATATATAATAAAAAAGTGCATTTAGCATGATATGTCCCCTTTAAGAGTATTTAATTTGTATCCATAGGCCTACTCTGTGTAGCTGGTCCGCCATCTACTGGCTAAAAAAAAATATTGGCCCGCGGCCAAAGTTACTTGCCGACCCCTGGCCTACAGTGATGCGCGGGTTGATCCGAAATGAGCGGGTGCCTGCGGTCACCCGCGGTTACGAGTCATCCAAAAATATTTTTGATGATATTCGGGTCGCGGTCGGCCGGGTCGTTTGAAATAAAGATGCCAATTAAACCTTTGTAATTTATATATTACTAGACACTATTTTCAATGAAATACATAGGTCTACACTTTATTGGCTGCATAACTGTCGCGAAGATGACGCACGAGCTCAGTCTGCAGGTAGAGATGGAGGCGGCAAGAGAAAAGGTGAAGACTGGGGAGTGGAAGCTGTGGGAGTGTGGGAGACATTTGCCGAAATAATGAAAGATGATGACCAAAGTGCTGGTTTTGTCATGTGTACTTCTTGCAATGCTATTTACACATTTGATAGCCACAAAACTGGCACGACCAACCAGGCACGGCGCCAGGATTTCAGTTTTGGATAAGCCAGACCAATTGTGGGTGGGCCTGGGCCTTAAATTAAAAACGTTAAATAAAAAAATAAAAAACGTTATCCAATAACTGCTTAACTTAATAAAAAAATATTGACTAATATAGCTGTTATTATCTGTGCGTGCGTATACATAATATAGATTTTAATAGCTTGATGCTCTTTAAATATTTTGTTGCATTGTTAAAAGTTTCGGTGCATAGGATGGACCTATCCGCGATCACTCTCCATGGTTCTGACCAAAGAAGAGCGCTTTGGAATCTCCATTACGCATCATACCTGGGCTGCATTTTCCGAAAATATTGTCTATTAGCGCGCTACGAAGACTCTTAAGGTATAACTTAACTAAAGGTATACTACCACTAATGTATAGGCTATCATTGCTAGGCGTCTTCAGGGCTATCATCATCCACTCGCGAGGCAGAGCTGTGCTGAGAGGCAGAGGCGCTGGCGCCCTCCTAGCAACGGCGCTGTTTTTGGTAAAACATGATTTTGACGACGTTTTGTTTTATTGAAAACTCTTTTTAAAAGATTTTCGTTTTGTATAAATTGTATCTTAATTTTGATCAATGTTTTATCAATCAATTGTCTACTTTTAAACGAAAATATTCAAACCAAAATAAATAGGCTACTCTCTGATTATGTAATCCAAATGAAATGTGCATTTCTCTCTAGCGTTCATGGCGAGTCCGAATTGTCAACTTCATCTTTGCAGCGACACAGAAAACACCAGTTTATTACTAAACAATTAAATGTCTCCTTGCTAATTTAGACACATTCATAATCATTACTTTAACCGGTTCTTTGTGGCAAGCTTTATGCGTGCGGTCATAACGCTTATTATCCATAGGCTATATAGCCTATTTAAGTAGGCTAATTAAATTAATATAAAGGGGCGATTTGTCCACGAATGGCTTAAATGAACAACTACTAGTCGACTAGAAAAAAAATTATTAGTTGGAGGCAGCCCTTATTCCACATATTTTCGAACCAGCAGGCCATTCTGGGTTGAGCGAGCGACCCTGCGGAATGAGTGAGCGGAGCGGAACAGGTTCAGCTCTCCGCTCACGAGCTCGGAACAAACCCGAACCTCACTGTCTGCTGAACTTGCACAGAAACATCAAAATAGACATAGCCAGCTTTTTAAAATTGTTGTTAAAACTAAACATTTAGACTATTTACAAATTATGAGCTTATTGACGATTTTTTATAATTCTTGACAAAATTAGAATAGCCTAGGCTATATTCTTTTTTTTCCCCAACGACGCAACGAAGAGCATTTAGCCTACTACTTTTAAAAAATGCGGGTCGGGTACAATATTTTCTTTTTCTTTTTTTTGCCGTCCCGTCCGAGTTGCGGGCGGGTTAGTTTAAAACGTCGGTCGGGTGCGGGTTGTTTATACATTGACCCGCGCATCACTGATAGGCATAGCATCACTGCTGGTGGGAGGGGCCCCGTCGCCTTCTTTGCGGGGGGGGGGCCTCAGAGATGTGCGGTACGCCACTGCTGCTGCGGTATTAGAAAATTGTTTCGTCTATCGTCACGAAATCCATAACATTTTGTCGGCACCGCCTGGAGATCATACGATCCGATTTTGATGAAAATCGGACAAATGGTCTAGGAGAATTTCGAAAAAGGACGTATTAAAAGGAAATAAAGATGGCGGACAGGAAGTTTGGCTGACTATGGCAAAATTGTTATCTATGCTTTCGGCATAACCCAAGAAATATATTACGTCCAGTGTCATTACAATAGGCACATTTATTCAAAAGTTATTTGTATTTTTGAAAATGTTGTTGTTTGGAAACTTTTTTACCACAGGGTGGCGCTGCCCCGAAACTTTTTGAGTACCTTCAAGGCATGGTGCCGATGACTCATACCGAGTTTGTAACAATACGCTAATGCGTTCATAAAGTATAACATTTTGTATCACAATACTGTATTGAAGTCAATGGCAATTTCATGTTTTGTTTAATTATAGCGCCACCAAATGATGCAGTTCCACCGATTTTTTTATGTCTCCTCAGAGTGAGCCCATTCATGTGTGTGTCAAATTTGGTGAAAATTTCTCATTTTGTTTTGGAGTTATATACATGTATATGTATAAACATAAAAAATTACTCACACCTGACTTTGTTTGCATTTTCTTGCCAATTACTATTAATATTTTGACTATTAATATTTTGGGCATTAGCATTTAGCCAACGACCTATGTTTCCAAACTTCTGTCGGTGGTTTCGTCTTAATCAGTCTAACGGTTTCGAAGATATTGGCAACAGTTTTTTAAGCGCTAAACCACAACGCTACTCAAACCGTAAGGCAAAACAGCATGTTTGGTATCGTTGGAATCGGCAAAGATTCAGGAATCTAAGGAGATGACTCCCATGAAAATAAGTCAACCACACCCATAGTTATAAGCATTTAAAATTTTAATTTTACCACAAGGTGGCGCTGGTTCGAAACTTCTCAGGGTTCTTCAGGGCATCGTACTGATGGCCCATACCGAGTTTCGCAACGATACATTCATGCGCTCATAAAATACAGGATTTTATGAAACATTTTTATGAAACTGAAACATTGTTGCCACCTTGTGGACAAACGAATTAGTGCAAAAAAAAACTATGCTGATGACGAAATTTGTCATGCACACTGAATGCATACCGTAACATACCCATAAAAAGCTAATTTTGGGCTTAAAGTCGCAATGAAACGGAAGGCAGATCTTTTCTTCCATATTGTGACCTACATCCAAGTGTAACGGATAATCGAAAAAGACGAAGATTTGGTTCAATCCATTGGTTGTCGATTGGATTTTTAGATGTGGGTTTGACACTTAACAACGTAGGCAGATGAATGCGAGTGTGCAGGGACACCGTTGAAGAGGATTAAAAAACTGCAATAACACGCATTTTAAAAATAGATGAATTTATAGATAAATGTATATACATTTTCAATTCATGCTCAGTTTTCAGACCCAGCCAAAGATAATACAAGTAAAACATGCCATAAAAAGAGGCAGTTGATAGGGTGAGAGAGAAAGAAAAAGAAGGAAAACATCCTTTCAGGAGTGTAAATATAACACTGCTTTGCTCTTCCTGCAAGTCGGGCTGTACAGTGTCAAAAGCTGGGCAGCATCTGTGCGCCACTCACCCTCACACATACACAGCTCAAAGACAGTTAGAGCAAAAGCAGCATCCGTGTGATGAAATATTCAATGCTGCCGCTGTTTGAGTGTGCAGATAGAGCCCAATGCTGCGCTAAATTATGCATCCAACACACACACACACACACACAATCACCAGCCTAGCACTTAACAAAGACATACTTTAAATATGAGTCGAAACCTGCAAGAAAATCTGCAATGTATAGCAGGGTGTGGTTGAACATATGGAACAAATAGCAGAGTATAAAACAGCATATGGTGCTTACAAATGGCATTATGGAGCTAGAGCTAGAGCTTTTGTTATCGAATGAGCTTTATGTTTTACATACTCCCTCTGTTCGTCTCTAATCAGGTTGTTTTTCAGTTGGTGAGCAGTTATTGTTAATAGTGTGTCGTTTCCTCCTGGAATTAAGCAAGTTCAAATGCAGCTCTACCCAAGAGCCCTGCAACTAACAGCAAATACTCTCATAGTCCCTCAGCAGGGTGTGTGTGTGTGTGTGTGTACGTTTGTGTGTTTAAGTGTGAACTTGACTTTATGTACTCCGTGTCAGAATGGATGTTTGTCTTGGAGAGCTCAAGTTCAATTCTATGGGGTTTCGCTTATCAACGGCTGAAAACCTCTGAGAGTTGGAGAAAAGATGGAGAAAAGAGAATTGCCCAAGTATGAAGTGTTAGTGCACAAGTGGATATTTAAAATGATAATACAATTAAACACATTTGTGCTTACACACTCTAAAGTCTGTCTCCACTTTTTGTGTCTCAAAGGAAAGGCAGTCGCTCTGCCTCATTGTTTTGGCGGTGTGTGTGTGTGTGTGTATTGTTTTGGGCACAAAGGCTTCTGCACCCCTGGCAGAGACGACTAATGGAACACAATAGGACTACTTTAGCATTTAGCTCAGTGGCCTGTGAAGACAGAGGTCCTGACAGCCGTGTGAGCGTGTGTGTGTGTGTACGGAGAAGCTGGAAACACCTGCCACTCTTTTAATAGTGAAAGATGCATCCTGCCTTTCGAATGCCATTTGCTCACTCTGAAACATTTACTCAGTTTCCACTGTTTGACAGCATAGCAAACAGCAAGTTATGTAATTCAAATGTCAAATGATACACGCATCAGTACCATACGCTGTAAAAATGGTAACATGCAGCTATTAACTCATTCCTAGCTGATCTAACCATTAACAAATACTCATTGTAATACTCAAGTGTAAGCTAAATATAATTAGGATTTTTCAGACATTTTAAATAATGTTTTGGACTTGAATAAAACCAGTTTATTTCAAGCGCTTTTTTATGTAACATGGTAAAAAATAAAAAGTTTGCATTATACAATTATCCCATCAATCAAATATTTTTATCCTGTTTCTATTTAAATCTGTTAACACCTGAGAATTTAATTCAATTCCTGTCAATCAAAAATATCTGGGAAGTTTGTATTGTTTTGCTGTTTTATAAAAAAAAACATCCCCTATGCAAGTTTAATGTGCAGCGAAAACTCTGAGAAAAATTACTTGTAGGTTGGTTTCCCCAAAGGGTGTAAACACTGCAGCTCTGAGACCTTTTCAAAACACTGCTTTGTTTGAGCGGTACAACATATCAATTATTGGTACAAACAACAGCATGAGTTTAGGGCAAGACTACTAGTTTTAATGAGCAAAAAACAGGCTCCTCTTTTGAAATCACTTTCCGAGCCCTCCAATATAGACCAACAGACTGCAAGCTTGCGTTCAGATCTGCTTCCATCCAATCAACAACCGTTGTATTGAAGAAAAAGTCCCCACCCTACATTGCTTTTTCGAAAATCCACTTCACTTGGATGTACACAATACGGAAGAAAATATCTGTCTCTACTTTCTTTACATCACAACTCCAACTGATGATAACCCGTGCTAGTAGGGAGCAGACAACACTGCGTCAGGACCCTGTGAATCAAAACGCAGCTCTTGTCTTTGTTAAAAATTGTCAGACTTCCAAAAAAGTCTATTGACTTGTGCATTCTGCTCCATTTTGCACACTGTCCAACTGTTTTTAAACGCAGGAATGCATCTTATATAAATACCCCCTAAGAAACGCATTAGATCTGGGTCAGCTGAAACTTCCTAAGGGCTTCCTAGTCATTCAGGCAACAGACCAGTCAATTGTGAAAATATGTAGTTTTAGCAGAGCACTAATTGCAGAGCCATTCTCCCTTGAGCGGTCCAGTGTGAAGTGTCTAGCTCAAGGGCACTGCGCTAATAGAGCAGGTCTGCGATCTCTCTAACTTTCCTTTCCTGTGTCACTAATTCCCAGGATTGAACCTCCAATCTTTTGTTACCAGCTCTGATCTTTAACTATTATCCCTCCACCACCCCAAAGGGAGGAAACGTGGAAACATGAAAGCCTGCGGGTCATGTCATTGTAAAACACTGCGCTGAACGTGGGCGGATGCTGATTCAAGGTTTTTTTTAGAGCACTTCACATAACCGCACAACTACCTTCCCGGTCACTTAGGAAGACATCCATTTGTTGCTCGTTCAATAGTCTTTAGAGCCAACTCGGTTATTATATACACACAGACATCTGAAGAGCAATTCGGCTTTATAACAATCCACCGAGCTTTTGTTTAATGGCATCTTTCAGTGTGTAATGGGTTTAAAATTCGGGCGTCTGTGCGCATGTGTTCAGAAGACAGTGATGAATAAGACTCCACTTCTCGAATGCCGTTCTTACAAAAAATACTGTTTCGCATAAACATAGTCTTTCTGCTCATAGCGTTATCACTCATTATACATTTTTTCTTTTTCTGTCACTCATCCTGTCCATTATTTATATATTTCTTTCCTTAAAGCTCAAGCTGGCAGCATGAAAAAACGAGTGTGTGTGAGTGTGTGCATCTTATATGCACGCATGTAGACTGTACCATCCGTGACAGGAAGCACAGGGAAAGGGGGCAGGAGAGATCATCATTATCATGCTCCACCATTACAAGGTGAATTGCATCGCTGCCACCCAAACATCCCTTACACCCAGTTTCTGATATTCAAGACCTCGTTCTGACAAAATAACACGGAATATGTCCTATTCCCATCCATCTATCCTCTCACAGCTCTCTCTCTCTCAATGGGTGGTCATATTTCTTGCTCTGTTTCTAACTCTCTATTTCCCTCTGTAATTGGATGTATTACGGGACTGGAGGCAATGAGCATCATGGACATGGCTCAATGCGCAAAGAAGAGAGAGAGAGAGAGAGAGAGAGAGAGAGAGAGAGAGAGAGAGAGAGAGAGAGAGAGAGAGAGAGAGAGAGAGAGAGAGAGAGAGAGAGAGAGAGAGAGAGAGAGAGAGAGAGAGAGAGAGAGAGAGCGAGAGAGAGAGAGAGAGAACAAAATGCTACAGCAGCTTCAGGCAATAACAAGAAGAGATTGCGGATGAGAAAAACTGTGCTTTGTCCGAGAAGAGAGGAGAGGAGAGGAGAGGAGAGAAAAGGAGAGGAGGAACGACAGCCGTGAGAGCGAGACATAATATAGAGATGAAGACAAGCACTACAGGATCATAAGGGGAGAAAATTATTGCGTCTCTTTTTGGATCCAAAATGGACACCGTTGGAAAAAAGCACTTGATCTGGGAATCTGCTATTTGGAAACTGTTCTTTAGGAGCTTTGCAATAATCCCAACAGAATGAGCTCTACATATCAACCTGAGTTACTTGCCACAGAGAGACTAAACCTGAGCCAGACTTAAATAAATCAGGCTGAACTATGTCAGCCACAGAATATAAGTTAATGTTACTTGTCGTGTGTCCGTGTGTGTTCATGATATACGCTACAGCGGTGCATCCAGTTCCCTCATGCGTAAAATTAAAGAGTCATATCCTGGAAAGAGCATAAACGTGACACACATTCATACACGCACACACCCATGACATGGCAGAACTAATGGGGGTGTTGGTCCATTGGTAACCAGTCAGCTGTGTGTAACCGCGACGATAAGGCCAAGACACCTCGGTTTCACTGCTTCATTATGTCACACATAATACCTGACCTTCAATGCGCTGCACATTGTCCAAGTGTGCCACTCACGTACTGAAAAGTGGAGCCAAAACATTTTGATCGCCCCCTGGTGGCTGGCTTCTAATAAGTTTGTTTTTTTGATGCTATAAAAACGGGGTGTGACGTCCCAGCAAGCAATAGTCATCATTTCACCATCTAGGTTAACTATAGACCCGATATAGTCCGGCTATGAGTAACCCACTTCTAGCCAAAATAATCCTGAATTTGGTTACATGTTTGTACCAAAATAACTAGAGATGTATGATATTCCATTATGTAAGCAAAGTCAACAGTGATTAGAAGGTGTTTGGTTTCATTTCTTTGACATGTTCTATGCGTAGCCTGTGCGTCTTTTCTTGGGCTATTTTTAGACATCTATTCAATTTTCACAGACAGCCCAAATTTGGCCTTGTTTAAGCTTAGACGTCAGGGCTGTGTTTGGATGGCTATTAGACATCTTTTAAATGTAAAATTGCTTACTGGGGTCATGACTGACAGCTGTGTTTGCGATTGAACGGCTCCGAACGACGTAATCAGCAACGACCGTGTTTGGAATATTTTGGTAGGGCTGCATGTTTAATCAAAATTAAACAGAAATCGGGAGTTGGCTTAGTGCGATTATGAAATATGTATATTTTTTAATTTTTAATTTAATTTTTATTTTTTTATTAAATAAATATATGTTAGTGAAGAGCATCTCTGTGATCAGTAGTAATGTTCATAAACCTGTTGTCCAACATAAAGACAACATTTAATTAATAACATGGTTTTACTCCAAAACCTGTTTGAAATAGCTTCCTTTTGTGAGCTGATGCGACTTTTTATCATAGAATGAGGCAGACAATATATTATTTTATAGTTGTCTATACAGTGATAAAGTCTATGTCAATTAGCATTGCATTATAAATATACTCATTATTATAAAATTACCCCGAGAAGGCTAGAAGAACTCAAATACAACATATATCGCGGCAGTCGTGTGTTTATTGCCTTCATGTTTAATCAGTCAAAGCATTTCAAAGCGTAAAAAAAAATATTTCTAATATAAAAAGTATTTTTCAGGTTCTCCAAAAATGTCTATTTAATATCATGTTTTAATAATTACTAAGTATTACTACTTGTTACTTGATAGTTACATTGTATGTGACCCTGGACCACAAAACCAGTTTATACATCAACTGAATAAGCTTTCCATTGGTATATGGTTAGGATAGGACAATATTTGGCCGAGATACAACTATTTGAAAATCTGGAATCTGAGGGTGCAAAAAAATCTAAACATTGAGAAAATCGCCTTTAAAGTTGTCCATTTATGTTCACGATTGTGCTGCATTCACTCACAAAAATAAATGTTATATATATTTACGGTAGGACATTTACAAAATCTCTTCATGGAACATGATCTTTCCTTAATATCCTAATGATTTTTGGCATTTGGTTTTGCGATCCAGGGTCACATATGGCATTTTTATACTAATGAAATGTACATTTTTGCAACTTTGAACTGACGTAAACAAAGAACACTTCTGGACGCCAAATTCCTTAATATGCAGGTTAACAGGCTAAAAATGGTATAAAAGTTTTTCAAAACCATATGAAATGAACATTATTACAAAAATACATTTCCATGTGTGTTTTAGCTAGGTTAAAAAATATATTTTCTTCATCATGGACACACTTATACAAATCAAACTTGACCTTTTTAACAGGAGATCACATAAATACAGGTTTTGATGGCAGACCCTCACTAGTGTATTTGACCAACAAAAATGGAATCTCAGTTCCCACAAGCAATATAACACAGCACTATAAATGTGAGTGATGACGATGAACTCTTAATGGAGGCCAAAAACAACATATCATAGGGGGGAACAGGGGCACACACACTGGAAGAGCATATTTCTCATTCACTGGTTTAATGGCTAATTAGGCAAAAAGCTGGATGAGGATGAATCTCTCAGCCCAGTAGATTCCTCTTTTCCATTTCTCTGTGGCTCAATAAAACAATGTAATGGACACTCTCTCACTCTCTCTTTTTTTTTTCCTGTATGTATAAAACTATGCAGGAGGCTTTATCCATGTGGGGAATATTCCAGTAGAGCAGCAGTTATTTAAGATTCAAACACAAGGATAACAGATGGCTACCAGAAAGAGGAAAAAAAAACATAGAGAGCATGAGAGAGAGAGAGAGACAAAGAGAGAGAGAAGGAATATGGCAGACAAGAGTTGGTACCTCCCAGTAAGCTGGCCTCTAAGGACAGCCAAATCCAGTGCTTAGTGATGTTTAAATTAACAACAGCAGTTTATATACCACCCACTGTCACTCACCAGGCTCACATCAATGCAAAAGTTCACATGCCCTCTTTTTAAATGCGTCTGTGATTCTAATCATATTGTAAGTGCTCAAATAGAGATTTTGAAAAGAGCATTTGACCGCTTGAAAATGGTTCTGCCGACATGAAATTCACCCTATCTATTTTGTAAATGCATGTAATAGATTTTATTCTGAATGATTAGTGTATATGTTTCATTTTCTACATTTTGTTTGACCCGGTAATTTTATTCAAAAGTACTTCACAATATAATAAGAAAAGATCTGTCACTAGTTCAGTTACTTTAAGATAATTTAAGGCTTTAAGATAATTCCAAAAAATTTACATTTCATTTGTAGGAATGGGATCCAAAAACCTCACTTTTTTTGGTTGTTCCCAACTCATACAACTTTTTTCCCATAGAACACAAAAGAAGAAATTGCGGACAATTTTAACACGGTTTTTACAATGAAATGTGAATGGAGACAGGAGCTGAGCTCTAAAGAACGATAAGGATCTCATTTCAGTGGAGCACATCTTATTTGCGTAGTCAAACCTGGTACATTGTGGCATTTTACATTATTAACGTCAAGTTTTCATATGCTGTATTTGAATATACACAATGGTCACCCTGCTCCCCCGTTTACTCTAATTGTATGGAAAAGAGCGTTTGTCACAATATCTCCTTTAGTTTTCAAAGAAAGCAGACATTAAGTAAATAGATGGAAATTTTATGTGCAATTCAACGTAAATCCTAAATTTAGGCCTAAATATTTTTAAAGAAAGAAAGAAAAATTGTGCAGGATTGGAATGACATGAGGGTAATAAATGATGACAGAGTTTTCCTTTTTGGGTGCACTATCCCTTTAAATTGTCGCCACACTATAAGGTAAATCCCCACAGGGAGCAGATGCCTGGCTTAAATTGTTTAGCAGTGAATGAACAATAAATGTTTAGAGAGAAAAAAATACCCCACACCAATCAAGACCGCACTGGACAAAAAGCACCCATTGCTAAGCTAAACACTTTGAGCTATTTTTTCACTCTTGAAATAGCTCACATTGTCCAAAAACTGAAATAGGAAACAACTGGAGGTTAAAGTTTCCTGTGCCATTCATTACTTATCAAGGGAAAAAATCCTGCCATTGACTTCAACAATGAATGGTGCCAACACAGCCAGGAGGAGCAATCGATCCAAGGAGCAATCAAACTTCAGGGTGATCATCAATCAATCACAGAGCTGCTTTATCTCAGAGGCTGCTTTACTCTCTCTGAACCTGTCACTACAGCAGACCTGAGGGCAGTCTGAGAGACCGCTAGACATAAGGATTTAACATTAATGTCATGCTGATCTACACTTGGAAGGAGACTTGCATGTAAAACAGTTGTAGAAATGCTTGGTACTTTTGATTTATAACACCATTATCTTATCTTTGGCTGTGGGTTCGATGGATGCACAAACTGATAAAACACTTACCTAATGTTTAACTGGGCAAAAATGCTTAAATGCACTAAGATATAATTGCATTCAAATCTATATCTCTACTTGCGTTGCCTGCAAAACGGCATAACCATGGTCTCTTAAGCTGTGGGCAAGGGCATAATGCATGAGTCATTTCTCACAACGGTTTCACTGTGCAAAACGACAACGCATTAAAGGAAGCATGATGATAATGAACAAACTTTACAAAGCAAATTTTCCATTCATGCAAATCTATGCCACAGCAATCTAACTTCCCACAGGTGTGTCTCTCTACTACATCTCTATGGCCTCTACAGCCTGTTCAGTCTTTACCAGAGTCAAATAAATTGCTTATATTAGTTGGAATGAGTGTTTGATTAAGTCACAATAAGAGCAAACTGGTCAGTATTTGTTCAATATACAGACAAATGGTCAATGATTCATGCAATGCAGACAGAACATGGGGTTCTAAAAATGCATATTTTAATATATATTTTATTTGTAATATGAATTGACAGGGCTATGTTTGTCTTGTCATGCTATGGTTCATGGGATTCATGGGACGGTTAGAAACATCATGGTGAGAAAGCTGTGTTTGATGACATCATCATCACTATTTTTGTTCTAACTTTTGCTTGAAGCACTTGACATCACACACTGTGACTCATAGCATGCTATGAACATGTAAGCATGGGCTTACACACACACATAAGGATGTGCAAAACAGCATATTTTCAAAACCGACTAGTTGGTGGGTTGTCTGAACGACAAGGCAGTTTTTAAAAAAAACGCTGTATAATTAGGGTCTACCAGACTCAGAACCAATACATTTCTCTGGCGTTCACACAGGATGTCTCGAAAAACATTTTCAACGTGTTTTTAAATGAGACATAGCATCTTGCAAACAGACAGATTTTTCTTTTTAGTGAATCATAAACGGTACCAGTGTCCGACCTGCGAACAAATGACTCTAATGAGTTGGTACTTTTTAGTCATTTTAACATTGAGAAATCAGCACATTTATTGACTGCTTGTTCATATGACAAAGTATGCACATTAATAAAGAGTTTTATCAGTAGTATTTTATAAAAATAAATTAATTAAATGTGACCACACTTTTTTTGTTGGATTAGTATTGTAGATTAATACATTGTGATTAATGAATTTGAAATATTTATTCCATGAATAAACCATAATCACTGAGAAGAAATAAAACCGTTAGATTTCCGAAAACCTACTATTAGTCGATTAGTGAGCTTGATTATTTTTTTATTCCCTTAAAGGAACACTCCACAGTTTTTTGAAATAGGGCTTATTCACTTTCTTTCCTACATTTAGATAGGTGGGCAAATGCATTTTTGTCTCAGTGCATGCATTGTTTTAGTTTGACAGGGTCGGCGCTAGCTTAGCTTAGCATAATGAATGGAATCCTTTGTTGCCAGCTAGCATGTCCTGAGTAAAAGTGATATAAAAATTTTAAAAAACCCACCGAATTACTTCTTGTGGCCTGCGTATTCACAACAATCCTTTGTTGCCAGCTAGCATGTCCTGAATATCCGTGATATCTCTGCGCCCAAGTAGCAGTGCTTCGCCTGTGCTTCCCCCTAATATAGTCCCAAGTCAATATCTGCATAGGAAATCGCCTAGTGTTAATCTGCATCACTATTTGTACTTGTTGTGAATACGCATACCACAAGAAGTAATTAGGTGGGTTTTTTTTTTTTTATATCACTTTTACTCAGGACATGCTAGCTGGCAACAAAGGATTCCATTCATTATGCTAAGCATAGCTAGCGCCGACGCTGTCAAACTAAAACAATGCATGCACTGAGACAAAAATGCATTTGCCCACCTATCTAAATGTAGGAAAGAAGATGAATAAGCCCTATTTCAAAAAACGGTGGAGTGTTCCTTTAAAAATTCCTTAAAACACTTAGGGCCAGATTTCCTAACAGCTTGCGCCATAGCAAACCCTCTTTTTGCATTACTGTCAGGATTTACAAAAAAAAAAATCCTGAAAAGCACAAATTGGCGCTGAAGGACAGGGTTATTTTTGCAGCTGACCTCATTGGATATGCATTTGTAGGAGTTTCCCTTTCAGACAAATACAAATTTATGAAAGGATAATATTTCAATAAATCATGGTGATTTTTTTAAGTTTGCGCTAGTCAATTTACTGGTATTTGCGCCATTATTTAGCGCCCAGAAAAAGCATGTCTTAAACCAGATGCTACTTTGCACTGCTCTTGGTAGATTGCGTTGGTCATTATGGAAATGATCCGGCTGCGTCTGTGTTCTTTAACTTCACACGCAGAACTTTCTACTCCCATTTGCGGTTTTGTTTTTTTGGAATTGCGCTCTCACGCTAATTTGCCATGTTTAGTAAGTCTGGCCCTTAAAATACAAAAAGAATACTCAAATTAAGTCATCCCCTTTAAAACAATGCAAAAAAGTGATATAAAAGATGAACTAGTCAGCCTCAGTAGTCGGTTGCTAGTCATTCTTAACAAATTTTTCATCTTTTTATACTTTTCCTCTTTTCTAGCGCACTTGTGACACTACACCGCAAAAATTTTCTCAAACACTCAAGCCCACTAAAAACCTTTTAACCTCGTAAATGGATGAAAATAAAAGCATAAAAACACTTACACACACGGGATAATTGCTCTCAATTTCCTGTTGGGACTGAAATAATCAAAGTCCTTCTGAAGATCATTCCAAATCCCACCGTCATTGTTTGGTGACCTCCTTATTCAATCACTATAACACACACACAATTCCCACTTTAAAAGATGGCCTGTACACACTCAGCAGCTCTCAGTTCCTGCCCTGAGTGTGTATAAAAATGGATGAATTTGTAAGTGAGAGAGAGAGAGAGAGAGAGAGAGAGAGAGAGAGAGAGAGAGAGAGAGAGAGAGAGAAATAGATCGAGATGAGAAAGCTGTATTATCCATGCGAATCACTATTTTAATTTGAAGGACATTCAAAGAATGAAAAGAGGAGCACTCCCTAGACCACGACTATGCACTCAGTGCTTTGAGCAGCTGCTACACATCCAATCAAACATTGTTCTATAGCATTATGATGAGTTGCATTTAATACATTTATATTCAAATGGTTGTGAATGATTGCGTACATGGACTCTCATTCAGGGATCTATGACATCAGGATGCAGCCACAAAACACTGCTTGTGTATTGAGCAATCAAGCCCATAACACAAAGCGAGAGGCATCCTGCACGCTGTGCTTGTCGCTCTTTGATGATGAAAGCATCTGTCGGAGCTTGTGTCCCACAGGCCTCTGTTTGATAATGAGTGAGTGTTGCAAATTACACTTTGACCCATGCTGTGACATTCAAAACATATACCAACAAACACAAACCCATCCAGTTTTATCGATGTTTTAAAAGGATAGTTCACCCAAAAAAAGACAATTCTGTCATTATTTACTCACTCTTATGTTTTCCAAGTTCCAACCCCATTTGACTTTCTTTCTCTAAAGAATGTTAGTAAGCAAACGTTTTTGGTCACCATTGACTTCCATTATATTTATATATATATATATATAATTCATACATGTATATATATATGTATAAATCATTTCTCAAAATATCTTCTTTTAAGTTCCACAGAAGAAAGAAGGTCATTCAGATGTGGAAAGAGGGTCAGTGAATTATTTTTGTGTGAACTTTCCCTTTAAGAACGTTTTTCCTTCGTTGCAAAAACATGAACAGAATGTTACGAACGCACCATATACACATTATTTAATCTAATAGTCTGGCTCTGCTTAGCTGACCAAGGGTTGGGCGGTGGTTTTGCTGAAATCTATTTGAAAACAATCATTAATTTTTGCAATTCTATTTGGTTATGTTAGTGGCGCAGAAATGACACAGTGGAAATACAAAACACCCCCATCAAGGCAAACAGAGCAAACCACCCAGCTCCACCCTGCGTGTGAACTCTTTACAAAATTCAGCACAACACCCACTGACAAAACAACAGAGGGAGCATCTTAATGGAAAACAGAAACTCACACGAATCTAAAATTGCCCCATTTATTGCCGAAGAAACCCGCTAGCACCAACACATGGCTGTTCAAACTAAGTTTCACAAATGAACACTTTGGTGATCCTTCACTGGCATCAGCAAAAGTTTGTTAAATTGACCTGTTATCTTGCATTTAGTCATACACTAGTATCAAACATTCACACAAAAAAAATGTTGTTACATCAAAAACTATCAACTGTTTCTTGCTAGCTAAAAGCTAGCAAGTAAATTGCAAGCGTCTTCACATTATTCAACAAAATGCAGCAAAATCAAACGTAACGGGACAGTTCACCTAGAAAATGCTAATTCTGTCATTGTTTACACACTCTCATGTTGTTCCAAAACTGTTTAACTTTCGCTCCTCTGTGGAACACAAAAGGAGATGTTGTGCACAATGTAAGGGACTGACAGCCTCAGTCAGCGCTCACTTCTATTGCATCTCTTTTCCATAAAATGAAAGCGAACTGAGGCTGTCATCCAGCCTAACATCTCCTTTGGTGTCTCATCGAAGAAAGAAAGTCATACAGGTTTAAAACGACATGAGGGTAAGTAAATGATGACAGAATTTTCTTTTCTTTTTTGTCGGAACTTTCCCTTTAATGTGTCATTTTTTTAGAAATGGAAATGTTTTCAAGCGAACAAGTAGGCTTCTTTTTTTTACTTCTGTCTGCTCATAACTAATCCTCTGATGGAACACTAGAAGTTAATAATTAATAATTCTGAGTTTATGAAGTTCAGAAATTGACTCAGGGCCAGGCCTGGACTCAAACCTCTAATTTTATATCATACAACAACTATACTACACTAAAAAGATTATGCAAAATCCAACAAAACAGGTCCGATGAGTTGGTTCAGATCTTCTACAGTATATGGTGATTCGCAGGACTAAACTCAAAAATAGAGGCGACCGTGCTTTTGCTGTTGTTGGACCTCAGTTATGGAATAGTCTCCCGGCTTACATTAGAACTGTCCCAACTATATCAATTTTTAAATCTACTCTTAAAACATATTTATTCTCACTGGTATTTAATATTCCCTGATTCTCTGTTTTATGAGTTTTTATCTAGAACCGTACCCATTTTTGCAGCTGGTGATTACTGTTTAGTGTTTCTGTGTGATATCGCTGTGTTCTTTTTTTACACTGTGTGTTGTTTTAAATGTGCTATACATAAACATTGTATTGTATTGTATTGGTTGTGGTTGTGACTTCAAAAGCCTTTGATTTTGATCCGACCTGGGTGAACTTGCCTGTAAAGTAATCTGTCCATTCTTCCTGTCTCTGTCTTTTCCATTTCAAAACAGATATGAATGATGAATGTGTTGCAATCAGTAGAACACAGGGACTGATCTTTTCCTCCTAAAATGGGTCGTCCACATGAGATCAACTATCACTTAATATCTATCACTATCACTTAAAAATAAAGTCAGTTGACTCCAGTTATAATTTAAATAATCTATTTTGGCAAAAAGCAAACAATCCCTGTATGATTGGCCATATGATGATCCAGCGTGTAGGCTACTGCAATTTTCATGACATCAAGTTGACATGAATAGCAGATGTGTCTTTATTAGTGAATGAATCAAGGTCATATGATCTCTGTAGAGATCTGACGGTGTTTAGTTGCATGATCGTTGTTGATGTTTTCAAGACTGTTTATTTTGAAGATTCTTTCTTTCTTTTTTTTTTCTTTCTTTTTTTTAGATTATCTCATACCAACGCATCTCCTGTTATACACACACACGCGCATTTAGAGAAAGACAGTCCGCTGGCACCAAGTCGACGTTGATAATCTTCTTCACCTATAAATGCTGAAGGCATGCTGTGAATATGCCTTCCATATAATGTCATTTGCGGCACGCTGCCTGTTATAAACAAATTAAATTATCGTTTCGTAACGTCAAGAGCTGAGGGCAGCGACTAATACACTCAAACACGCGCGCGCGCGCACCGACGCCCATTAAAACACCACGCACGGCACACGGCAAAAAGCATCCTGTGTCCAAAGCCCCCCTCAAACACACACACACACACACACACAAACACACGACATAATTCAGCTGTACTAGGATATGGAGAGTTTGCTGAGTGAAACAACGGCATCTCACTGCCACTGCCACTCAAACGTCCATCGGTTATTGATTTATTGGCCCTTAAGAAATAACGTCACCACGTTTAAAAGCATTGACTTACCGCATCTTATAAAGCACTGGAATAATAGTCAGCTCCGGATGTGCTCAACAGCATCGGGCTGTATGATCTCAGAATGCTCCTTAATTCCCGTGACAGTGTGTCCGTGTGTGAATAAAACACGCAGATGATGTTTAGAGCTTCCGTTCCCAGATGCGCCTTTATGATGCTTGAAGCTTCCCGAAGACCCAAAGTGAGGATCAGTATCGAATATCCTTCGTCCCCCAAACCCAATGGATCTGTGGTGGACACGGGGTATTAGAGCCCAATGTTGTATCCCGATCAGTGTTTTTTTTTTTTTTTTTTTTTCTGGAATAAGAGGAAAATGCGCAGAGTGGATCCAGCGATAGAACAATCCGCGAGATCAGCGCCAGTCCATCGCTAGATCGTCCATTCGACCCGACAGCTAGGGAACGAGCGCCGAGTGAAAATGACAAGCCAATTTGGAAGCAAAGTGATGCTTGATTCAAGGATGGAGGGTGGGAGGGGGAAAAGAAAGAAAAGGAGGATAAGAGAGGGGCGGTGAATCTGGAGCTGGGATGACGGGAGGACTTGAGCACGCTCTGGTGGCCGAGAGCGCGCACAGCACAGCAGTGAAGGGTCGACCTTCCTATCACCTGCGGGGTCATTGTCATTCAGCGAAATATAGGTGCAGTGTGTGCCATTTTGAAATGTGTTTTTTAAAGTCAGTTTTAAAAGCAGGCCTATGCATTTGCGTAATAAACTACAATTTTCCGTCTAATGCTAAACTGTTGGCTAAATGTTGCGATACATCTAAAAAAAGTAACATGTTGACATTTAGCCATTGTCTTGTGCTTGTTCGAGGTCATTACACTACGTGTTTTTTGTTGTTTTTGTTGTTTTAGAAAGAAAATGTAATGAGGATAGTTGTACAAACATCCAGTTTTTAATAATCAGCCAATATGTACAAAATCTTGGTAACATTACTTGGTATCTTGATAATGTTATACTGACAACATAATATAAAGTTATTTTAAAAGACACTATACAATGATTTGTTCTTGAAGAGTTCACATCCTGAAAGGAGGATGACTATTTATGGAATTTAAATTGATCTCTTCATGATATTTTTATTTATGGAATTTTCTTTACATCATTTTAATAAGGAGGAGCTGTGATGGTAACAGCATTGATGCATAACCCAGTGACGCAACTTGAAGTCTTTTAAATAAAAGGGATATATCTATTTTGGAAACACGATGTATCTACATGGAGAGTTAAAAAGAAGAATAAAAAAGATAATAAAAATAATAATAATAGCAAACAATAATAAATGCATTGACACACACCTGACAATTTTATAGGCTGGACAGGACAAATGTGTGCCAGCCTTTCCAAATCATGTCCAACTGAATTTGCCACTAGACTCCAAATACAGAGTAGAAACACCTAAAACATTATCTGGAGAAATGGGTTGCACCCAAATAAATTTCAGGGTCTGAATATATCCTTATGTCAATTTCACTAAGTTCAATTTCAAAATTCACTAAGTTATCACAAATCTGTTTTGTTTGTTGTGTCATTATGGTGTATGGAGTGTAGACTGATGTGATTCAAAAAATAAAATAAAATAAAACCATTTTAGCATGGCTGCAACAAAATGTAAAAAAGGGAATATTGATACTTTCTGATTATTTACATTGTTATTAAAGTCAGTTCTCAGATATGTTGTGTATACGCTATATAGGCCTATAGAAGGGACACAAGGAACCTTTTTCGTGTAATGGTCGTGCAGTTGGCTCTATTTAATATTCATAATTACAATTAAACCAAGATATTAATTAATTTAAACACACTGGCATCGGTTTTAGTGAGGCCTGATATAAAATAACATATTGGCGAATTTTGTTTTGTGGACAGAGACTTATTAATGTCTCTCATGAGCAGCAGTAATGCGAGCTGATGTCTGTGTTATTTCATTAAATGAGGGAGGAGAGGCCTGGGCATCCGTTTACATTAAACTCACGAGCATCAAAGGCGCATCGCGGACATGCGCGCTGACAGTCGGTAATCACTCTCATGCAAACCCTAGGCTGTCGAAATAATGTTGGATGCCTCTAATGCGACTTTCGACATTCGAAAATGTTTAAAAGAGAACCCAGGCTTTTGATCGTCATCCGATGAGACGTCCGCGAAAGAGCTGTGGGGGGAACCTGTTGATCTGAAGGTAAATGTGCGGTGAGAAATCAGCATATTGATCTTTACGGCACAGAGAGAGAACGAAACGAATGAAGACTGATAGACAGCAAGCGATAAAACATTCAAGGAACGGCATATCGCACCTGTCAGTTACACCTGAACCATAACATGCTGATTTAACCTATTTTTAGATATCGTATGAACCCACATCTATGACATAGCCTACTCTTATAACAGACTTGTTTTAACATCGCAATTATTTATTTATGAGATATTTTTTTATATTATAATGATGGATAACAAGTAGCCTAGCATGTTGATCACCTTCCTTTTTTTGTCCTCCATGAGGTTTAAATAGCTAGTAATGCGAACACGTTTTAAACAAAACTATTTGTGTGATATATTTGTAAGGTGTAAATCTATAATAACTTGATAAACAATGAAAGGATAGCCTATGCATATGATATGATCCATCCGACGCAGACAACAATCGAACATCTGTTTCTATGGTTACCTCCTCACTCACAGATGATTTATGTTCGTTTAACTTGTAAAATAACTTTTGTGGTTACTGAAACGTAAACCTTTTTCGTTTTTCTTTTCATTTGTGCTCCCTCACTCCATAAAAACTCATAATAATTTGCACCCTGAAATTGTTAATGCTATATTGAAAATATTATACACCTTTGTGTAGCCTACACACCAATAAAAGGTTGAATGGGGGGGGGCTGAATGGATTGCAGGAGCGGGTATGGGCTATAACTTTTCTGCGACCCCATTGGAAGTTTGCTGAGGCCACCTGGTTGAGTCGAGAACTAGGCTAGGCCTACTGCTGTATTTACATATTTGTTTTCGTTACACATCTATCACTCATCAATACGCTTCACTGTGATTCGCCCGTTTAAAAATAACCCTCCTGCTTTGTTTTCCCTTAGTTATATATTGTTGTGCAACTCACCGCCCACCACCAGGCGCTTAAAGCCCTATCAGGTAGGTTGTAAGGACATCTGTCCCGGGTAATTACCGTCGTTCACAGTTTAAGTCCGTTTACAGCTGCTAAGCTTCCCCGGTAAGCGCATTACCGGAGCAGCGCAGCGCAAACACGAGCGCTCGCGCAGTACATGATGAGCGCGTGCCGACCGCGAGAACCTCCCGTAGAGGCGCGAGACTCCAACCCAGATTACATCAGCATGAATAACAGATTACAGCTGGCGTTATCAGAGCATCACCGAGATATGAAGTAAACCGTCAGTACAATTCATAAAGCCTGTCATCGCTTACAAAGACTGCCGAATTGCGTCACTCTCACTTCCTGCCAAACGTCACAGGTAAGGACTGTCAGGTGTGCATGTGCTTGCCAGTTAGTGATTAAGATGCTGCAATCCACATAAGTCCCTCTTGAGAATGAGAAAGTGACAAATCTGTTTGTTTTTGTTGATTTGTATCTTGAATATGTTCAAGAGTTTGATTGACATTGTGTCTGATGTTAATTTGCTTCTCTTTTCGCAGATGTCAGAAAGAGAGTGGTGGTAATTCAAATACTCAAATAGTTGAAAATGATGGGTATGTATGAAGTCTTAACACAATATTATTTTTAGCCATTGTGTGTGTCATTCAATCTGAGTTCATCATCTGTATGAATATTAAATGCAGCTTGTTGTACACTCTCTCGTGTGAGGTATAGAGTTGATGTCATTGCATGTGTCCATGTCATTAATATATTTCTGTGTATGTGTGTGTATAGACACACAGCGTGCTTTGCTGGCGGTGGAGCGTCTGCAGCAGAGGCTGAAGAAGAGGGGAGAACTTCCTGCTGAGGAAAAACTCAGTCTGCTCAAGAGTGTCTTACAGAGTCCTCTGTTCCATCAGATACTCATCATGCAAGAGACTGGACAACAGCATCAGCAACAACAGGTCAGAGAATATAGCATCATCATCCCAGTGCATGACAAAAATCAGGCACGCATTGTTGCAGCAGTGGGCTTCACCATCATATAGTAATTAAAAAAATTCAATAAAGTAATACATTATTATTAATCCATGTAAATACTGTAGTTCTTAAATCTGATTGGCTGATAATAGTGGCATAGTTATAACGATACAGCTAACCTCTAATGTCTCTTTCATTATCATAACTAATCCTTAGTACCCAGATGTGAAGTGCATTAAACAAAAGTATATTTTATGCTGATATTCAACTCCAGAACTATTACTTGAAATAGAATTTTACATGTAAGTCCACTTTATAAAGCATTTATGGTGTACATTTCAGCATCAGTTCAGATATTCCCTGATGCAAACAGCGCTTTGACTCACAGCTTGTCTTTCTACATCATGTCTGGCTCAGGGTCTATTCTTAATTGAAATAAAACATGATGCAAACCTGTCTTAAAGGAATATTTCGGGTTCATTACATGCCAAGCTCGATGGACACCGTTTGTGGTGTATTGTCCCTCCTTTTCTTAAAAAAAGATCCAGGTGACAGTGCTGCAAAAACAATGGAAATATGCACAGGGCCAAAATACTCGCTGTATCAATAGTACATCCAATGACAACACATAAATAATATCCATGTTTTTTCAATATTATGATTTTAGCGTGAAAACATTTTTATTACTAACCTTTTCTGAATAAGATATACTCATTACAGCTTTGTTGCAATGACAATGGAATACCATCAACCGTAAAAGCTGTAAAAATTCTGATTTTAACAGCTCTAATAATTAACGGAAGAGTCACATCAGCTAAATTTATTCAAAATTTTGCAAGCCAATAGTGCAGTGATACATGAAACATCACTCACTCAGAGGTCACTTTTTAAACTATGCAGCTTTACATTGGTCAACACACTAAATTTTCATGCTCAAAGTCTAACAAACATGAATTCGATGCAATATCCATGTGGAGAAATGTTTAGTCTTTCACGTCCTTCACATGGAATTCCAGATAGCACAGTTTCCGTTTGAGATGACTGAGTTTTTTCTGCACGGAGTGTCACTGTACAAATTTAAGCGTGACCACACCCATACTGTAAGTGATTTTATAAAATTGTTGGTTCAAATCACTTTCATCGGAAGTGCCATATTGTATTGTATTCTTTTTATAATAAAATGAGGGGCATGTTAAAATATTTTTTTTGTGGCCATCATCATTATCCCACAAATGTTGTCAATTGAGTATAACATGTATTGGATCCCTGAATATTCCTGTAAGAATAGTTGAATGCATTGACTTACTAGTTGAGCTTGTATTGGACATATTTTACTCTTCTCAGTGTGATAACCATAATGACCTAAGGGGCTGCATTTCCAGAGCATAAAGAGGTCAAAGAAACCCAGAAGATATGAGTAGGAGGTGTGTGAGGTTATTCAACGATATGTGATGAGTCTAAAAGGTGGTCTGGTTTCACAGTATGTGAATTAGGTGTGTATTTGTGTCTCTGCGTGTGTTACCGTGCAGGATAATGATGGGAAATATTCCTTTGAAAGTAGCCTGTGTTAGCCCAAGTTTTCAAAGAGCAGCTCAGGTAATTTAGCTTCTCAGAAACCATCATAAAAATAGACAGAGTAGATGTTACATTGAGATTTATTCGGTACAACTGCAATTGATTTTGTTAGAATCTTCTAGCAGGCCAAAATGAGAGGAGCGGCAGACGCCAGATGAGCGACTCCAATGAATGAAACTCTAAACTGGCTGTTTGTCATGAAAAACTGCATGTTTATGGGTGTACTAATATGCCATGAGATGTAGCTACTTCAGCAAAACTATATATCAGATAATCCTCGTGCTTATTGTGCATTGGTCAGGCCACTTGCCATGGATAATCATAAGCTTTATATTAAGTTGCTTATGAGTCATTCTTTAATCAAGCTTATCACTTCCTGTCTTGCTACATTCTTTGATGTACACACATGTGTTTGTGAACAAATGTAATGAGACTATTAAATATAAAGGAAAATAGCTGCAATCAAACAACAAATATATTTATATTTCAAACACTTATTTTAATTATCGGTTTTAATTATCATTGAGCAGAAATAAAACCAGAGTTGCCAGCTGTGCTGTTATCCTGCTGTTGTTCCATATGGTCAGCCATAAAAGACCTTTATTTTTGCAGTTAGTTTTTGCCATCTTTCTGAAATATCCATCGTCTCAAAAGATTGTATTTAGTCAAACAAACTCAAATAGTCCATGGGAAAGAAGGCAACCTAAACAGCATGTAATCATGACACAAGAACCATACCAGACAATAAAACTAGAAGAAATGAGGAGCTTAAATACACAATGATGATTAACTCAAAGACTAACAGGTGTGAATGTAAATGAGTGTCCATGGTAACTAACACAGGCAAAACTTGCCATCCATAATATTTGTCTTTTGGCTTTTTGGTTAACGAATTAATGAACTGGAACTAGAGAGTGAGTTCCTTAAAAATCGTAAAAATGTCTTTTAACAAATTATAAAATTTATACAATGTATGCAATGTATTCATTCTAAATCAAAACATAGATTTGTATATTTGGTCTAAATGCGTAGCATGTCCTTGGTAAGTGTGTCTGTCTGTGTTTGTGTATAT
Organism: Scardinius erythrophthalmus; assembly: GCF_964197995.2. Taxonomy (NCBI): domain Eukaryota; kingdom Metazoa; phylum Chordata; class Actinopteri; order Cypriniformes; family Leuciscidae; genus Scardinius; species Scardinius erythrophthalmus. The sequence goes on from NC_138223.1 coordinate 17,695,943, forward strand.
TGTGTCTGATGTATTTAGAGAAATGATTCTTTGAAACAGCAGCAGGGACCAAACTGGGATTGTATAAGCTACTTACCTGAGCTGACCAATTAATCTGTGCTGAAAGGAGAGAGAGGCAGTTGTCAACAAGTCACAGACGTGTCTGTAATGGTGTGGACTTTCCATTGACATCTCTTTTTTTATACTGAGCTATGTATTTTCTTTTCCCTACCCCTAAACATGACCCTTGCAGAAACAAATCTGCATTTTTTATATTTTAATTAAGATTATTTACTATGTTAAACCTGACCGTGACACACCAAATAGAAAGTGACAGAAATGCCCTGCAGGCATTGTAGTCTGCAAAACTAGCTAAAAGTCTGTAACTGTGTAAACCTCCAAGAAATAACATTATTTTTTATATCAATTTTAGAGATGGCACTGGTTTGCGCACTACTAAATATTTGTGCTTTGCACCCATTAAACTTGAAACACTAATACCACTGTTTTTCATCAGCGCAGTTATAGAGGTCCTGGCTTTCACTTCCTTGATAGTGAGACCCCATCTTCTTCTTAATTGGAAAGCAACAAATGCCCCATCCAGTACACTTTGGGCGACTGATGTCATGTCTTTTCTAAGACTGGAAAAAATAAGATATTCTAAGAAGGGTAGTCTCGCCAAATTTTATAATAAGTGGCAACCATTTATGCAATTTTTCCAGGCTAACTAGGCCTAACTCTAATACGCACTCCCCCCCCCTTTTTTATATATATATATATATATATATATATATATATATATATATATATATATATATATATATATATATATATATATATATATATATATATATATATATATATATATATATATATATATATATATATATATATATATAATTTTTTTATTATTATTTATTTATTTATTGTAATAAATGTATAAATGTATTTAGTATTATTATTTATTTGTTTATCTTTTTTTATTTAAAAAAAAAAGACAATTTGAAAAAAAAGTTGTATACAAATATGTTTGTTATTGTTTTCCAAGTGCCTTTACTTTGTTTTTGTGTGCAAATCAATAAATATATGAAACAGAAACTTGAAACACTGAAATGTAACCCCATGTTTAAATTAAATGTATACGCAAACTACCGACCAGGTTGGTATAAACAGTTGGTTGGCAAACTGACTGAATTACAATAATGAGGTAACGACAGACTTCGATAATTTAGACATATGTTACAATGTTCACATTTACACTTGTTTATATTTTGGGAGAACATTATGGTAAAAACTGAGCAGTTAGCGGTTCTATGCATGAAACTGATCTAATCACTGCACTTTCTTTGTTACATTGCCCCTAAACTGATTAATTTTTTTATTCAAAAATACACTACCCTCACTTTGGGTTCAGTAAGATTTTTTTATAATATAATTTTCTTATGTTTTTGAAAGAAGTCTCTTTATGCTCACCAGAGCTGTATTCATTTGATCAAAAACAATTTTGCCATTACTCCAGTCTTTAGTGTCACAGGATCCCTCCGAATAGCATTTTAATATTCTGAATAAAGAACATTTATTATTATTATCAATGCTGAAACAGTTTTGCTGCTTAATATTTTTAAAGAAACTGATATGATTCTTTGATGAATAGATTTTGTAATGTTATAAAAGTATTTTCTGTCACTTCTGATCAGTCTAATGCAATGTTACACACCCCAAAACTTTTAATGGCATTTTTTTTTATATTTTATCACTTATTTAAATATGTAAATATACTATTTTTATATTTCATGATCATTTTTTTAACTATATTGTGTTCGCTGTCTATCATTGTTTATACTCAATTTTAATTAATACCATTGATAGTGAGGTTAAAGAAGATCAAACTAAAGTGCACAAGGATCAGTAAAGATAAACACCATCTAATCTGATAAATCCTGTCTTAATAGTGTGACTTTTTACATCCCAGTAAGGCCTTGCAAGCTGCTGGTGCAACCCAGCTACCTACATCACTCTAGCTGTGTGTTTGTACAGGCTTCCCCTAGAACGCCGCCTCCTCAGTCTATGAGTGATGATGCAGATGGTGTGAGAACATCCCACCCCTCATGCACTCTGAGATACAGAGATTCTTACCTCTCGGCCCAGCGGCACTATGACCGATGTCGATCCTCCAATCGTATGACTTTTGCCCCTTGCATCACAGAGGACATTTCAGTGCTGCAGTCCATGGCCCAGGTACTGTTCCTCTAAACATCATCCAGGAAACACAAGCCGTTAAAACCCGACTGGGATACGTTATCATGCATACTTTTAATAAATACTATAATTTCAGTCCTACTATCTCCTAAAACCAACAGATTGAATTCATTCTTTCTTATCCCCCATGTATTTATTGCTCTTTCAGGGTCGGTCTCTGCTTAGTTTTGATCTGGAGAAGGGTGAAAGCGCTTTAGGCATCAGCATTATTGGCTTGGAAACTGAAGGCGGTGGAGGTCATGGTATCTTCATACAGAAGATTCAGCCAGACTCTGTAGCTTACAGGTATAAACTGACAAGGATGCAAGTTCAGAATAGCAAAACTTTACTGATTAGAATCGTATTATTCTGGATAGGGGCTTAGGATGATTTGAAACCATTCTTTGCCTCCTTTACCACATATCCTGTCTTAGTGATGGACGTCTCCATGAGGCTGATCAGATTCTAGCGGTGAACGGCAAGCTGATTGAGTCCTCGGTAACACAGGAACAAGCTGTCCAGATTCTTCAGGAAGCTGCTTCCATGGTAACCTTAACTATAGCCAGGGAACCAACCTCATCATTCAGCCCCCCACAGATGAGCCACACTCTTCCCAAAAATCTCTCTGGCCTTGATGGACAATTCAGTGTAAGACTTTTTTTTTTCATCTTTATTATATTTTTGAATTTCCCAGAATGTGTTAAATAGCCTGATTATGAAGCATATTTTGCTTCATATCCTAAACCGTATCTTATACTTATGCCTTATAGCTGCCTCACTTTGACACGCAGCTTAAATCTGTTACTGATCCACAGTTATTTGATTACATTACCACAAATGCATTACATCTAACGTTTTAAATGTTATACATTAGCTTTTTTTATGTGAGGTTGATAGGATTGGTGTTTGCTGTGAAAGCAGAGTCTCATGTTACTGTACTCCACTGAAAGATTTACTGTTAATGGTGGGAGTCAATCAATTAAGATAAAATGGAGCCTTCTCCCATTAGCAATACTATTATAATACACTACTGTTCAAAAGTTTGGAGTTGGTAAGATTTTAAAATATTTTTGAAAGAATTCTCTTTTTACAAAGAATTGTAAAAAATACAGTTTTTTATATTATATTTTTTAATATTACAATATTTTTAAATATTATAAATACACTTTAAATTAACCTTTTCTATTTAAAATATTTTTTTAAATGTAATTTATTTCTGTGATGGCAAAGCTGAATTCAAAGCAGGCATTACTCCGCTCTTCAGTGTCATATGATCCTTCACAAAAGAACAGCATTTGTAACAATGTAGAAGTCTTTACTGTCTCTTTTAATCAATACTGTATAATGCATCCTGATTCTGAATAGAAGTATTCATTTCTTTTTCTTTTTTAAACCATACTCCAAGCTTTTGAATTGGCATTGTGAATGTGTAAATGGTTTCAAAAGTCTGAGATTAAAAATTTTGATTGGCTACTACAGCCAGGTGATATCACAGGCAGAGTATTTAAGGGTGCCTAGAAATAACATCATCAGAAAGGCTCACTGGAATGGGATGCTTATGACCCACGAGGAATCGCTCATCCAAACTGCTTGGGGCAGATTCCACTCTTTCAACTGACCAATCTAACTTCAGCTTTGCCATGGCACTGGTCATTACATCCACTAGCTCCTTGTATACGGAAGTGAGGGAGAAGACAGGTTCACTCAATACATCCGCCTCAACTCCCATCACATCTAGCTTCTCAAAACTAGATTGGGCCAATAGCATGCTCATTGCCGGATTGGAAGAGGCCGCCGAGCGGGCTTCCGGATCTGCCCTGAGAACCTACAAGTGATGCTTGAGATAGGGTTAAACCAGTCTCAAGTTCATCAGCTAGCTCAACCTGTGACCTCTATGATCGCAGTCACCGGGTTGCCTCTGCAGCAGCGGGACCTGATCCATGGGGTGCGGATGCCTGGCTCTTTTTAAAGAGTATTGACCAGGTCCCGCTGCTGCTGAGGCAACCCGGTGCGGAGCAACCAAGACATTTAACGCACAGATCGTGGCCATCATCTTTTTTTCACTTCAAACCACTAACACGGAGATCACATGCACTGACAAACAACACGTTACTGAAGACAAAGAAGCTGATGACGTTCTTTCTAGGCACCTTTATACTCTGCCGGCGATACTGCGAGATCACATGACTGCAGTAGCCAAAATTGGCATGTAACAGGCTTACGAGGAAGGTCCCTTTAGCTCCATGATGCAGTGTTGAGTTCCACTTCGAATGGAAACCGATAATAGACTGTTAATGGCAGGTTCCACTGTGACAACCTACCCGATATAGTGTGACATGCACCGCTAATGGGGAACACAAGGTCAACATCTGTTAAATGAATTTTAGATGTTTTCATTGGCAACAATAGTGGAAATGTTTAATTGTTTTGTTTGTAGCTATAACTAAGGTATTTGGCTATATGGAAAATGACTTCTTATAAAATGGCTATATTATAAAATAAATATATTTTAAATAAATTTGGTTCAGCAGCCTCGACAAATTCATCACATTGAGTTGCAGAATGACGGATCGGGTCTGGGCTTTGGCATTGTTGGAGGGAGGACTACTGGCACCATGGTTAAAACCATCCTACCTGATGGTGTAGCTGGAAGGGTATGAGAGAATTGTCATGGATACACATACACTAGAATTTATGACATTATTTGGATTGTACAAACAGATTCAAATTAAAAGGAGTGTGGCCAAATCTCTCGACGTGTGTTTGTGGACACAGGATGGGAGATTGCGTAGCGGAGATCTTCTTCTCAGAATTGGTGATGTGGACGTGTCCACCATGGGCAGTGAGGAAGTGGCACGTGAGCTCCGTCTGGCTGGTTCCCATGTGAGACTTATCATTGCCAGGGAAACCACTGATGGTGACCTCTCACCTACTATCACCCAGCAACAGGACACTCAGAAGAAACAGGTGCAGAATGCTTCTGATCTTGAGAGAGTGTGTGTGTGTGTGTGTGTGTGTGTGTGTGTGTGTGTGTGTGTGTGTGTGTGTGTGTGTGTGTGTGTGTGTGTGTGTGTGTGTGTGTGTGTGTGTGTGTGTGTGTGTGTGTGTGTGTGTGTGTGTGTGTGTGTGTGTGTGTGTGTGTGTGTGTGTGTGTGTCCTGGTAAACCCTACATTATGGGGATAAAATGTCCCCAGAAAGATGCCAATATCCGAAATCCTTCTCCTTGTGGGGACGTTTTTTTGTCCCCATGAGGCAAATAACTTATGAATCGAACTAAGTGATTTTTTTTTTAGAATTGTGTGTGTGTGTGTGTGTGTGTGTGTGTGTCTATGCATCTATATGTACATTTTGATATTAACAGAAGAGCTCACCCAAAAAAAAAATCTTTCGTAACCTGTTTAATGTTCATTCTTCCTCCCTCACCACATTTATGGTGCTTTTTAGTCTTTTTTTTAAAGCTTGTCAGGTCACTCTGAACTGTCATTGTATGGAAAAGAGCTGTGTAACAATCCTTAATTCTCTTGTGTTTCACAAAAAAAAAACCTGATGTCTTTAAAAATACAAATTAATAAAAAATTGATGATGAGCCAATAATAAATGAAACATTATCCATCTGCAGCATTTAGCAGAGCAAAAGGAAAGAGAATTCAGTGTCAGATTCAATGACAGCAAAAATGGTTTGGCCATCAACATCTCTAAATCTGTGGAAAACCTGTACAAAGGTATGATTTCATACAGTTTTCTTTCAGTAAGATGAGAGATTATTTTCCCATTCAGTCTAAAAACGTGAAACATTAAGTGATCAATGGGTGTTTTAGAGGCCAGTGGTTTTGAAGTAAAGAGCATTCTGAAAGAAAGTGCAGTGAATCAGGATGGAGATCACATCATTGCTGTGAGTTACTAAATTAAATCTTATTTTTCACAGCTTTTAGATATTTTTAATTTCCTTGTCTCTGCATGCAAATTACAGTAGTTCTAATGGTTTTAACCAATGTTTTTACTTTTTTTTTTTCATTTTTACTAATCCTGTTGTTGCTGAATTTGTGTGTGTGTGTGTGTGTGTGTGTGTGTGTGTGTGTGTGTGTGTGTGTGTGTGTGTGTGTGTGTGTGTGTGTGTGTGTGTGTGTGTGTGTGTGTGTGTGTGTGTGTGTGTGAGTACTGTGTGACGGGATGTTTGCATTGTAGTGTTTGCTTTTAGGCTAAATGGTGGCACTAAGATTAATTCCATTGTTGCTTGTTTTGTTTTGTGTTAATATGTCATTAGCCCAAACCTCATGTTCTGTTTGGGGTCTCAGAGACCCTAAGGCCATTTTATTATCTTACTTATAGTAATACTTAAAGTTAGGAGAGGCAATTTGTTTTATAAACACTTTTTGTTATACAGGTTGAAACTCTCTTTACACCCTGATAACAATCAATAATATAAGTGGTCTAAATATTAAAACATGTACATATATCATCTGTGTAAGTCTCAGGACTTATGGTATGGCATCAAACCATCATACCGAGGAAGTATGGAAATACATGTTTTTCCATACCTCCGCGCACCCTGCTCGTACAGACGTCATCATCATGTTCCGTAAGGCTCTGCAGAGTTGTAGACAGACATCCACTGAGTGCCAAAAACAAACAGCTGCTGCCTTTTACAGTTCCTGAACCAAAACAAAGAGCTTATGCTGCATTCATGGCATGTCGTAACCGTAATTACGAGATGGTAACCCGTGACTTTCTACCCGGAGATGTTCATGTCCTCAGACTCTGATTTATGTGTTTCTACAATATGTCAACACTAAATGAATCTGCAGCAGTCAGGTGGTACAACTAAGAGTTTTGTATGTTGTTTACATTCATTATTATTGTAATGTTATGTGCTTTGAGACATGAGGTAATTTAACGTCGTCTCTTGTGACGCTTTGCAGACTCTGCTGTGTGCGTTCATGTGTTTTGAAGGAGTTGTGGCTTTGGAGACGCTCTGAAGGGAGGGTGGGATCTCATGTTTTCTAAGCTAACTTGCTAATGCTAGCCGCTTTAAATTGCCTACCCTACCTTTAACAGTAGGGTGTTAGATTAATACTTCATGACTTTTCTAATGAGAGCTTATTATAAAGAGAATTTGAACTTGCCTCATAACACACTTAAAACATCTTTGATAAAAAATGTTGCATTACTTATGTTTAGGGTTTTGGAGATCTCATATATGAAACTTATATAACAAATAATTCAATGACTTTTCACATGATAAGATACTCTGACTGGTATACTGTAGAAATACACTTATGTCCGTTGTTTATTGTCATTTCATTAGTTGTATTTTTCTACATACATGTGTTTTACCAAAGTCAAATTGACCACAAACAATGTTACTATAATGTATACTAGTCACATTTCTGAAAAATTCATGCCTGCTTTGTGGTAAAACAGAGAAGCATCTAGGCATGGGAAGATCATTCCTGTGGTATCAATATTTTCAATATGTTGTAGCTAGAGTTATTTAGCATGAAAATCAATGCTTTGAAGTGAAAAAATTAATTGTGTCAGCCAATGGTTGTTTAAGATTGGAGCCATTTATCTTAACACACAGAAATGCTGAAAGACATAAGCACAGACATCATCTGGAGCTATTTCACATTAAATAAAGATGAAGCTAAATGTGCAACTAGAATAAAAATGTGATATTATAATGGGTTTTTGGACAGAAAAAAATTACAAGATTGAACAGTTCTGTAATTGTTGTTAATGATAAACTAAAACAGAAGCAGTTTAGACCCCTTAAATGATAAAGGGTGGATGTCAAATATAATGTTAAATGGCTATAATTACCCTTTTTATCCTCAAAAGCTGCTTATATTTTCCATTTAATATCTGCATTATTGGCCTTGTAGTACTTGATATCAGATCGCACTGAAAATAAGGGATATTGCCCATCTCTAAAGGCGTCTTCTGGGTTCTGATTAGGTCAGTGGAACTTAATTGACATGAAAATAGGATGTCAAAGAACATTAGGGATAAGACAACAATAATTTGACAACAATAACTGAATAATAATAACTAATGAGTAACAAATCACAGATTGTGCACTTTTTGGTTTTAAATATGATAAATAAATCTTAACATTCTAGGATTTTTTTTTCATTGAAAGACAAATCTTCAAATATCTGAATATGTGTGTGTGTGTGTGTGTGTGTGTGTGTGTGTGTGTGTGTGTGTGTGTGTGTGTGTGTGTGTTCAGGTGAATGGGCAGTTCTGCAGTAAACAGAAAGCGGAGGAGATTCTGAACATGACTGGCCAACAAGTGGAGATCTCTCTTCTGCGAAAAGGCTCACCATCTGAAACGCAAACAACCCCCACCATGTCCACAATCTCCCAGAGACCCTTAACCCCTCTGGGTCTCGATCCCCCACCACTGCCTCCATGTCTAGTTGAGCCAAAGCCAGTTCTGGCCCTGGGGAAAGTTTTCTATACTGAACGCCGGGACCTCAACTTCAACAGAGAGTGCTGTTAGTGAAACTCTTGTCACTTTGGTTTATTTACACTCATTCACACTGTGTTTGATTCATGGGTTCTGTTCACTCTCTGTGTGAAGTCTCAGTAACTTTGTGGCCCTGATTTGATTCTAATAACAGCTTCTGTTTCTGTTTATTCTTTCTATGACCTCAGTTGAGTCGAGGCAAGCCTGTTATTTTGAGTCCAATATGAAGAATAGAAACCACTGGTCCTCATGTAAGAACTGAACACATTGTGTATTATAGGTTATTTAAATTTTAATGTCTATGGACTAATTGATTAACACTCATTTTGACTCGTACCTCAGGTTTGTTAGTACACTGGTAAAACATATACTATAATATACTGAAATATTTGCTATTTAAGCATTGCTTGCAAAAAAAATCAATTATAATTTTAGCTAGGCGTCTTTAATAGTTTCTACCAAGTAACAGATAAATACTTTTACTTCAAAATACAGTTGTTTAATTGTATGAATTTGACAAAGAAGGCATGACAAGCATTTTGTCCATGTTAAACCTAAAGTTAAACCTTAAAAGATAAACATATATTTATTGTGATATACTAACTGTGCACCATTATATTGTTAGCATTTTTTTTTACTTTGATTTTTTTTTTTATTCCCTGCTGCGTGGTCAATGGTAATCGACAGCATGTCGCAAAAAAAAAAGGAATACTGTCCATAGACATTAAGCTGTAATTAACCCAGAATGTTCCTTAAAGGTTTTTTATTATTATTGGTTTGCATGCATTGCAAAAATTTCAAAATTTCAAATGCATTGTCTTTCCAAATTTGTAGTCTGTTCTCCACAGTCATCTTGTCATTTATTTATTAGCTGTGTGACACTTTGAAACTTTGTTTCAGTTTGTAAATTGTCCGATGAAGAGGAGAAAACACTGAAGGAGAAGTGGCAAAGCAAACTGGGTCCGCAGTACGAAGTGATGGTGCGTCTCATTTGTATTCTCTCCTGTTTAGCTGACAGTTATTTTCCACAGCTAAGATTTGTGAGTGTGTCTCTGCATACATTTGTGTTCATTGTGTGCTTATTTAGTATATGCCTTTTTGTTTTGTTTTCCATCCATCTATCCATCCATCTGTTAATGTGTTACTGTATTTACATTGTATCATGTATGTGTGCAGGTGGCCCAGGTACAGAAATTCATTGAAAGCGGTGGTCTTGGTTTGAGTTTGGAGGCTAAGGAAGGTCACCACTATATCTGCTCTATATTGCCAGAGGGTCCGATGGGACTGACAGGAGTCATACGGCCTGGAGACGAACTGATAGAGGTTCACTTGATATTATGATTAAAAGGGAATGTCCACATAGTTATGTATTATATTTCACATATGTTTACCCATAAAAATACTATAGAATTTATATACCTGAAAAAATAAGCTTATGTATATTTGGTTATACTTCAAAGTCAAACAAGCATTACACACAGATAATACTGTTGTTTATAGATTACGCTGTTGTAATCCCTTATCATAAACCCTGCTAACACATGCATGCATAATAACCAAAAGTGCTCATCTTCCTTTCTGCATTCGGTTTTTATGCATAGCACTTTATTCAATGCTGACTGCACATGAATATCAATCATCACAGCTGCTTAAAAATAGCCCTTCCTGTCAGTAGAAAAGCCCAGAGGATCAGTTCAGCAGAATAAGCGAGTTGGTGTGTTTGTTTTTTCTGTAGGTGAACGGGTTCTCTCTGATTGGTGAGACACACAAGGAAGTTGTGTGCTTGCTGAAGGAACTTCCTGTGAATGTTTGTGTGGTTTGCAGTCGTCTCATCCCACCCACAGTCAGTGAGGAAGACGATGATGATGGTGATGATGTACAACTCACCCTCAAGGAGTTGCTAGCAGAATTTAATGAAAAGGTTTGCTTTGTGTGTTTGTGCATCATGATATTTAAAAGAAAAATGTATATGCTTGTGCAACTTATTACTCTTGTGAAAAAGAGTAAGAGTAAACTCTTAATTGTAAAGTGCGCTTATGGTGTACTTCAAATCTTAAAGGTACTTTTTTTTTTTTTTTTTACTGCTCTTGCAGATCAAAGACCATTTAAGAGAGTACACTTTCATGACAATGTTTCTTAACACACTTAAGTACACTTTTAAAGAGTGAATTAAAGGTTTTGCTTTAAAGTATGTTTTCAATCATGTTCTAAAAATCTTTTGACACTTATTAATAAAGTTCTTTTAAAGTTTTTCTGCTGTGGAACACACAAGGAAAACAAAGTCTGAAAAGATTTACTGGGTATTCTTTTATGAGGAATTACAATGAATAGAGGCTGGAGCTTTGAAACTTCAAAAAGGACCCAAAAAAAGCACCATTAAAGTATCATACTTACTGAAAGTAGAATGCCTTGAACGACCACTCAGAATCAAGTATTCCCAAGAAACATGTAGTATACAAAAAGATAAATTAAATATAAAGTGATACCATTTTCCTTTTTCAAATGAGCAAACATGATTCCACACGTTTCATTGCAAAATAATACTGATTTGTCCACTTTTTCTCACAGGCCGAGCAGAACTCATTTGGGAGAACTCGTGAATGGAAGACAGAGGCTCCTGTGCTATCCCATAAGGCCATGTGGGAGACTGAGATTGAAGTCTATGAGCTGCAGAAAGGCGATTCTGGCCTGGGATTCAGTATACTGGACTACCAGGTATGTGTGTGTGTGTGTGTGTGTGTGTGTGTGTGTGTGTGTGTGTGTGTGTGTGCGTGTTTATATACCAGTACAACAATAACAAGAGAGCAGCAGAGTATGAGCTCCACATCACTTGGTTTGGAGAGTCCCAGTTGGTTTGAAATCCTTCAACAACATGGCAGAAGTGTCTCCAAATTTATTACTATTCTTCTCTTTCACTCTTGCGCTGTCACTTTCTGAAACTCTCTCAGGACCCCATGAACCCAGGGCATACTGTGATAGTGATCCGCTCTCTTGTAGCTGGCGGTTTGGCAGAGAGAGATGGCCGCTTGTTGCCAGGCGACCGGTTGATGTTTGTGAACGGGACTGACTTGAGCCACGCAAGTCTAGCTCAGGCTGTTCATGTCCTGAAAAGAACTGCTTTGGGCACTGTACGCATTGGAGTTACCAAACCCTTACTAGTAAGTATCTCCATTCACAAGCCAGACGGCAACAATCTCAACCTTGGGCAGTGTAGGAGAAACCTAGAATCCAAGATATTGTATGTCATCCAGATCATCATAGAATGTCAGGTAAAGTTTTATTAAGAGAATTCAATCTGACATGTATAATTTGCAGCATGATTGGCATATTCGTCAGTTATCTGTGACTAATGGCTTCTTTGACGCCTTATTAAACGAGTGTAAAGTATGAGTATAAAAGTACATTTTCTTCAATTACAAGCACTTTTCGGTTCAAGGAGTTGAACTTGAGGTTTATTATTTGGTGAATTATGTTTTTTTTTTTTATATATATATATATATATGTATACTAATGATAACAAAAAGTTAAATAGACTTAAAGCATTTAAATATGTATTGTGTGAATTGTTTTTACACAAACTATGTCTGTCCCTCAGTTGTGGAGCCAATTTTGCAATAATAAGTATTAACAATAATAATAGTATTATTATAAGTTTAATAATATATAATAGTTATAAGTTACTGTACTTGTATGTAATGAAAAATCAAGTAAAATACTCTTACTAAAATATTTTTTTATTAAGATTAAAAATGTAAAAGATTAAGTAATTTTTTATATTTTATATTAGACCTCCTGGGAAAACGCCTCGGTTACGACTGTAACCTCGGTTCCCTGAAGAGGGAACGAGCGTTGCGTCGAGAATGACGCTATGGGGAACGCTTTGCGTGATGACGTCTTGAAGCACATGTAAAATCAGTCCAATGGTGTGGCGGAACGTCAGAGGCGGGTGACGTCACGTACCAGGAAGCTATAAAAGCCGGCCCGAAACAGAAAACGAAAGCTTCGTAAAAGTCTGAAGTCGAGCTGACAGGCATGAAGGAGATATGGCAAGGCGACGCAACGCTCGTTCCCTCTTCAGGGAACCGAGGTTACAGTCGTAACCGAGGCGTTCCCTTTCAAGGGAACTCCCGTTGCGTCGAGAATGACGCTATGGGGAACGTCTATACCAACGCCTCCATAGCTACGAATGTCTGTCCTGTGTGTAATCTGGAGAGCAGCACTAGGAAGACAAAACATGAGACCCTGGAGCAGAGTCTAGATCCAGAGAGTAAAACCTGACGAAAGTGTGCGGTGAGGACCAGCCTGCCGCATCACAGACGTCCTGTAAAGAAACTCCTGAAATAAGGGCCTTAGAGGCCGCCATACTCCTCGTCGAGTGCGACCGGACAGCCAAAGGAGAAGGCTGCCCAGCCGCCTCATAAGCAAGTGAGATAGCCTCGACCACCCACTTGCTCATCCTTTGCTTAGACACTGGACCTCCTTTGTTAGGGGACCCAAAGCACACAAATAATTGATCACTTTTTCGCCACAGGGCAGCTCTGTGGACATATGCGTCTAACGCCCGCACAGGGCAAAGCAAATTATTAGCCTCCTGGTCCGCATTTTGAAAGGGAGGAGGACAGAAGGCCTGCAGAACAATAGGTCTGACCACATTAGTGGGGACCTTGGGGATATAGCCCGGTCTTGGATGAAGAAATGCTTTGATCATACCCGGAGCAAACTCCAAGCATGACGGAGCAACCGACAACGCTTGGAGATCCCCTATTCTCTTGAGAGAGGAAATAGCAAGAAGGAAAAGAGCTTTCAGCGTTAAAAACTTCTCAGGAACCTCCTCAATTGGCTCAAAGGGGGCCAGGGACAAGCCTTGTAACGCAAAGGACAAATCCCATGGTGGCACCCTAGAGCGAACTGCAGGCCTCAGCCTCCAAGTGCCACGAAGGAAACGAGATATCAAAGGGTCTTTCCCCACAGACATTCCACCCAAAGGAATGTGGTAAGCACCTATGGCCGCCACATAAACCTTTAAAGTGGACGGGGTTAGACCTGCTGTGAACCGGTCCTGCAGGAACTCCAGCACTGTACCAATTGGGCAGTTAACTGGGTCCAACCGACGGTCACTACACCAAGAAGTGAAGACTCTCCACTTCAGGGCATAAAGTTTCCTCGTGGAGGGAGCTCTGGACTGTAGAATGGTCTCAACAACCTCAGTTGAGAGACCTGACTCTATGAGCTGGGCCCCCTCAGAGGCCAAGCCCACAGGTTCCACAGTTCTGGGCGGGGGTGAAATATTGAGCCCCCTGCCTGGGACAGAAGGTCTCTCCTGACGGGTAACTCCAGAGGATGCCCGTCGAGGAGGGAGACCAGATCGGGAAACCATACTCTGCCCGGCCAACGCGGGGCTATAAGAAGTAGGCAAACCCGGTCCCTGCGAACTCTCTCCAGAACTCCCGGGAGCAGAGCAACTGGGGGAAAGGCGTACAGACGTAGCCTCGGCCACGTCTGAACCATAGCATCCAGTCCCAGAGGAGCTGGATGCGTGAGGGAGAACCAAAGTGGACAGTGAGACGTCTCTCGAGACGCAAACAGATCCACTTGTGCTTGGCCGAACTCCCTCCATATAAGCTCCACCACCTCGGGGTGGAGCCTCCATTCCCCGGGCCTCGGCCCCTGCCTCGACAGAGTGTCTGCTCCTATATTCTGGACCCCGGGGATGTAAGCTGCCCTGAGTGACAGTAACTTCCCCTGGGACCACAAGAGGATATGGCGTGCCAAGTTGGATAACGGGCGCGAGCGCAAACCCCCTTGGTGGTTGATATAGGCGACTACCGACGTGTTGTCCGTATGTACTAGCACATGGTGTCCCCTGAGATCTGTGATAAAGCTCCTCAGAGCCCGGAAGACAGCTAACATCTCTAGGCGATTGATATGCCAGGAACGATGATGGTCTTCCCACAGACCTTGAGCTGAGCGACCTTCCAGGATCGCTCCCCAACCCGTGAGGGAAGCATCCGTCGTTAGCAGTTTGCGACGACAAGGAGCTCCCAACACTGGGCCCTGGGACAGGAACCAAGGTTTCTTCCACATAACCAGGGCACGTAAGCATCGCCGCGTGACCCTGATTGTGCGAAATGGGTTGCCCCTCGGGGAAAACCCCCTGGTCCTGAGCCACCACTGCAGGGGCCTCATGTGTAGCAGTCCAAAAGGTATCACGTTGGAAGCTGCTGCCATGAGACCCAACAGTCTCTGGAACTGTTTGACAGTGAGTAGCTGGCCTAGCTTTACACTTTTCACAGCTGCAAGGATGGACTCTATACGTGGCGGTGACAGGCGCGCCTGCATCGACACTGAATCCCAAACTACGCCTAAAAAAGTGGTCCTCTGGAGTGGAGAAAGCACACTCTTCTTGGCGTTCAGCCGTAACCCCAACTCTTTCATGTGGGCGAGAACAACATCTCGATGTTGAACCGCCAACTGATGCGACTGAGCTAAAATCAACCAATCGTCGATGTAGTTCATGATGCGAATACCCTGGAGGCGCAGCGGCGCCAGAGCTGCATCCATGCATTTGGTAAAAGTGCGGGGTGATAAAGCTAGGCCGAATGGAAGAACACGATATTGGTATGCTTTGCCCCCGAAAGCAAACCTCAGGAACTTCCAATGACACGGACGGATGGAAATATGGAAATATGCGTCCTTGAGGTCTATCGTGACAAACCAGTCCTCGGACCTGATCTGTGGCACGATCTGTCTCAATGTTAACATTTTGAACTTGAGCTGCATGACTGACTCGTTCAGAACTCAAAGATCTAAAATGGGACGCAATCCCCCGTCCTTCTTCGGAACTATGAAATACCGGCTGTAAAACCCGGTTTCCCTGTTGGAGGGAGGTACATATTCTATGGCCCCTTTCTCTAACAGAGTGTTTACTTCCTGTTCCATAACCAGAACCTGCTCGGGGCCCACCACTGTGGGCAGGACCCCCATAAACCGAGGTGGGCGTTGCTTGAATTGTATCTGATACCCTTTTTCTACGGTCTGCAGGACCCAACGAGAAACATTTGGCAGTAGCTTCCACGCTGTCAAAGATTCTACTAGAGGTACCAGCCTCTCGAGACTGGTTTCTGGATTTTGTTGTTGTTGAGCAGTCAATTCGACGCCCTGTAACGGCGCACCGGCAGGGAGCGACCGAACAGACTGCTCTAACACCCTCCTCGGAGGGGGCGGGCATCCCGAGGCCACTACGTTTCCGGGTGGTCCTTGAGATATGTGCTCGCCGGAGACCGCTGCGCCCTGTAACACCTGAGGCGGCAGGGTTGGCAGAACGGTCCCCTGAGGGTACCGAAGAGAGACGGGCACCGTAAAAAGAGGTGTTAACCGCTCTGCTTCGGGGGGGGACTACCCTCATATGTCCTGAGCCCTCGGACATCAGGATTTCTTCCCAGCAGCCTTCTTGGCGGTAATAACGGTCCGCAGATCCGCTCTACCCCTCGAAGACTGCTGGGTTTGAGCGCGCCCTCCGTGTCCCCGAGATTTTTGTGGGGGAGCACGGGAGGACACACTCTGTTTCTGAGTGGCACGATGATCAGCGCTCTTTTTAGAGGAGTGAGGCTGCTCCCGCTCAGCAGCCTCATAGAAAGAACGGCGGGGAAGAAGTTTTTGGAGAGCAGCTGCTTGCTTAGCGGCTTCTTGTGATTTTGCTACCGCAACGTTAACTGCATCGCCAAACAAACCAACAGTGGAGACCGGAGCATCTAAGAGGACATGCTTTTCTTTATCCTTGATATCACTTAGATTGAGCCACAGATGCCTCTCAGTGGCCACCAGGGCTGCCATAGACCGCCCGATAGATTTAGCGGTCTCCTTGGTGGCCCTGAGAGACAGATCTGTGGCTCTGCGTAGTTCGGCCACCGTGTCAGGACCAATCCCCCCGCCCTCCTCTAAATCCCCCAATAATTCAGCCTGATATGCTTGCATGATTGACATCGTATGCAGACACGCTGCGGCTTGACCAGCGGCTGCATATGATTTATGAACCAGGGAAGATGTTACTTTAACTGGCTTAGAGGGGAGTGTAGGAGCCTTCAGGGAAGATGCCGTTGCTGGAGAGAGATAGCCCGCAAGCGTCTCTTCCACCTTCGGCATCTCCCCATAACCATACTCTTTATATTTATATATTGAGGAGTAGTGTGATGTTTGTGGTGTATAAACTCTGTAAGACACTGGTTTCCCCCACGATCTCGACACCTCGGTGTGGAGATCAGGGAAAAACGGCAGGCTCCTGCGCTGGGGCTGCGCACGAGATGGCAGGAAGCGTTCGTCGAGCTTACTTTTCGAACGAACGTCCTGCCTATCCTCTGGCCACTCAATTGAAAGTCTGTCAACAGCTCTAGTAATAACATCAAGCAATTCTTCAAACGCATGAGACTGAGGTGGCGAATCCTCAGACTCAGCATCAATACTCACAACATCCAACTCCTCAGAGCTGGAAAGTTGCAGTACTGGTGCCTCCATCGGGGGGGAAGAAACCGCCGCGCGTGCTTCCACACCCTGATGAGAGGCACTGGATCTGTCAGTAAGAGGCTGAGATAAGGCAGAGCCCGTCTCAACATCCACTGACAGATCCATTTGCGAACCCCAGGTCTGAGATCGCCGCCGAGCCTCAGCCGCGGCGGGACCCGAGCCCTGGGGAACGTGGTCGGGATTGAACCGAGCCAAACGGGATCGGAGCGTCCGCAATGGAAGCGCACAGCAATGCACACAGTCACCACCCTTGAGTGCTGACTGGGCATGCTCCTCTCCCAAACAAACAACACAAAGAGTGTGTGTGTCACCTCCCGTTAAATAACGCGGGCAGGGATGGACACACACTCTAAACTGCTGCTTGCTCGCCATACTGAATAATATATATATAGATATATAGACAGACAGACAACACCAAATAAACGGAC
Organism: Scardinius erythrophthalmus; assembly: GCF_964197995.2. Taxonomy (NCBI): domain Eukaryota; kingdom Metazoa; phylum Chordata; class Actinopteri; order Cypriniformes; family Leuciscidae; genus Scardinius; species Scardinius erythrophthalmus. Next base: position 17,713,578 of record NC_138223.1, read on the forward strand.
AGATTCAACACAGAGCGCAACTGAAGACTCAGAAAGCTTTCGTTTTCTGTTTCGGGCCGGCTTTTATAGCTTCCTGGTACGTGACGTCACCCGCCTCTGACGTTCCGCCACACCATTGGACTGATTTTACATGTGCTTCAAGACGTCATCACGCAAAGCGTTCCCCATAGCGTCATTCTCGACGCAACGGGAGTTCCCTTGAAAGGGAACTAGGTTGCTGCTGGGAGAGGTGTAAGTGAGGGCAGTAGGGGGTGCTCACCCTGTGGTCTGTGTGGGTCCTAATGCCCCAGTAAAGTGGCAGGGACACTATACTGTCAAAGAGCAGCGTCCTTCGGATGAGACGTTAAACCGAGGTCTTGACTCTCTGTGGTCATTAAAAATCCCAGGATGTCCTTCGGAAAAAGAGTAGGGGTTTAACCCCGGCATCCTGGCCAAATTTGCCCATTGGCCTCTGTCCATCATGGCCTCCTAATCATCCCCATATTGACTGATTGGCTCTATCACTCTGTCTCCTTTCCACCAGTAAGCTGGTGTGTGGTGGGCGTTCTGGAGAAATGTGGCTGCCGTCACATCTAGGTGGATGCTGCACATTGGTGGTGGTTGAGAAGATTCCCCCCTTCCATATGTAAAAGCGCTTTGAGTACCTAGAAAAGCGCCAAATAAATGTAACACATTATTATTTATTATTATTATAAAATGCTAGCTATGAAATTCGCAAGATAAAGTATTCAGCCCTTTTATTCTTATGTAATTTTCATCATCATCTCTTTCACCATAGCATGAATGGTAATTTGTGATTTGGTGGACATGACTTCAGGAAGTGACTTCATTCACCATTCATGTACTATTGGACATTGATAGGAGACAATTAACGTTGTGTTTAATTTCTTAAAGATCCAAAGTTCCCACAGAAGCACTCTATGTATGTACTGAACATTTTCTCATTTGTTTTAGAATGATATCACAGAGTTGCCTGTGTCATCTTGTATATATTCCAAGTCAGGTTACTGTTTTTGATCTGAGCTCTGGTATTATTAGTTTAGATCTACTTTAGTCTGATGGTGGTCTTTGTTTTTAGTCTCTCTTTTGTGAACCGGGTCTCAGTCACTGTGGCTCATGAGTCTCTGATTACTGGAATCTTTCAATAATTAATGTCTCTTGAATTCTAACACCAGTCTCCTAAAACAAGAGGTGCATTTGTGTTTATGTGTCCCGTGGCTCCGCAATCGGGTTTAGCTAGTCCTGGGGAAACGTCTTTTCTGTCTGTTTCTTATTGGAGTTAAGAGTCTGCAGAGTGCATATGTGATTGTATCCAGGCAGAGAGTTGAGTGGAACAAGAGTTTTGAGTGGGAGATTTAATATGGCATTGTCATTGACAGGAAAATGACACCCAGGACACAGGAGCAGATGTAACAGGCAACTGCCACTCAGAACATAACAACCAGCACAGCAATTTGCAGGTGGGCTACATATTTGCTTTACCTGTTATAATACTAAAGTGATCTGTTTCGTAACAGTTCGTTCTGTGGTGGCGTAACATCTGACCACCAGCTTCTTTTCACAATGACTCTTAACATTTGTTTTTCAAGCTTCAACATGGTATATTTGTTGGATGTTTAAAGCAAAGTCTAAAGTTTAGATTTCCCACTTCAAAATGATAAACTATTGTGGTGTCCTACAGCCGTCGATTTTGTAAACATTGGTTGTTTTTAATTATTTGCACTTAAGCAGTTAGTAGGCCAAAGAGAAAGTTGTTTTTTTTCCACTGACCTAATTTAGTGTGGTCATTCTAGCTGCCAGGGTTTAACTGGGGAGGATATTTGTTGACGGGATATGTGTGACATCATCTCTTATTCACATGATGGTTTTGGTTTACTCAAGAATGCAAGTGTGCACTTGCCGTCTGATTGGCTTGTTGAGAGTACATCTGAACATTTTGACTGAAACCTTTTTGCTACTTCTGGGCCAGCCGTAACATAAATGATTGTGCACTCACTCACAAAGATAATATTCAAACAAATATAAATTTATTAACAAAAATATAGTGAAAACCAGAAACAAAGGGATTCAATTCAGGAGTGGACAAGGCCAAAATAACAAAAATAACTAGTTTTAGTACCTTCTAAATTCCCTAAAAGAAAGAAAACACATCAAATGTAAAATACAACACAACTTCCCTTACTCTCTTAAAGGGGTGGTTGATTATGATTTCACTTTTTTAACTTTAGTTAGTGTGTAATGTTGCTGTTTGAGCATAAACAACATCTGCAAAGTTACAACGCTCAAAGTTCAAAGCAATGGAAGATATTTGCTTTTAAACAAATAATTTTTTAAGGACAACAACAAATGGTTGGTAGGGACTACATGACATTCCTCCCGGGTTAGTGACATCACCAACCCTAAAATTCTAAACCCTTATAGATTATCATGACCGAATATGCTAATCAATGACTAGAAGATAACTACACATAAGCTACCTAAATTCATCAACTAACCATTCAGAAATGTCCTGTTGCATTCTACATGTTGTCACTTCTTCTTGAGTCTCTCTATCATTGTCTGACTCCGGTTTGAACATAAAAGACTAAAAGTTTTTGAAATTTTCAGTGCATGACTGTGTGAGGTAAAAAGACACAAGCTGTTGAAGCTCCGCCCTCTTTGCCTGGAGCAGCAGCTCATTTGCATATAAAGGGACACACGCAAAAATGGTGCGTTTTTGCTCACCCTCAAAAAGTGTAAATTTTAACATGCTATATAAAAATATCTGTGGGGTATGTTGAACTAAAACTTCACATACACACTATGAGGACATCAGAGACTTATTTTACATCTTGTGAAAAGGGCATTATGCCACCCCTTCAACCCAAAACATAAAACAAACAATATATGCAAAAGAAATGGCATCACACTCCCTACTTCCCTTAAACTGAGTATTTACAAATAATATTTACACAATATGAATGAAAGTAAAAGTAATTCAAAACAGCAAACTACGAATTATAAATCGAATGAACAAAAGAAAGTTTTACAAAGTGCACACAATCACAGAGAAAACCAAGATGACACGCATTCGAACTTCATAGAGTGTTTTGGGAGGTCTTTTTCACCGGAACCAAGACCAGACCAATCAGGATCTCTGCTGGCTTGAGTGCAGGCCACACCTTCTCCTGCAACAGGCACACTCAGAAACACAACAAACACACACTTCTAAAAGACATAAGACATAACAGCCCCACTCTGAAAATAAAAACCATAGGTTTTTAAAAATGGACATGTGAAAGAGTGGCGGCGATCACATTTTCAACTCCTTTTTTAAGCTGGATATTCAAATTAAAACCTTGAAAAATCTGTTCACCAAATTATCACATTTAACAGGGGCTCACATGCTGTCACAAATTGCAACAACATTTTAACATTTCGTGTACGAACATTAGAATTATGCTTAGTGGGTGAGTACACTTGGGTACACAGTGAGCACAAATTCATCAGAGAAAACAGCTGCCTCTGTAAAATAGACACTTTCTGTTCATTCAAATAAACTATAATTTTCTCTGGCAAACAATTTTTGAATTCTTCCAGAAAAATTAACTCCTTGAGTTGTTCAAGAGTTGTGACTTTATTCACAGTTCACCACTTTTCAAACAAAGTTGCCTTATCACTAGCGAACTCAAACGTTTGCCCTGGGGATTTTACGATTCCTACATTTTTGATGGTACTCGTAGGAGTGCAACACAGCATTCTTCATCGCATCATAATCTAAACTCTGCTCAAGAGCCAACAAACTTCTTGAGTTTACACAGTTACAGCAGCAGCCAAATATTTTGCAGCCATTGAAGCGTGGTGGCGATGCGTTCAAATATGTATCTACTTCACTTTCGCGAAAGAGTGGAAATAACTAGTTAATACATTTATATTTGTTTGAACATTATCCCGGATGAGCCCCCAATTTATGTTACTTCTAAAAGACATGAGACGTAAAAGTATCATCTGTTTTGCAGTATTTTTATTATAAAATCATTTTCTTCTCATAATCTTTTTTTTTATAATTTAGCTTCCTTTTTCTTACACATTGGTGAGAAACTCTGCTGGTTATTCTACTTGTGTGTCACCACATACACTGTAAAAAAAAAAATCATGATTTGTTATCACAACTTTTAATCTTTTGTCAAAACAACTTAGATAATTAATGTGGTTCAGATAACATAATATTTTGAGTTTATATTTATTAAACCAATCTCTTTTTTGTATTAACTAATTTTTTTAATTTCAATGAACTCTATGAATTTTAAGGCAACCACACTCAAAAAAATTATATGTTAACTTTTTTATGTCAACAGGTTCCACGTAACTGGGTTACGTTGGATTTATGTAACTTTAATTATTTCAATAAACTTAAGTTGATTACACAAGTTTAATCCAATGCCGTTTAGTTGAATAAGGTTAACAGTCTTAAGTTCAATTATCCTAAAATTAATATTTTTACATTCAACTAAAACAAATAATCCAGTTTCATTCTGAGTTTATTCAATGAATACATTCACTTTTTCTTTTTTACACAATTTTGTTTACATTTTTACAAACATTTTCAATGTGAACATGTACAAAATATTTACTCTGTAAAGATTGCCTTCACTTTTCAAGAAAAAATAATTGTTAATTAAAAAATAAATAATTAAAAATAAAAGCATGTTGCCTTTAAGTGAATGAATTTATCAAATACTTATAAATGTGTTCTGCAAAAAATAATTTATTTAAATAATTTACCATGCACTCCTTCACAAGGTTTAAGGGGCCCTCGTCCAGGGGTGCGTTTCCCAAAAGCATCGTTAGCCAACTATGTTCGCAAGTTCCGTCGTTATCAGCATAGTTTAACGAGTCAGTGTTTGCCAAAACCATCATTCTAACGAACATTCGCAAACAGCATCGCAAAGTTGTGTAGTTGGAACGACAGCTCTCGACCTGTGGTTAGAAGAAGAGTTTCTAGTTTGCATGACATGTGGACTTAATAAATCCTTATCTTGAGCTAAACAAACAAGCTGACATTCAGTACAACCTGTGTCTTTTATTTAGAATACATACAAATGTCATTTACGTCTTTTAGTTTGTCATTTAAAGCACCATTTTTAAAGAGTGCATGTACTATGTAAGAACGAGGCTATGACTTAATCGGGAAATAAAGCAAAATAACTGAGAAAAATGAGAAATAGTCCTCAGATGTCATGTCTTTAATTTATAGCAAAACATCTAGCGTTAATTCGATCTTAAACAGATTCATTAAAATAAGTTATTACTCTACCACGTGCGTGACGTCATAAACCAACATGGTTGAACGACCACTTTGCGACAATACAGTTTCGGGAAACAGTCGTGACTAGCTAGTTGATTTCTTCAACGATGCATTGCACTATGGTAGTTAAGCAGCGAGTTACATCGTTGTTCGGGAAACGCACCCCAGGTAAACGACAAGTCCTTTCAGGATGCACTCACCTTTTCCCAGTGGTGTCATTCTGAACAATGAAACAAATAAGCAGTGTTCAGAAGAATTAACACAAATGATCCCAAAGTTATTTCTACAAGAGCCAAAAAAATTATTATCTGCAACTGCATAGATCTGTGAGGTCCTCAAAATTCAGAGAACCAGTACAAGAAAACTGTATATAAGTAATAAGTTGTTCTAAACCAAAAGCTTTGCTACAGAAAAGCTATTAAATTATCTTGGATGTCAGAGCTGTTCCAATTGTAGGTGCATAAATCACAAATCTGATGCTGCTGAGAAATAGGGTAAAGCGACGAACAAGCTCTGAAATTAAAACAGAATTAATCATGTACATATCAACATTCCAGAGCTTATATACCAAGCTTCAAGGGATACTTCACCCAAAAATTCTGTATTTTTTTTACTGACACTTTCCCAAAGTCTTTTTTTCTTCCTAGGAAATTGAATTTTGACCTGTTTTTCCTGCTCATTTCTGTCATTACAATGACAGTCAATGGTGAGTTCTTCTTCCGAAGGTTTAATAGCATCAAACAATTCCATGTGACTTTTGAAGCTTCAGAACAGGAACACATGATTTACTTTTATTGTATGGACAGAAATGAGCAGGACAAACTGGCCATAATTCACCTTTTTAGTTAGAAAAGCGAAAAACAAAAGGGATTCGGTGACATGATGACTGAATTTCCATCTTTGGGTATGCTATTTGAATCTATAGTGAATTATTGTCAGATTTAAAATGATGATGAATTTAGCAGAACATACCAGATCCATAATTGATAGGATGCTTCTGATCTTCTGTGCCGCTGTTCCTCACGTCTTTTTGAAATTTTTGAGGAGCTGGGTTCAGAAATGATCAAAAAGGACAAATCAGGTTGGTTGCTGATAAATTTGTGAGTCTTTACAATATCATCATACACCAACATGTACAGTATTTCTTTAAAAGCATTTACCTGCATTATATCTGCAGGACTTCAATTTATATTTTGGAATTTTATACAATAACCATCCAAATAATTAATCACAGCTGACTTACCTCTAAAGAGTGCTGGGTATCTGTTATTAATCTCATGCCTCCTGTGCGTAAATGTTCTGTCCATCAGCACCTTGATAACCTGCATAAGTATGGAGCATAAGAGGGCCCACAGCAAATTCCATGTTTTAAAACTGTGTCTGTGTCCATGTACCAACCTGAAGTGTTTTAAAAGCTTGGATCTGGATGAGTGAGAAGAGCCACAATCTCTGCACATGTCACATGTAGGACTCCAAAATTCTGAGGAAACAAAATATGAAGATGTGAGTCATCAAAGAGTAATAATAATACAAAAAAAATGCTAATTCTGTTGAAGTATTGTTCATTCTTAGTTCATGTTAACTAAGGTAGTTAACTAATGTTAACTAATGAACCTTATTGTAACGTGTTACCGGTATTTTCTAATATGACTGTTTCTACTGTATTTTAGAACAAATAAATGCAGCCTGGTGAGCAAAAGAATCTTCTTTCAAAAACAAACATCTTACCCACCCATCACATTTGAACAGTAGTGTATTTTTTCTGTATTTATCTGTTTATTTTTCAATAATTTAATAAATTAACAATATAATAATTTATTAAGTTTTTAAACAATAATAGCTGATTTTAATTTGTACTGTATTTTGATCAAATGCACCCCTAGTGATGACACTTTTTTTGAAAAACTTAAAAAAAAAATCTTACAGACACCAAACTTTTTAATGTTATGCATATTACTCGCATTTGGCCCTTGTCAAGAGGTCATTTTGGAACCTGGCTATGTTCTGGGTTTGATACATTGAGCCAGGCATTGGATTTGGTAGAAGTTTGTGAGCATTAGAAAATTGCGTTTCTTGTCTTGACAACAAGATATGTATCTGACATCATCTGTTGATGACTTTAAAAAGAAAAGTGTAAGAAATTACTCATCAGAAGATTGTTCTTGTTGAATGTCATTCAGTCACACATTTGCTGGCACCAACTCTCCTGGGATGTCTCTCGAGATCTGGATGCCTGTGTACTAAATAAACACTTTCAACACTGGAAATGAAGCATGGCTGAAGGACAGATGTTTAAAAGGGTCCTTAGCAGCTCCAGAGATCCTTTTTGCGTTCCGTTTATCGCATATGCAAAGAAAATAGGCAATTTCACTGAATAAATATGCCTGATGATTTTCTCTGTTTGTGTTCCAGACAAATTCCCACTGTCAGAACAGCAAGATGGAGGCTGATGCTAAAACTGTCTCCATCCCCACTAGTGGCTATGAGAGAAGCATAACTGTAGTCAGGGGAAACTCCAGTCTGGGTATGTTAACCCTGTTCATTACACTCTTCCTGTCTGTCTTCTTATACATCCTCAGTATGTTTCACAGAGAAGTGAGCTCTGTGAGAGATCTGTAAAACATGTGTTTGCATGTGTGTATTGATGTTGTTTATGTGTGTGTATGTGGTGCAGCTCTGGGTGTGGATCTTAAAACAGCTCGCAAACTATCCCAGATGAAGCTACACATGCATTATATTAAGTAGGGATATAACATTTTGTATTAGTATATGATATGATGGTTTGCATAATGATTTTGCTATTTAGCATGTACTTTAGTTTGCATGTTTGTATTTATGGTTTTAAAGAGTAGTGATTTCTCTCTATGTTTTTCTGATGTTTTCAGCCAAGTCAAAGTATGCATAATGCATTGCAGAGCTCAACAAATTTTTTATTTATTTTTATTTATTTATTTTGCTGGGTAGTAGTACCATTATTTTCCCTGTTCCTACCACAATATTTATATATTCTTATTACAAGAAAAAGTAAGATATTATTAAAGGGATAGTTCTCCCAAAAATAAAAATTCTGTCATCATTTTCTCACATTTATGTCGTTCCAAACCCGTAAGACTTTCGTTCATCTTCAGAACACAAATGAAGATCTTTTTAATGAAATCTGAGAGCTTTCTCTCCATCCATTGACAGCTACGCTACTGAAACTTTGACACTTCAAAAAGTTCATAAAGAGATCGTAAAAGTAATCCACGTGATTTGAGCGGTTTAGTCCAGATTTTCTGAAGAGACTCGATCGCTTTGTATGATGAACAGCAAAAATAAACACAAGCTCAACCGAACCTGCTTGACGAGCAAAAACAAACCTCATTGGTTCTTGCGGAAGCTCAAAGGCGCTGCGTAACACGAGAATGAACCTCATTGGTTCTCACACATCAAGCAAACATGCTTGAGCTTCCTTTTACCTCAACCGATGTGTGAGTTGATGAATGTTTAAATGTGAATAAAAGCCTAAATTCAATCTGTTCATCATATAAAGGATCGAGTCTCAAGAAAATTTGGACTAAACCGCTCAATTCATATGGATTCGTTTTACGATCTCTTATTAATTAACTTTTTGAAGCGTCAAAGTGTCAGTTGCGTAGCTGTCAATGGAGGGACAGAAAGGTCTTACATTTCCTCAAAAAAATCTTCATTTGTGTTCCGAAGATGAATGAAAGTCTTATAGGTTTGGATCGGCATGAGGGTGAGTAATTAATGACAGAATTTTTTTTGGGTGAACTGTCCCTTTAAGTATAGTATGGTATTCCTTTAAAAATATTAAGTTGGACACATTCAATCTATCAAAAAAGACATTTAAAATGTCACAAAATGTTTCCAGTTGAAATAAATGCTGTTCAAAAAATAAAAATGTATCATGGTTTCCTCAAAAATATAAAGCAGCATAATTGTTTTCAATATGGATAATAATATTAAATGTTTCTTGAGCACCAAATCACCAAGACTTCTGAAGGAACATGACACTACAGATTGGAGTAATGATGCAAAAAAAATCAGCTTTGCCAGCACAGGAATACATTACATTTTAAAATATATTAAAATAGAAAACAGCTGTCGTAAATAATATTGTAATTATATTTCATAATATTACAGTTTGTACTGTATTTTTTACCAAAAAATGACGGCACACAGTGATTTGTTAAACATTTGCAGCCTATTTTTACTAATGCATCTAAGATTTTGACAAATCAATTACTTACAATTTTAACAAAACTTTATCAATGTCAGCTACATAACTTTACAATGGAGACATATTTTAGCAGAATTTGCAACAATGATGTTGAATAAATCACAGAATACATGTCCTAGTAGAGTAAGTGACACTTCAGCTGCCCGAAGCACACACTGGCCTCAGGCCATCCAAATTGTTCAGCCCTGCAGTGTTTATAAAGCTACACCATATCATTGGCAAAATCCTAAGGCTCAGTGAAGAATATAGAAGTTATGGCTTCCCATTAAAACTTGATCTTTTTCTTTCTTTTTGATCAAGTATTTATTCCAATGAATATTCATCCAATTTGACACAAAGCTCTGCATGAGTGTTATTTAATTCATCAATTCCATCATCCCGTTTCATCTTAATTTTTTTTTAATTGACGTTACAGTCAGTTATTCATGAGTCAGTTATTTATGTTGGATGATGAAATAGAGATTATAAATCGTGATGTGTTGTGTCTCTTATTGTGTGTCTTTTGTTCTGGTGTTCTCTTGTGTCATCTCTGTCCTGTGCTGTGCTTTACATGGTCAGATGTGCACTGCTGTAACTAGCGCACTATGATTGTACTGTAATTTGACTGTTCAGACACAAAACATGATAAATGGATGTTCAAATTGAAAATAAAAACTTAAAAATCAATGAATCTCAAATTCTTTACGACCATAGTGTTGTCTCCATGTTTGGTGTGTGTTTCCATGCATGTTAGCTCTAACGTCTGTTTATGTTGCCTGTCTTTTCTCTTTGCGTGGACTACTAATTATTCATAAATCAGCTGCATATTATATTTAAAATAGGCTTGCATGGTGCATTATTCAAATTGAGAGCAATTTAGACCGATTTATCACAGCTGAAATGTAGGCTAGTACAAAGCCAACCAGTCAGTTAACACCCACAATGATGTCAATGGCATTGGTTTGAAGTTCATTATGTAGAAAATAAGCTCAGCTTAATAATCAAAATAATTGTTGAAGGAACACACTGTGATTTTAATACAACACTGAGTCAAAGCCACCATTTAATATGTCATGAAAGGTGAGTGAGGGGTTTTAAGACCCTCTCAAACGCACTGACTCTGTATGGTGCACCGACACTTTCACTGTTTCTAGGAGAGAAAAAAAATTCATATTGCTTTGAATAAGAGAGTTTGAATCTGTAAGACAGTTGAGAGGTTCATGAGGTATGTAAATGACATTAAGCGGATGATGATATTCCATTGGTAGTTTTAAAATAAGGAAATGTCAGATGTGGTTAAAATTCCCCTGTCACACCCACACTCACTGTCACACTTTAACACACACTTTTGTTAATCATATACGTATACAGTTAAAATAACTCATATGGGATGGCCCGGGGCTGATTGTCACACTTTTTACTTCAGTGAATATTTTTCAATGTAGGTTTATTTTTGAAAGCCTATTTTTGTACAGGCACATACCGTATAGTCTTGGATACATAAAAGCAATTTCTACTGTTACTGCCCACAAAACAAAATCCAGTTTATCGGACGGACATTGACCTTTTAACACTATATGGATAATTTGTGACAATGGAATTAAACAGCCTATTATAGGCATTCAAGTAAAATGTAAACAGTGTAACAATTAAAAAACAGCAAAGATGTTAAAGGTAATGAACAAAAATATAAAAATCAAAATACATTTGACAACAAAACAAACACATAGCCTTATGTTACTTTGTAAATGTGTGCATGACACTTTTGTGTCGTGTGTGTGTGTGTAGGAATGACAGTGAGTGCTTTAAGGGATGGTTCAGGCATCATAATCCGCTCTGTGATTCATGGCGGGTCGATAAGTAAAGACGGGAGACTGGCAGTGGGAGATGGAATCATAGCCATCAATGGTGAATCTTCCACCAACCTGACCAATGCACAAGCCAGAGCTATGCTACGCAGACATTCACTGATTGGACCTGATCTCAGGTAGTCACACACACACACACACACACACACACACACACACACACACACACACACACACACACACACACACACACACGTGTTTACCTAGCTTTGGGTTAATGTAACATTAATTTCTAGTTCTGTTTTTATATAAAGCTAATTTCCACAAAAAAAGTTGGTAACACTTAACAACAACGTTTAATTTGTTAACATTTGTTACCTACATTAGTTAACATAACTAACAATGACAAATATTTCTAAAGCATTTATTCATCTTCATTAATGTTAATCTCAACATTTACTAATACATTATTAAAATCAAAAGTTGAATCTGTTAACATTAGTAAATTAAGCTGAACTAAAATGCTCATTGTTAGTTAATATTAGTTAATGTATTAACAAACCTTAACTAATGGAACCTCATTGTAAAGTGTTACCTATAAGTTTGTTCAGATATAAATGAACAAACAAACACCTTTTTTATTACAAAAGTTTGGGGTCTGAATTTCTTTTCTTTTTTTATGCAGGTCTCTTGTGCTCATCAAGGCTGCATTTATTTGATCAAATATACAGTAACAACAATAATACTGTGAAATATTATTACAATTTAAAAAAAAATTTGATTTAAATATATTTTAATTTACTCCTGTGATGGCAAAGCTGAATATTCCAGTCTTTAGTTTTACATGATCCTTCAGAAATCATTCTAATATGCTGATTTGGTGCTCAAAACACATTTCTCATTATTATCAATGCTGAAAATAAGTATGCTGCTTAATATTTTTGTGGAAACTGTGAACATTCTTTTTAACATTATAAATGTTTTTACTGCCTCTTTTGATCAATATCAAATCGATCAATGCATCCATGCTGAATAAAAGTATACATTTATTTAAAAAAAGAAAATAACTTCCTGACCCCAAACTTTTGATTGTTAAAGTTAAAACAAAAAAATGTAGTAGACTACATAAGTACTTGAATCTTTATTGATTTGTTGAAGTTGGAGAGATAAAACTAATTTTAAAAAATGTAAAGAAAGGTGATGATCTATCAAGTAGCACATTTCATTTGTTGGATTTGTATTTTTCATCAATACAGCTTCAGTCAAACCATTGTTTTGCTTGTTCTTGTGTGTTTTGGTGTATTTCAGAGTGATGTACGTACCTGCTGCCTTCCTGGACATGCACAGAGCCAGCTACGAGGAAATGGAAATCCACAGAACAGCTACTGTCCAATCCCGGCTCTCACAGAACCTTCCTTTTGAACCCCTGTAAGGAATCTGAGTTTTTTTTTTTCTTTTTTTTTTCTGTATGTTTTGTTGTTTCTTATGGTGTTTTAATGCATATTTGTGTTAGAGAATGCATTTCGGAACAACAAAGTACAGTAGATGGAAAAGGAGTAAATGGAAAGACTCAAGCTGAAGAAGAGAATGAAAGAATAGATAACCACAGTCAAATAGAACAAAGAGAGGACAGTGAACGACTGGGAAAAAAGGTGAAGGATGAAAAAACGGCCTTGAAGAGTGAGAACGGACAAAGACGAGGGAGAGGAAAAGACAGGCGAAAAGATGAAGAAGAGACACATGGGAAAGATCGTAGCTCATGGAGTCAGCCTAGAAGGTATCAATTAAATAACAAAATAGTCCAGCATTCACATTTAGTGTGTTCATGTGTAACAGGGATAATTTCCTGTGTCCTAGAGTAACGTTATTAAGGGCTGGGGGCACGTGCCTTGGCTTCAGTGTGGTGGGGGGTCGTGGTATGGGCAGTCGACTGAGCAATGGAGAAATGAGACGGGGCATCTTCATAAAACATATCGCGGAGGACAGTCCAGCTGCACACAACAGCACTCTAAAGAAAGGAGACAGAATTCTTCAGGTGTGTGTGTGTGTGTGTGTGTGTGTGTGTGTGCATGTGTTTTTATTAAAGAGTGGCTTTTAACTATTGGCCTGCTCTACTTTAGTGCTTATTCTAGCCAAGAACAATGTCTGAAATACCAATAACAGAAAAAACTTGCTCAAATAATGACACAGCAGTCTATTTGTATAAAAAAACATTGAAGAAACTGGAGAGAAAAGAATTGTGATCAGAAGAACTCTGAAAGTACCAATTATTTCTTAAACGTAAATCAAAAAAATTTTAGTTTAAGGTTTATTTGTTACTATGTAATTACACATATAAGTACTGAGTAATATAATTTAACAGCATTTACTTATTATAGGGTTAGAGTTAGGATTAAGGTTTGGTTTAGATTTAGTTGCTTGTAATTATGAATATGTCGCTGTTACTATAGTACATGTAACCTGTATAACAAGGGCACTGTAAAATAAAGCGTTACCCAAAACACAAAGCAGAATATAATTAATATCCTCTCAGATTTGATGCCATGAAAATCTTGAAAATAATCCTATGATTAAAGCTAGCATGAAACGGAAGTTGCGATAGCCTATTTTTCCCTATTGTGACATAAATCTGAGTGAAACAGCTTCTGGAATAAAAAAATAAGGCAGGACTTGATTTTGTCTATTGAATTGATGGATCATTTTAGTTTGTTATTGCTGTGATCTCATGTGTGTGACAGGATGTCCCGCCCTCGTGCCAGTAAACACGTCATTAGAGAAGAAAAGAGATGTCGTTGAAAGAGGGAGAGGAAGTTATTTTATTTAAAGATTTTGAGGGCACATGAATTTATATATATAAAAAATTATGTGCACGGACAAATTGTTTATTAAAAAACTTCCGTTTTCCATAAAAAATAAGAATTGTCCATTTTAATTTCAAGATGACTTTAAAGTATGATTCACCAAAATAATTCTGAAAATTCTGTCAACATCTGCCTCATTCCAAACCTGCACCAAAAAAAGTGTTTTTTTATTTATTTATTTTTTTATTATTCTGACCACTCTTAAAAAGAAAGTAAATGAGAACTCAGGCTGCCAAGCATTTAAAAGGATGCAAAAAGCACCATAAAGATATAATAAAAGTACATTCTCAGTTATCTGATGAAATGCACTTAAATGTATTGAATGTGCACTTGTACTGTACTTCAAATCAAAGTATATTTTTTACAAAAACTGTGCTATGCAGATAATATAATATTAATTAAAAAAGCCACTTAAATGTCCTTCAGAGAATAGACTTTCATGACTGTTTCTTACTGCACTCAAGTACAGTTTTGAAAAGTGTGAACTTTGTAATGTCAAATTAAGTTTTACTTTAAAGTACATTATAAGTCAGTATGTTTTAATTCTTTGTTGTGTTTTAAAGACACTTATTTGATGTGTTGATTAACGTACTAAAGGACATGAACATGCTTAGTTATACATGGCATAGAAGTTTCAACAGAAATTACATGAAAGTATTTTTAGTTTACCACATACCTGTATGCTTCCAGTACATTCGGCACGACACTTAAACAGTGTTTCAGAGACAATTGAAGTAATTATGAAATGACATATAAAGACGTACTTAAATCCTACTAATCTAATTGCATTTAATATAAATTTAAATTCAAATTTTCATTTAATTGCTATTTTAAATTCAATAAAAAATAAAAATAAAATAGCAACTAAGTATAACACTTTATTTTATGGTGTAGTTACACTTTACAGTGAAACAGTAAATTATGCACTGTGAAAAAAAGTTGCTGCTTTAAATTCTTAAGTACAATCAACTCATTTCAACTTAAATTACATTAAAAATGACTTTAAAAAATGAGTTGAATCTTGTATAACTTTAAAAAGTTGAAAATTGCTTGCTTTATTTTGATGAGTTAAAGCAATGTAAAAACATACATTGTCATAACTTATTGATCATATAATTTTTTTCAGTGTGCATCATTTCAAGCAACTAGCCCTAAACCAAACCCTAACCCTAACTTAACCCCTATAGTAAGTACATGTAGTTAACTAATGTTATGCCTTACATGTTGTGTAATTACACAGTAATAACGTTGCATTAAAATAAAGTGGGTTACACTTTAGTTTCAGGTGTCATTGATACAGTGTAATTATATATTTAAGTACTGAGTAAAATTAAGCAACTACATGTACTTACTATAGGGTTAGGGTAGGATTAGGATTTGGTTGAGGGTTAGTTGCATGTAGTTATGCATAATTTACTGTTATTACTATGGTAAGTACATGTAACAAGGACCCTGTAAAAAAAAGTGTTACCATAAAGTGTAACCGTATATTCTCTTAATGTGTATTATTTCTGTAATAACTACTCTTTTTCTTTTCTTTCTTTTTTTCCCTTTTTTGTAATTTTGGAGCTTGACAGCCCTAGTTCATTCCCTTTCATTATACTGAAAAGGTCAGGCCAGGAGACTTTTCAAAAATGCGCAAGGAAAAAAATACAAGTTTGAAACAACTTGAAAGTGGGTATAGAAAAAATCACAATCAAATAGTCAGATTGGAATTGGTGATTTTATTCTGCTCTTGCAAATTTTGTGTGAAATATTCATCAGACAGCATGAGGCTGAGGCTAGTTAGTGTTGATGAACAGTGATGGGAATTGGGTGACGTATAATGATCTCCATCTGCTGGTCATAATAAGCTAATGCATCACTCCTACTCTGACCTAAATAAACTAGATAACAAGATTAGTTTAAAGAAAATCTGGGGCAAACTGGTTAACTTGAAAGTAGAAGTATATTGAAAGGAATGAGAGACTCGGGAGAAAGAACTTCACACATTGCATTTTTAATGTGTTTTGGCAGGTTCAAGGTGTAGATGTGAGTGATTTCACTCATGAAGAAACCGTTGAGGCAATTCGTCAGGCAGGAGACAGATTAGAGCTACTAGTGCAGAGTCCTCAGGTAACACAGATTATCACTTCACAAATACTCATACTCAGTGCTATACAATAGACAAGACAAAACCTGAGTACATAAAACATTTATTTCCTCTCTATGCCCAGGTTTCAGCCCCTGGCAACTGTGCTGAAGATGACAATGTATCAAAATCAAATTGTCAAAATCATCAGGTATATTTCTGCTTATGCTATTGTGTGTATCATTAATGTCTTTTAGGAGATGTATGTGGTAATATGAAAGTTTATCTCCTCTTTAGGATCCCAAGATCCCCAATAATCTCTCCCCAACCTACCCCTTCAGTCCAATTCCCTTTAAGGTCTGTAATGTGTGTTTGCATAGTAATAATCTAATATATAATGTATATAATGTATAATGAATAATATAATATAAGTTACATATTATCTGCATGCTGAACACTACCCTTGTAAAAAATAAGTACTCTTAAAGAATACTTTAAAAAAAATACTTATTTACTTATAGGAAAAATAAAGATACTTAAGTTTGAACTAATTGTAATATTTTGGAACACTTATGTTAATTACAATTGAATTGAAAATGTAGTTCCCTTTCGTAAAGGGAAGTCCCGCTGCATTGATACTTGATACTTTGGGGAATGCCTTCGGCATGAAGCGTCTGAAGTCTGTATAGTATGGAACTATTCCAATCTCGATTGGTGTAGCGTCATTACGTCACTCGTGACGTCGCATGTGACGGTGATCCGGAAGCTACAAAAGGGTCACAGGAACCAGGAAATGTTAGCTTCTGGTCTTCAGCAAGCGCTCTATGTCATCTTGTTTGTTCTATTTGGTGTTGTTTGTCACTTGGAAAGAGTAAAAATATGGCGAATAAAGAGAAGCTATTCAGGCAGTGTGGGTCCCCTTGCCCATGTTATTTAAGCGAGGGTGACACACACTCGCTTTGTGTAGTTTGTCTGGGAGTGGAGCAAGTGAAGAACTGCCCCTAAGAACGCTCCGCTCCCGCCGTGCCATGTTCAATGAGGCTGGTCAGGCTCGCGATCCCCATGGATCAGGTGGCGTCTGCATTCATGGGGATCGCAAAGGGATCTAGCGGATGATGTTGAGACGGCTTCGGCCCTTTCTCAACTTTCTGAAGCTAGTTCCCGGAGTTCCGCTCAGGGTGCAGAAGCCTCTGCAGTGGACCCGATGCTCGAATTATCTGGTTCCGAGGAGCTAGATATTTTGGCCATCGAGGCAGGGGAATGTGAAAATCCGCCCCCTTATTCCCCTGCCTTTGAGGAGCTGCTAGAGGCTGTGACCAGAGCAGTGGCTAAATTAAAGATCGATTGGCCACCAGAAATGCAGGAAGCGAATAAAAAAAGTAAACTTGATGAGCGCTTCCTGCAGACTCGGTCGCAGCCTCTATGCCGGAGTCTGCCATTTTTTCCAGAGGAATAAGCCCTTCTCCTCAAGAATATCTGGCCCCAATGTCCATCTATATTCTAATATAATGGGTGCCAAGGAGGAGGGCTATGGGATGATGCCCAGGGTTGAAGAGTTGTTTGCTTCTCATCTCTCCCCTGACGCTGCATCATCCCTGCGGGCTCCAGCGCTTCCCACCAAGCCCTGCCGTACAACATTGGCCTTGGTTGGGTTGGCATATATGGCGGCAGGTTGCAGGCATACCAGGCACGACATGGTCGACTTGTCTCTCCGTGCTACCAAGGAGACGGCCCGTGCCATCGGCCGCTCCATGGCAGCACTGGTAGCCACGGAGAGACATTTGTGGCTGAATCTGTCGGGTATCGGGGACAAGGACAGGCTTGTCTCCTCGATGCCCCAGTTTCGCCTTCTGGCCTTTTCGACAACGGTGTCAATAACGTCGTCGATAGGTTTCAGGAGGCTAAACGACAGTCAGTCACTTTTAAAGAGCTTATCCCTCGCCGTCGCTCCAGGTCTCGTGGGTCTGCTGCCAGGGGGCAGTCCCACGAGGCCGCCGCCAGCTTCTCACACCTGCTGAGGCAGAAGGAGAGTGTTGCCTCTCGTGCTCCCCTCAAAAGGCCTGGAGCAAGAGGCAACACCCTCAGTCGAAGTCGTCCAAGCCAAAAACAGATCTGAGGACCGTTATTCAGGCGAGGAAGGCTTTGGCTAAGAGGCCGTGACGTGAGACTCAGGCCTCTGAGGGCGTCCCCCTCCGCGTGGACTTTTTAAAACTTCGCTCCGCGGAGCCCTCAGGAAATCGATGTTGCTTCCCGCCATCAAGTGTGCTTCGGGACGCATCGACTTCCAGCGAATGTATTACACACAGTGTTCCTATAAAATCTATGGCCCTGACACATTCGCTACCTCTCACGAGGCCTGTAGAAAAAATTTAATTTCGGTTAGTTCCTGCCAGAAAATTGCTTCAGGTCACCGAAGATATAAATAAAACACCTGAGGTCAGTCCTGAGAGACTGATTCCCCTAGTAGATTATTTAGACACCTGGTAGTGTCTTCAAAATATATCTCAGTGGGTCCTTAATACAGTTGAGAAGGGATATAGAATCCAGTTCCAGTATAGACCACCTAGATTTAGTGGTGTTACTCATACGCTGGTATCTCCTGACCAGGCTCAGGTGATGGAAGATGAAGTCCAGACTCTCTTAGCTAAGGGGGCCATAGAATATGTGCCCCCCCACCAGAGGGATTCTGGGTTCTACAGCCGGTACTTCATAGTTCCAAAAAAGGATGGTGGACTGCGTCCCATTATAGATCTTAGGGTATTGAACAAATCTTTGAGGAGATTTAAGTTCAAAATGTTAACTATACCTATGATCCGAGGACCGGTTTGTAACGATAGATATTAAGGATGCATATTTTCATATTTCCATCATCCCACAACACAGGAAGTTTCTTAGATTCACTTTTGGGGGAAAAGCTTATCAATATAGGGTTCTTCCTTTCGGCCTAGCCTTATCCCCTCGCACCTTCACTAAATGTATGGACGCGGCCCTTTTTCCATTGAGACTTCAGGAGATCCGTATCTTAAATTATATAGATGACTGGCTCATTTTAGCTCAGTCAAAAGAACTGGCAATTCAACATCGAGATGTTGTTTTGTGTCATCTGAGGTGCTTGGGGTTGAGACTCAATGTGAAGAAAAGTTCCTTAACTCCTCTTCAGAGGACTACGTTCCTGGGAGTAGAGTGGAACTTAGTTACGATGTGGGCACAATTGTCTCCTACTTGTATTAATACTATCTTAAACACAATGAAGAGTATTAGGTTAGGCCAGGCGGTGTCTCTGAAGAGTGTTGATTCATTCAACGAGCGAGTGTGTCGGTGCTCCTTCTGGAAGTCTCTCCCGGTGCTGGTGGTTCTACAGCGTGAGTGCAGCGGTGGTCGCGAGCCTTCTGAGCTCTCAACAGCTGTTCTAACAGCATTCATTTTTGTGTTTGTTTGTCTGAGTGCTTCACTGGTACAGGCTGCACCATCCCTTTCAGTGCTGCCGTAATCATTCCCCTGTGTGCTCCGGCACTGGTGAGAGTTTTCATTCCTGAAAGAGCAAGATGGGTGCATTTGCGTCTTTTTCAAGATGTCATTCCACCCGTGCGTTTCTGGATGCGGTCGTTCCCTGTCCCCCTCTGACAGTCACAATAGTTGCATCACGTGTTTGGGCTTACAGTAGAGGTCTTCACGGGTCCAAAAATTCGTGCCCGAACCCGAAAGAGACCCGTAATGTGCTAAACCGAACCGACCCGGACCCGTCTATTATTTCAAAAGCTGGACCCGGACCCGTGCAGATCCGAGAAATGCCTAACTGGACCCGACCCGGACCCGTCTATTATTTGAAAGCTGGACCCGAAACCGACGGGAAGACACAGACCCGACTGGACCCGATTGTCACATATTCCACCTTAAACTGCTATTACAAGTCAATAAACCTGTTGCGAAAAATACAACTTTTTGTCTTACCTAATTTAAGCCGTGGTAGCTTAGTAGTCTCCTCTCCTTTCCTTGTAACGTTACCTGACTGGCTGTGATCATGCATTACAATCCTCCGACAAGAAAGTTATTCATGTTATTCCTCTCGTTATTCCAAGTCCAAGCTTAATCCACTCATTATTTCAGCTTCAAAAGTCCACTTGATGTCACGGTGACGGATGACAAATGCAACTTTGCACATGTAACGTTAACTTACATTCTGACTCGAGTTAACTCGCATAATAACTTTGACTGTTTGCCCTTTTGAACTAACATTATAATAACGATTGCTCGTTCAGTGCCATGGCCGCTGACGTTATTTATTTGCTATCATCTCTGTGCTCTCTGCTCTGCATCGAGTCCTAATCTGACCACTAAAACTTTAAGATTAAACAAGACGGTTAATTTATATTGTAAAATCTAAAGCGCGGTTTGGCGGTCCCTCACTGAAGCTCTGGTAACTGGTTGCCATAGAAACATGACACGCGCTTGAGACTGCACATGCACGCTAGCTGGATCAACCTAAAATATGCTTTTTAACGCAATTTATTTTGAGTGTCCTAATTTTACAAGTTGCAAGTTACAAAAAAAACACAAGCAGTGTCTAATCACGACCGGGTTTTCTCCGAGTCTGATCTAATGACTCCGATCGCACGGGTATTACACACAATGTTAAACAGACCCGGGACCCGAAGTAATAAATTCGGACCCGACCCGGACCCGGCTGATCATTTAAAATATAGACCCGAACCCGTACGGGTCCCGGGTCGGGTCCCGGGTCAACGGGTCTCGGGTTCACTGTGTAGACCTCTAGCTTACAGCACGCTGAAGCAGCTTTTGTGGATGGTTCATGTTCCCATTGCAGGAATATGACCATCTCGGTGTTGAGATCAAGACTCGCCTTCGTCCGTGAAGGTGGAGTCCCCATTACCACGCCCCACCCTAGGGTGCCGTGTGGGATGGGTGATCGGAGGATTATAGTGAAGGCTTCCCTGCCCAGTAACCAATCCCTGTGGGCCCCTCACTCCTCTATCACACCGGTGGAGTCCCCCGTTGAGCCCGCTGTTCCCTCTGTAATGGGCCGACCAGCCGTTTCATTCGGGGCCCCTCCAGAGGACAGGATGCCGATTGCAGCATTGGAGGGTGAGGGCTTTTCTCTGTCCCAAATGCTCCTTGCGGTTGTATGTGGACAGAACTCAAAGCCTCAGGATCTCAGACCAGCTCTTCGTCTGTTACGATAGTGGATGCCATCATCTTGGCGAATGAGTCCCAAGAAACTCGAGTATAGCCGCTTCCTGGGTGTTGGCGCTGGGTGCCTCGCTGGCAGAAGTTTGTAGAGCTGCAGGCTGGGCGACACCTAACACGTTCGCTAGATTCTATAGCCTACGTGTTGAGCCAGTTGCTTCCCGTGTGCTCTCTTCAAATTGAAGCCAGTTAACACCGTAAGCCCCGCTCAAAGATACGTGCGCCATTCTTGCTCGAGTTGAGTTCCCCTTTAGCCGAACCTGTTGTGTTCGTCCACACCCCTTCGGCATTGAATGTGGCGGAGCGTCCAATGCTAGGCCTACCACTCTTATGCACTGGTGGAACTTGTGCTAGGTTGGGTCCATATTTTGAGATCCCTACAGCGATCCCATATGTGTATTCTTCCACGGTACGGCTCCCTGCGTGAGCCCGTGTCTTTCCGGATGAGTCTCCCCCTTCTATAGGTTGGAGCCACCTCAGTGACATACCATATATTGTACTGCCCGGTAACACCCAGTCCATATGTGTATCCTCCACATGTTAACTCCCTGCGGGCTGGATGTGGCTTCCGTAGCATCCCTCCTTCCATCGAAAGGGCATGCTTTCCCAGTGTTATCCTAGTCTAAATGAGTGGGTCTTGCGGAACAACAGTGACTTCCCTTGGCTAAGCCTTGTCCCATTTCCGCCTCAATTATGCGGGTGGATCAGGAGGCTTTTGTCTAGGCACTGGAAGGTGGCAGCACTAGTGGCGTTTTAATTGGGATCCCAATCAGTCGTAACGTCAACTACATTAAACGTGAGCGACTAAAAGGGAACATCTCGGTTACGTATGTAACCCTCGTTCCCTGAAGGAGGGAACAGAGACGTAGTCCCATCGCCACTATTGCTGGACCACCGCTGACTCTGGGCTTCGCTCGGCTCCTCAGCGAAAAACAAGAGGTGCGTGCATCCGCTTCCGTGTTTATACCCGCTCTGCAGGGCGGAGCGCAAGATGCATATCTCACACGCCAATGTGCATTGACTCGTTTAATCAATACTCAAAGATGACAGGCTCCCTAAGCGTGATCCTGATCAGTCGTAACGTTGACTATGAGGGTATGTAATGAGGGTTACATACAGTACGTAACTGAGATGTTTTTTTAATGAAAACTAATATTATTTACCATGTTTCTTTCACAAATTAAATTGCTGCGGCAGTATTTATTAACAAGAAAATATGTATTTGGATTGTCGGCTTTGCTATACTGTTGAGATTTTAAAAGAGAACTGATTAAATAATGTATTATCTGAAGAATATAATCACTCTTTATATTGTATTTCTAGCGTACAGAAGACTGGAAATTGGGGAAGCCTCCACATTCAGTTCCTCCCCTCCTGAAACTGCCCTCTAGGCCAGTGAACACAGAAACAGATGGAGTGCAGAAGGTTCCAGAGAGACCACCCCTGCCAGAAGAGGCTTCACATCATCACAGCGAGCATGAGCAAGCCTCTTACTGGAGTATGTTTGTGTGTGTTACACTGAGGGGACCAAATGTCCCCTAAAGACCAAACCTGAAATCTCCTACTTTGTGAGGAGCAGGGAACCATCCCGACGATGAAAACTGCTTGCAGAAATGCAGAAAGGTTTAAATTAGCCTTAGGAGTAAATCATAGGGAATCAAAAATATCCATAGCTCAGAATACAAGTCAATGCCTCTCTGTGTGTCCACTAATGTGTCTGTATTGTTTTGTCTGGATGTTTTGACATGTTTGTGTGTGTGTAAGCAGGCCGTATGCAGCAGAGGTATGGCAGTCTGCCTGGAGAGCTTCACATATTTGATCTGGACTGTGGCTCATACAGCTCTGGACTGGGACTGTGTTTGTCAGAAAACAGAGATGGAGCGCGTGGAAGAATGAACGTGTACGTGTCAGAGATCAAACCAGACGGGGCTGCTGCTGCAGATGGTCGGGTCAGAGTGGGAGATGAACTACTGGAGGTGAGAACCACCTCCTAAACTCTGACTGAACAACAGAAACTTTTCATTTGGCCATTCAAATTATTCCAGACATTATGCTGTATATATTTTTTATTAGAAAGCAAACCCATTCAGTTTCTCATGATGCACGGGATACAGAAGCAGGCACGGCGTTATGGGTGGGCCTTACGGGCCTTGGACCACCCACTTTTCAACAGGCCCACCCAAAACGTTTCTTCAAAAAAAAAAAAAAAAAACTTTTAATATATTTTAATTTTGTCAAGAATTATTAAAATAAGCTAATCAGCTCATCATTTGTGCTATAATAGTCTAAATGTTTAGTTTTCAAAGTTTCATAGCTTAAGACGTCCTCCCTATTATAAACAAAGCATTTATATAATCAAGCTCTAAATACAGCTCGTTGTGGATCCAATGGGGCGAGGTGACGTCACCTAGCACCAGTCGAGTTTTCAAAACAATTTTAAAAAGCTGGTTATGTCTATTTTGATGTTTCTGCGCAAGTTCAGCAGACAGTGAGGTTCGGGATCAGATGTAGCTGTTAATCTTCGTGGATGACTGTGAATTGGCGGTAGCCTATTGTATTAGTTATTATCTCGTAGTAGCCTAAAGGCTACATTTTAATGCATCTTCTCTGTATAATAAGCCAAGCTCAGTCTGTTGTTAATGAAATCGAAAGAAATGAATGTTGTATGAAATCGTCAAACAGGTCTATTGACACTTATGACCAGATTTGATTGAAACTGTCGGGCAGTGCTGTTGATCTGTATTGTTGAAAACAGAATTGTGAAATATTCAGCCTCATGTTATACGAGCAGAACTAAACTATGTTTTGGGGAAATATTAGATTCCTGACCACTTTTACAGTCTATAGGCCTTAGGTCTATAAGTCTTATAATATTTTAATTATCCAAATAGTATTAGTATTAGAAAAAAATAAAGGAATTATAGTATAGTAGCACATTTTAATACTACTAGTCTCTTATTTAAGTTTTTTTTTTTTAAACATACACGTATAAATTACCATTGTACACACTGATTTTTTTGTGACTGGTTTATTGATTAAATTTGATAATATTATCTAGCCTTTCTCTTTATAATTCTATGAATGTTACATGTATGTGGCACATGTGAAAGTTATAAAACATGGTATGTAGATTTGAATTAGTCTGTGAGTAATAAAGGACAATGTAAAATTTTACAATTGCCCCCAATCTTCTCAACATAACTAAAAGAGCAAAACTTGTGAAATATGTCTCTTATCAAAGGTTGAGGTTTTGTCTTCTTCATGGTAATGTGTATATTTTGCAGATAAATGGACAAGTGCTGTATGGACGCAGTCACCAGAATGCAACAGCAATCATCAACAATGTTCCAGCTAAAGTTAAGATTCTGCTCACAAGGTGAGACTTTTTCTCATGAATGCAGACTAACACATGCATTATAATATACTCATCATATACTGTAGGTAGCCTATGTATATTATTACTGTGATGTCCAAAAGTGTGAGATCGAGATGAATGTAAAATTTTAAATAGAGGAAGAGATTCTGCAATATTTCTAGACCAGATCAAATGCATAGTGCCATGAAAGAATTTCAATTAAATATTTCACTAAAAGTTTTATGCTGATATTTGTCATTTGTAATGAAAATACTGTATGAAATTTTAAATCAAACTAGAAGTGTTTTCACTAAAAGTCTCTTTTTTTTGGATCCTTATGTGTATATGTAACATATTTTGATTCACATTTTTAATTTTCTCGTCAGGAATAAAGATGCACAGAAACAAATGACTACAGGACCAGTAAAGGAGGCAATGGAGCCATACGCACACATACACACACATATAAATAAACTAAAATACTTCTTAAAACAGTAAAAGGCATAATAATTTTAGAGCTATGCTCGATTAGCAAATCAAATCATTGTCAAAAAAAACATTCTGAACAAGCTCATTACAATAATTTTGCATAGCTAGCTGTATGTGTCTGACAAGTTCATTGAAATTCTTAATTTAATTATTTAATTTACTCTGAAATACTCTTTCATTTACCACGTCTGCTTCACTGGACATCTATATCTTATGTCATCTCATGACAGTTCTATCTGAAGATGGACAACTGTCCTGTTAAATCTCCTGGCATGCATATGAATATGGTCAGAGAAGGTCAACATTCAGTTTTATCACAGGTAAAGCAGTCAAACCAAATGTTAGACAAACACATGACACAAAATATCTGCCTGCTTCATTCTCGTTCTCTTTGTTCTCATGATTCTGTATGCCGATAGGATGGAAGGATCAGCAAAGAGGATAAACTGAAATCTCGCTCCTCAGAGAGCCTCAACATTGGTCTTCCTGCTCCAGTCAATGCCACATCCAATCATAAGCCTTCCTGTCATCCTGCCAGTCACATGCCCCCCAGCTGCTGTGTTCCTCCATCATCTGGCGTTTCATCAGCTGACTGCGGCTCAACAGCCAATCAGAGCTCTCGCACGGGGCCTCACAGCACTTCTTACTTGGCCCAGTGTTCTGTGAGCTCGGACCCCCTTACATGTCCCATCATAGCTGGCTGTATAAATACTATTGATATCTGCAAGGGCTCCACGGGGCTCGGCCTCAGCGTAGTAGGAGGCTGCAACACACTACTGGTGAGAAATTAAAAATTGGAGTTTATTAGAGAAAAAACTGAGTTTATTAGACTTCACAATGTCGAAACTTGAATTACAATGAAGCAACTTGAATGCAAACCTGAATTTTCTTTCTTCCTTGGAACACAAAAGGAGTTTAGAAGAAAGTTCACACTGTGTTTTTCTTCACAATGAATCGTTATATTGAATATGGGTCTGTCGTACTGCAAAAATGACATAAAGCATTTATGCATTATCCAAAGCAACTTAGATTGAAATTGATCTGTAAATTCAACAGAGATGGCAGTCTTTTTTTTCTTTTTTTGTGGCATTGACAGAAGGCTAGAAATACTCTTGATAAAACATATTAAATATTCCTTTAAATAAAAAAAGAATTTTGAAGCAATGTTGCCATCACCAGAATTCAAAATGGGAGCAAAATCAATATTCTTTCTTTCCCCACATATCTGGGGCTTTTTCATGCGGAGATAAACAAAGCTTTTTAATTTAAAACATTTAAAATATATATATATATTAATTATATATTAATTATATATTAGTTCATTAAAGGTCCCGTTGCATGCGATTCCATGTTTCAAACTTTAGTTAGTGTGTAATGTTGCTGTTAGAGCATAAATAATATCTGTAAAATTATAAAGCTCAAAGTTCAATGCCAAGCGAGATATTTTATTCAACAGAAGTTGACTACAAAAAACGGCTCGATTGGACTACATCCCTCTACATCCTGCATTAGTGACATCACCAGAACCGTTTCTTGACTAACCTCCGCCCACAGGAATGCTCCCTCAACTCTACTGGCTATTTGCGCACTTCTTATAACTTAGGCTACTGTGTTTACTCAGCTCTTACGGTGATTTTCTGAAGTAAAACTGACGCTTCATCTTTTGTGTGATGTACAATAAACTTTATTATACTCATCAGTACATGTTTGATCATCATTCAGACAGCAGACTTGTAGGCTATTAATAAATAATACAAGCAGATGACAAATACGTTATAATAACCGTAATTAAACTACTAAACCATACCTGTTTCATCTCTATACAGCACTCTGACTCTGTAGGCATTATTGTCCGACTCGAAATGAACACCGTTACTGAGAGTTTCTGATATTATCATCATTCCGTGAGATGAATTTGTCCTGACAGACTGAGCACGAGCTCATGAAGCTCCGCCCCCTGTGTCGTCCAGCAGCAGCTCATTTGCATTTAAAGGGGACACACTGAAACGGCTCGTTTTTCTGAGCCCCAAAAAATGTCAATTTAAACATGCTGTAAAAAATGATCTGTTGGGTATTTTGAGCTCAAACTTCACATACACACTCTGGGGACATCAGAGACTTATTTTACATCTTGTGAAAAGGGGCATAGAACGGGACCTTTAATATATATTAATTATTTTCACTATTTCTAGGTCCATGCCAGCATGTGTTAAAAAAGAATAACTGTCAAATTTTCAATTCAACTTTCCACTTAAATGCTGACAATATAATCTTTCTTTCTTTCTTTCTTTCTTTCTTTCTTTCTTTCTTTCTTTCTTTCTTTCTTTCTTTCTTTCTTTCTTTCTTTCTTTCTTTCTTTCTTTCTTTCTTTCTTCCTTTCTTCCTTTCTTCCTTCCTTCCTTCCTTCCTTCCTTCCTTCCTTCCTTCCTTCCTTCCTTCCTTCCTTTCTTTCTTTCTTTCTTTCTTTCTTTCTTTCTTTCTTTCTTTCTTTCTTTCTTTCTTTCTTTCTTTCTTTCTTTCTTTCTTTCTTTCTTTCTTTCTTTCTTTCTTCCTTCCTTCCTTCCTTCCTTCCTTCCTTCCTTCCTTCCTTCCTTCCTTCCTTCCTTCCTTCCTTCCTTCCTTCCTTCCTTCCTTCCTTCCTTCCCTCCCTCCCTCCCTCCCCAGGGAGTAATAGTGATTCATGAAGTGAACAAGGATGGTGCGGCACACAGAGATGGCCGGTTGTGGGCAGGAGATCATATACTAGAGGTACAGAACTTCAGCATTCACCAGTGAAGTTGAACAGAATGTAGTTTATTGATTTTGTCAAAAAGAACTTCCATTGACCCAAAGTGTGCACAAACGTAGTACAAAGAGGAACTATCATTACTGTAAACTCATGGCTTAGATTATAAAAAATGACATCAACAAGGTACAGTGCACATATTTATGGACTGATTAAACTGAACGGAGTATCCAAACAGGCAAATATTGAATCTACTTGTCCTTTCCAAGGTTCTTTGAATGGCTCTTCTCCATTCTGTTCTCTCCTTCAGGTGAACGGCATTGATCTGAGAATGGCCACTCATGAGGAGGCCTTGAGTGTCCTGCGCTTGAGTCCACAGCGTGTGCGATTGTGTATCTACAGAGACCCTGTGACAGAAAACCACTCCACACACTCCCTGCCGAACCACACACCCGAGGACATGTGGGATCTCTTCAGTGTGGAACTGAACTGCAAACCAGGACAGGGACTAGGACTTTGCATTGTGGGTAAAAGGTGGGTTATTCTAAAGGAATAATTACATTGCAGAACTGCACACTATACAGTAGGCCATGAATAATACATAGAATCAAGTGTTTTCAGAATTCATTTTTTTCTGCATGTCTTGCAGGAATGACACTGGAATCTTTGTGTCGGAGATAACAAGGGGAGGGGTCGCAGACTTGAATGGAAGACTGTTGCTAGGTGACCAGATTTTGTCTGTGAATGGGGAGGACATCCGAGCTGCATCCCAGGACTACGCCAGCGCACTACTGCAGGTGCACCCAAACACTCTTCACTCATGAATACAGTAATTAATGCATTTCTTTCAAAATCATAATAGGACTAATTATGTCCTCTCTCCATGTGTGTGCGTTGCAGAGCTGTAGTGGCTCTGTGTTGTTGGAGGTGGCGCGCTTTAAAGCTTCATCATATGGAGATCAGGTAAACGCATTGCACAAGACAACTGGATTATTCCTGCTATGCAGTACTTTTGAACTCTATTATGTGAACAATGAACAGAGCTGGACGATGACATTACTGTTTTCTCCAGAGCGGCTATATATAAATTAACTTTTTTACAACAAAAATGAACCATCACTGAACTTACTTAAGCTGGATTTTGACACTATTTTCTTCTTGATCTGCTGTACATCAGAAACAAACTTTGTTGCATTATTTTCTTGCCATCACTGACTGTAAAGCTGCTTTGAAACAATCTGTAAATTGTAAGTGGTATATAAATAAAGGTGACTTGACTTGACAATGGCAAAACAAATAAACTCCCAACAGAATTGAAATAAAGAGCTTTAGTTAGCCATTACTCTCAGTCACTTTGGGTTGACATTAGGGTGTCAACCTTTTTTGTTAATGTTGATATATCTAGCCATTTTTTGTTGTTGTTTTGTTATCAGATTTTTATAATTCTTTCAAATCATGGTGGAGTTACACCAGCTGATACCACAAAAAGTCTAATATGATCATTACATATTAGAATATATTGTATATCTACATTGTAATAAAAACTAAATAATAATAATAAATAAGTCATTAAAGGACAAGTTCGGTATTTTACACTTAAAGCCCTGTTTACAGATCGTTTCTGATGAAATAGAACGGTTAAGATTAAAATTTGGACACATGCTGCTGTCCCGAGTATTTTAGGTTTATTTCGCTTTCCCCCCCACCTCCACAATGGCTGCATAGGTGCACTGGAACAATCCTTCCTAAAACGCATTAAACTTTCGATTACAAAGACGTGAAACTCACTGAGTGGTCAGGGGTGTTCACTGATATGCTCACACAAAAATCGCTGCAAAAGATGCTTTCCAACAGGTTTTATCGTAGTTTTTGTCCAACTCCATTGACTTGTATTGAATGTGCTGTGTGAGGTATGGTATTACTCCGCCGCTTCTTCTTCTGCTTCTTCTGTGTATTCAATGAAATGCCAGTGGTTTGCTTGCAATTGGCAAAGGTGCATTATCGCCACCAACTGGGCTGGAGTGTTTATTATTCAAGCTCTCAACGGAAGAATCTACGGGTGTGAGACGTTTGGAAAAATAGATCCACAGTTTTACAACGAATGGTAAAACACCTGTTGGAAAGCATCTTTTGCAGCGATTTTCGTGTGAGCATATCAGTGAACACCCCTGACCACTCGGTGAGTTTCACGTCTTTGTAAACGAAAGTTTAATGCGTTTTATGAAGGATTGTTCCAGTGCCCATAGGCAGCCATTGTGGAGGTGGGGGGGAAAGCGAAATAAACCTAAAATTCTCGGGCCAGCAGCATGTGTCCAAATTTTAATCTTAACCGTTCAATTTCATCAGAAACGATCTGTAAACAGGGCTTTAAGTGTAAAATACCGAACTTGTCCTTTAAGATTTGTTTTGTTGTTGTTGTTAAAGGAACACTCCACCGTTTTTTCATATTAAACTATGTTATTCCCTTAACTAAGACGAGTTGATACATACCTCCCTCGTCTCAGTGCGTGCACTCAATCGCTCTGGCGCGCAGCGACACTTTGATAGCACTTAGCTTAGCCCAGTTCATTCATTAGGATCCAAACAGAGATGAAGTTAGAAGCGACCAAACACCTCCACGTTTTCCCTATTTAAATACAGTTACACGAGTAGTTACATGACCAAGTATGGTGACACAAAATAAAACGTGGCGCTTTTCTAAGCGGGTAAAAAGGATAACTATAATGTATGGCGAAATAGCATTTGGGAGCACTTCGACTCGCGCAGTAAAAAGTCATGTTGGTTCTAATGACAGAAGTGAGAGGGAGAGGGGGAGAGGGTTTTTCAGGAGTGATGATATTACTGCGCCGAGTCGAAGTGCTCCCAAGTGCTATTCCGCCATACATTATAGTTATCCTTTTTACCCGCTTAGAAAAGCGGCACGTTTTATTTTGTGAAGACTGAAGTAATGGCTGTTGAAAATTCAGCCTTGCCATCATAGGAATAAATGATATTTAGAAAAAGATTCAGGACATTTTTATAGTGTTTTTGATCAAATAAATGCAGCATTGGGTAAGCTCTTGGTGAGCCTTCCTTCATTAAAAAATCATACCCACCCCAAATCTTTTGAATGCTAATGTATGATGGAGATTTAGTCTTAAATCTTGACAAGGTATGCATACCATACACATGCCATACAGTATATACAACACACAAGCACAACTTATCAGATCTACACGGTGCACAATCTATACGCAGTGTTTGAGAGCCAGTGTTCTATTTTTGTTGTGGCAGGTGGGCGAGGTGGACGCCCCTCTTCTCTCTTCTCTCAGCACACATGACTGTAAGAGCATATGTCGCATGATAATTATTCACTATTCAGTTCTATTCATCAGTACCATCAATGAGTTTTCATCTTTTTCCACAGCTTTGGACGGGAACGTTGACATCAGAACTGTCACCGTTCAGAAGGTGGGTTTGGTTTTCTGAGCACTTTTAAGGCAGTAATGAAAAGCATGTTGCTGCAGTAACCGTATGATCCAGTAGTAAATATAAGGTTGGTACGATTCTGTCCCAGCATGAGTGTGAGTCTGTGGAGTTGAAATTGAGAGACACACTGGGAGATCCAATGATTTACATCTCCAACCTGGACCCTACCACACCTGCAGCACGCTCAGGACTACTACAGGTAGAGAGAGAGAATGAGAATGCTTGAGACTTTGTGGAAATTGGGCCTGAAAGCCTTCTTTATGTTTAGAAAAGCTTGATGTTGGAGCCAATCGCCTTGTGGGCAGCTCTCCAAAATGTAGTGCACTTGCACTTTGGGAAACATGAGTTTGAGTCCCGGCTTGTGGTTCTTTTCCAGTCCCTTTTCCCTTTTTCTCTTTCTGTGTATAGATACATTTCCTGGAATTTCTCTATATTCCCTCAAAAATAAAGGTTCCGGCATCTATGGTTCCATGAGAAACCTTTAAAATACATGGAATCTTTCCATTCATCTAAAGGTTCTTAATAATTGAAAAAGTACTTAAGATTTTTAAAACCAAGAAAAGAGACGCACTCTTTAGTGTTCTTTTAAGAACTATTCACTGAAAAGTTCCTCACTGACACAAAAATGGTTCTTCTATGGCATCTCAGCACAAACTCTTTTTTTGGAACCTTTATTTTTTAAGAGTGTACTGTCCTATCCCAATAAAGGCAAAAATACCAAAACATCTAATCTAAAAAAAGAAAGTGTTGATCATCGGAAACCTCAAGATATACAACAAATTGTATGTACAATACCATTCAGAACTTTGGGGTCAGTAAGTAGAATGAAATTATTTTTATCCAGCATGCATGCATAAAATTGATTAAAAGTGACAGTAAAGACATTCATAATGTTACAAAACATTTCTTTTTAAACTAATGCTGTTCTTTTGAACTTTCTGTTCGTCAAAGAATCTTGAAAAATTGCATTTTTAAATACATTAAAACAGAGTTATTTTAAATTGTAATAATATTTCACAATATTACTATTTTACTGTACGTTTGATCAAATAAAAGTAGCCTGTGTGAGCATTAGAGACCCAAACTTCTGAATGGCAGTGTGAACATTTGACAAACGAGCTACTTTTCATACCAGCTTTATTTTATATTACAAAAAAAAAACGCCAAACTGAATACCCTATTCATGGAAAGTGGCAACAACCCACTATTCACAAATAACTGAATTCAATTTTCAGTTGGGTGCCAGAGTCATCAGCATTAACGGTACATCAACAGCAAGTCTCTCAGTCACTGAGGCAAGTTCCCTCCTGAGAAATAGCAGCGGAGCCGTCACACTGCAGGTGTGTATCATCAGACACATATCAAATCATTTCAGATACAAAACATAATCAAATGTTCAATCGTTGTACGCAGAGCTCGTCTTTCCATGAATGTCACACTCTGTGTGTTTGATTAAAGGTGATGCCAAGTGGCTGTGCAGATGGAGCTAGCTTCAGTAAAGATCACTCATCTTTAATTCACTCCTCACCTGGACTCGCAGAAAAGTACACTACCCTCAACCACCAGAGGTACTCCAAATAAATATGTATAGTTTCCAATAAAGTAACTGTCAAACTATTCTGAAGTGGAGTCCTATTTTATAGGCAATAGTCTCATAAATAATTAAGATAACGGACCCAATTTCCAAGGTTCTCAGAAGTGGAAGTCGTCATAGTTCTAAAGCGGTGAACAGGAGCGAAGAGCAAATATAATTTTTATATTTCCATAAAGATGTTAAATACACCGTCACTCCCTCAGCTGTTGTATTAGAAACACCTTCGCAGCAGTGTTAGGTTTTTTTTTACTGTATATTACTGTATTTTCTGTGAGCCTTCTTCCTTTTGGGTACAATCAAATTTATATCATATTCCACTTGGTTCCCTCTGATCTATACATTAAATTGTAGAAGTTAAAAACAAACTATATCCCAAATTATATTTATTCACCCATTAGTCATATGTAAAGAACTCCAATAAGATTTAGAAAGTCATTTTATTTAACTGCCAGCTCAGTATCTCAGTTTGCTTTAATTTTCATTCAATATTACACTTTTTATCTGAAAAGTTTCATCACTAAAATGAATGCGGCCCAGGACAATTTTTTAATGTGTGGGTCACTAGAACAAATGAGTATTTTATATCATACAGAACCTTTAGTCAACTATGCTCACATTATGCTGACGATGGCTCGGATTTATGCTAGGATTTAAGATTTATTACTGGTTTCATCCCAACACTGCCTTCAATGAGTCCATGAAATATATTAAAATTGCCCTTTTTACTGAAATGTCTGCTTGTGGATATTTCGGAGCAAGTTTGCGAGTGCAGGTCTTTAAAGCCGTGAGACTCTAGAGTCAGCAGAATTCTACTCATAGATAAAGGACTTCCCCCTCCAGGGCACCCAGACTATTCAGACAACCCTGTTCAATAGAAGTGTAATGCTTGCTTTTCACTTTTCCAACTGCACTAAAAGATTAATCTTTGCCCTGTTTTCCAGTAGGGTGTCTCTGAAAAAAAAAAAAAAAATGGGTTTAATTCTATTTGTCTTTTGTGTGCGTTTAAGTTCTCCTCAGTTCCAGACTATCACTCTTGAACGTGGCTCTGCTGGGCTCGGCTTCAGCATTGTAGGAGGATTTGGCAGTTCCCATGGTGACTTGCCCATCTATGTCAAGAACATATTTCCCAAGGTACACAAGAAAGAGCTAGAAATTGTGAGTTGAGTAAATCTATTGACTGCAGTGAGCCACAGAGATCAATACATGTCCAAACACACGTCCAGTTTGCATGAATTGCAGCATGTGCACGACACACAGTCTGACTGAGAAAGGAATGTTATTTGTGTATTTGAGCGTGAAGTGTATGTGACAGTGCTGTTTCCACAGGGAGCCGCGGTGGAGGACGGGCGTCTGCGTCGCGGTGATCAGCTGCTGACAGTCAACGGACAGAGTCTGGAGGGTGTCACTCACTCTCAGGCTGTCGAGCTCCTTAGACAAACCAGCGGGACGGTTACTCTACAAGTACTTCCAAAAAGACTACCAACGTGCTGATAATGTCTCACAATGTCACTTTCCTTTGCCGTGATGATTGTTAGACCTCAAGGAGCAGATGCATGATTGATTGTTAAACACAGAGGGAGACAGATTCTACAAGCTGTATTTCTCAGAAAACATCTCCCAAAATATAGTCTTTTCTAATAAAAAAAAAAAAAAAAAAAAAAAAGTATTTCAGATAAAATGTGAATCTACATAGTGTGTAAAGTGGGAGAAGCCAATAGAGATTAGTGCTAAACCAGTGGTTCTCAACCAGGGGGCCGCAGGATGACATATTATTCATATATTAAAGGGGTCATGAACTGCATTGTTTTATGTTTTCTGGGGTGCACTTATAATGTTAGTATGATTTTTACATAAAAAATGGTCATAATTTCCTAGCCTGATTTTAGCCCTCTGATTTGAACGCTCTGTCTGAAAGTCTGCTGTGAGACGTCAGTGTAAACGCCCACTGCTGTGATTGGCTAACATCTTTGAATGTGAAATAGCTAAGCATCACATGTGGAACTCTCTCGAGAACTTGTAGCACATTTTTACTATTACAGCTCTCAAGGTTAACTAATCGTGAAAAGTGTTGATTTATATCATTATATTTATATTGTAAAATGTTGCAGTGGATGAGCATTGTAGCCGATCACAGACATGTTGAATGCATGAATAAACTAGTGATTCTTCGCTTCGTATACCCTAGTATATGTCGCTTTGCCCTGTTTATAAAATGTGCTATTGTTGATCTCTTGCACTTCATGAAAGTCGATTGATGCTCTAATGTAATCTCGTTGTATCATAGCAATGCCAATAAATTATTATTATTATTATGAATGCAGAACATGAATCATTACAACTTATTCTGCACTCTCGCGAATGCTTTCATCATAAGTAAAAGTGCAGTCACGATGTAAATAAGAGATTTGGCGAGAGTCCAGAACTCAGTCACTGATAAACTCGCACTGTTTGATTGACAGCTCCAGCGATTGTAAAGGGAGCGTTCTTTGATCGCTTTCTATATATAATTTAATCACAGTTTAAATAACAGAATATTTACATCCTACTAAGAGAAACAATGGGAAGTTGACCTTTTAATCACTGGTTTGATTTACTGACACATAGACAAAGAACATCTTACTGTACATGAATCATTACATATCAGAAATCACTGGTGGTCACAGATCAGGCATTAGAATTAACACAGTTACTTGCATGTGTCGCATTACTGTCGAGTCCATATAGTAAAAGCAAAGCCTGCACCGAAATTGCGACTGATTTACCAAAGATTCCACAGTGAAATGTACCGAATACATTAGCATTAGGATCGTTTGGAAGGTAAAGTTATTTTCACCTATGACGTCATAAATAGGCACTTTCCACGAGTCATTTTCTGAGACTGGTTTCCAATAAAAGCTGTTTTTGGACTAACAAGGAAGCTCTAGGAAAAGCTCTAGGAAAATTGGATTTCTCAATTCATGACCCCTTTTAATCTTACTTGATTTAAAAAGCAGACAATCAAAATGTAAACTGGGAAAAATGCATTTTCCCTCAATAAATGTTTTTTTGAGGAAGAAACAAGAAACTTTAAATTGCTTTAAACTTTAATCTCAAGAAACAATAAACTTTAAATTGTGGATAATTTATCCTCATCAAAGAGGTTGAGAACCACTGTGCTAAACGATGAGTCTTTGACACATACTACATATCAGCTGTCTTTTTTACTGTAGTGCTTCACTACATAAGATTTGTACCATTGTACATTATTTTTCAGTCTTCAGTACAAGTTATATGAATATAACTGGCATAGCTTATGGCATAATTAACTCTTGAGAGCTCACATTAAGGATAATTATTTGTAAGTGTGGTTCAGTTACACATTTAGGTTATCATAAATCATGCAAAAAATTTTTTTATGAAACTATTTAAAGCAAGACTGATATCATAAAAGTATTTTCTGATCACATGTAAATCAGCACTTCACTGTGTCCGTTAGAATGACAATCAACGTCTTTTTCTACTGTAAATTACCTGTATACAAAATACATAATTTTATTGCTGTAAATAATCGTCTATTAAAGCCTTCATGTTAGACTACAAATTAAGTACTGAAAATATTCTGCAATTTTAACTGCTGTTAAATAAAATACCTGGACCTATGTACTGAGTTGTTTACCCAGATTCTGTACTGTATTATCAGCTATTTAGCTGTTTTTACCACTGAGCCACAACCATATGATCAATACTTGTGATCTGCATCATCAAGAAGAATGAACCATGGAGATAATTATGACAAGCAAACACAATACATCTCTACAACATAATTCTTGTTTTAATTTTTGAAATAGCACACATTAAGTCATTTACAGAATAATCTCTATAACACTATATAAGTCTAGATCCAAAAGTGCTGCCATAGAAACCACTAAGAAAGGTATTATTTATATATCTGCAAGTATTCAAAGTAACAAAGGAAAAAAGCAAATATGACATATTTACATTGTGATCACTAAGCTGACATGCAGCAAAGTACAGTGGGTGTCCACATCTTTAGTGGAAGAGGGTGTATAATTGTGAACAACAGAAGGTAATATATTAAAATGCTCATGTATTTTGTCATGGGTGTTACATGAGTGAGATGACATTAAGTGCCCTTAATACTATTTACCTTTAAGATGAATATAGCTTTAACGTCGTGTTAACAGTATGATGCATGTGTCAAGTCTAATATGCTTGATGAATTGTGAACCATATAATGACTTCTGTGAAAATGTGTGGTCCACCCCCAGCGCCTGGTCCCTCTGCTGAAAGCAGCTTAAGCTGAGTGATGGCTTTCAGGAAGTGCACAAGTATGACTCACGGACAAAAAGAAGTTCTGTTTATAGAGCTGATGTCATTCAGCCACTCACATCTTTATGAAAACAGAGAGAGTAAGGGTTTATGTCTCAAACCCTCCTATGTTTATCTCACTTCTTGGCCTTTCCTTTACCCCTGCCTTTCCCCTTCCCAGAAGCCCCTGGTTTCTCTTGCTTGACATCTTTTGCTGGTTTGGCTTTCTTCTGCTGAAAGAGTGAAGAAAAAAAAACCTGGTGAATAAAGAAGTGGCATTTTGAGTGATTTATAATGGAATTTTGCCTATATTTAGGCGCTGATGGAATATGAAGGCTACTTCTGCATTTTCTGTGCTGATTTTGGGGAAAAAGAGTGGAATTCTGAACATAGTAAAATATGCTATTATTACTAATAAGAGTGTAGTACTCTCAGTTGTGCTGTACGCAATAAAATTAGTCAAAATATTTCATAAGTTACATGTAGTCTCAAAATGATGGGTGTTTGAATTCTGTGGGCTCAGATTCTCTGACAAACTTTACCACTTGACAAACTATACTTGTTTGAAAGGATAGTTCACCCCAAAAGGAAAAAAGGTCATTATTTATCCCTCAAGCTCACCCTCATGTTGTTCCAAGCTTTCTCTTTAAATTATCATGACTCCTCTGAAGCCATAACAGATCCGTTTCTCAACTCACTGACTCAATGAACCAGTCACAGTGGTTTAAGAAGATTTGCAATAGAAAGCAACTTTTATGGTGCTTTTGTGACCTCTTTTAAAGCTTCAGTCTCTTTGTAATTGTATGAAAAAGAGTGGAGATTCTTCAAAAATTCACCTTTTATGTTCCAAGAAACAAGGGAAGTCATACAGGTTTGGAACAATATGATGACGTAAGCGCTGAAAGCCTAAATTCAACCTGATCATTATATAAAGCGATCATGTCTCTTCAGGATTTATCCACTTATGGATGGATTAAATTTTCTGAAGCTTCAAAGTTTTGGTTGAGTTGACTTTAAATGGAAGGACAGAAATCTAAACTTCATTAAAAATAACTTCATGAGTTTCGAAGATGAACAAAAGTGAAACAACATCAGGCCGAGTTGGTTACATTTTTAGGTGAACTATGATATCTACCTTGATCATTGCATCTCTGGTAAGCCCATCGTCTTCTTCCTCTTCCTGGGCCTGAGATTCATTGTCAAGCTCTCCTACAAGCTCAGGGTCAACAGCACCTTTACGGCTTTTCTTAACCACTTGTAAGGAGTACGGCGTAAGATGGGATTCCTTATTGTAGGCTCTTGTAAATGCAGCTTTCACCTGCAGAAATGGAAAAAAACAGAGCTGATGGGGATAAAGTGTGGCATACAGCACCTCCAGATGTTATCCTGTTAAAACACAATTAACTCAGATGGAGCAGGCATCTGTCAAAGCAATGAACTGTCAACTGGACCACCAGTTTCTTGTCCTAGAGGATAACTCTACAATATGCTAAGAAAATCACACACACACACACACACACACACACACCTTGGAGTCTAGCTTAGAATAAGGATCCGGCTGTCCGCCCCATGTGCTGATCTCCATCATGTTATCAACATCCTCTTTAATGATGTCATAATCATCCATGAGCTTCACGCTCTGATTGGCTCCTTCTGAACCTTGGGACTGAAGAGGCTCTAATATTGCGGAGCGCAAATATGGCAGGTAATCCAGATTTATTGCTTCCTTACTACTTAACGTCCTGAAGGATAAGAAATAGGCAAGCTTTTAAGAAAGCGAAAATTAGGTTTATAGACTTCATACTTCAGACATGGAGGAAAGGAGAGGGAGAGAAAGGTGTTTTCTCACTTTAGGCTCATGTGTGAAGCCAGCTCCTGTATGATGCGGCTGTGTTTGCCAGCTGATGAGAACTTGCCCAACCAGCTGGGAAAGGTTGGAAACTGACTCATATAGCCACGCATCAGTTCCCCTGGCAACACGCTTGCATATATTGCCTGGAAATAAATACACACCGATATATGAAAAACCTTAGTTTGTTTTCACTGATCTATGCAAAACTACTACGTAAACAAGTTTGTAATATGTTAAAAATCAGTGCTGTAATATGACTTTATTCATCTTGTCTGCCTCAAAATTTTTTATTTTGAAAATGGCCACTTCAGGGCCTGATTATTTTGGTGCTGCCACAGCATTCAAAGATGTCGACTGAGGATTTGTAGGTCAACACTGATGAGAAGACAATGGCATGAAGTATGTTACCTGTGTAGGAAGCAGAGACCAGGTCTGTTTGGAACGGATCTGTTTGTCCACTAAATCTCCATCGCAAATGCTGTCCGCTGTTTTACTCAACAACACCAAATGATTCTTCAGATTTCCCCTGATAAACATCAAATATCACAATTATACAATCATGCTTTCATCTGCAGTTAGAATAGACTTTTTAAAATCTTGTGAAACAAAAATGTTTTCAAAGTGTACAAGCTGTAACTGTTGGTGTGAGTTAAGGCTGGCCGATACATAGAATTTAAGATATATTATTGCAATAATTTTGCTGACAAGATCAAATTTGTGAATACTGCAGTAATGTTAAAAGTTTAGCTTATTTTTCTTTTCTTTTTTTGTGTGCATTAAGTGTTAATACAAACTAATAGATCTGCATTTGTTCTACATAATGTGTAATTTGTTTCTTTGTTCTTCAAAAAACGGTCTTATTTTGTTTTGTTCCGCATCAAACATTTTGTCTGTTCTATTCACATTATGTATTTTTCATGGGGATCAAATTAAAAAGCAAATGTATTGAGATGGATATTGAATATCTTCATAATTTGGGAAAATATAGTGATTATCTATTGTGTATATGTCTAAAACTCACCCTGCGGCAGCTGGTCGGACATGCAGATAGTTTTCTTGGACAAATAGTGGTGCTAAAGAGTAGTCATGAAAGAAAAGGTCTGATTTGTCAATCAAAGACATGTGGGCGGTTTCATCTCCTGAAGCAAACACCTTCCGGCACACATCAAATGGACCCTGCATAACAACACACAGATATTGTCTTTCTATATAGTCTACTCATGTTATCAATGAGCCCATGCTCATAAAGTGTGCATAATGTATTTAACAGTGTGCGCATGTACCATTTTCATGTCTTTCTTAGCGTTGATAGCATCAGCTTTGGCCTGGTCATAGGTCATGACTTTGTCTTTAGCCGACCACATGCACAGATTGTGCAGGATCTAGATGTAGAAATATAATAGCAAATGTTGCAGTGTAAAATACAGGCTTCTATAGTAGACACTGAACCAGTGATGAAAGGCAACAGATTTGTTTGTTAACATCATACCTGTCGAATATCCTGATTGGACGCCAGGATTACTTCATTCAGTGCTGGGGGTGGGATCTTCAAACCCTCTTTGAAAGCTATAGACATCATAGCCCCCTGATTGGGCAAAAAGGCAGCTTAAACATTTTTTAAATATACTTTACATAATAAGTGTAATATTTACTAAAATACGATTTTTGGGTTACAATTTTATGTTAAAGTGTCCTTGGTAAAATGTAATTACACAAAGTACTGAGTAATAAACTAAAAACATGTACTTACTGTAAGGTTAACTGCTTGTAATTATGCATATTTTACGGTAATTATTACTATAGTAGGTACATGTAACAAGTATAACAAACAGTTGTGATACATTTTTCAGCAATGACATAAAGTAGGGTTTAAAACCAGTGAAAATCTGGGATTTATTTTAATATAAATATTGTAAATGTTTCTAAAGGATCTGATGCAAAATCAATGAGAAATACTTAAGTTTTTGCAATATTTCTAGTTCACTAATTAAATAAGCAAATGTGACACCGATCAACAGTTGATTGAATCTGTCAATCATTTCAAATGCCAGTGAGTACCTTGATCTGCTCAACACGGGGTCTCTGAAACCGCAGGTCGTAGCAGTAGTTGGCCAGAGAGCGGATCTTCTGATGGTTGCGGTCATTACACATGCAGATGATGGGAATCTTTGACTGCTTTATCAGACCAATCATCTCCTGTGTGGGTCAAAGGGCAAAGCACAAGTGTCAAGAACCACAATAACTCTCTGAATACACTGGTGTTCACTGTTCAGAATAGCATACTACTCTTACCAAGACTGTGCACTATGTAATATATACACTGTGCAAAGTATGTACATTTTCTGTATGCACAGAATACCCAGATGACCAACTACATTTGCTCAAAATGAGCAGTATTTAACAGAGCTTACTGAATGGATTACTGTATTCCACATTGCAATGACTTGACCTTTTATTTCCCCAAATCACCATTTTTATTTGCATCTATGATCCCAGGGCAATGAGAAGTAGAATTATACAGTTTGAAATATTTATTGTGGACAAAGCCATCCGTTTCACATTCTATTTTTAAAACTTATAGGCAGAATATAATATATACTGAGCTAGTGCTCCATTCCACACAGCCACTGAACCCATAAGTATTTGAACACCATCATGACCATTTCTGCTCCTTGAGCACCACCTCTGGTAAAGAGAGATAATGCAATTGAATGTGAGTGTATATGTCTACCTGTATTCCTCCTCTGTCTTCATTTCCTGCCATCCCGTCCACCTCGTCCATTATGAGGACATGTTTACTGCTCACTGTCTGAGATGCACCTGACACCATTAAACACAAAAACATACTGTGTTTATATTATAATCACCAAGTTTAACTCCAAGCCATTTTACAGATGCTACCTGCTGAATTAGCTATTAATTAAGCTAATTACCGGTATAGAAGTTCTTAATGCTGGTGTTGTTGAGTGATTCTG
Organism: Scardinius erythrophthalmus; assembly: GCF_964197995.2. Taxonomy (NCBI): domain Eukaryota; kingdom Metazoa; phylum Chordata; class Actinopteri; order Cypriniformes; family Leuciscidae; genus Scardinius; species Scardinius erythrophthalmus. The sequence goes on from NC_138223.1 coordinate 17,755,798, forward strand.
CGATCACTTCCTTTAAGCTGTTCTTACTGCGGGTGCAGCTCGCATTCATCTCCACGTAGCTGTAACCCAACTCCTACAAGCACATATGGAACTCTATTAATGCTTTACCCAATGCAACGAAACTGTAAAACAGACAGCATTTATAATCATTCACTAATGACTTAATTCTTGACCCAATGCTAAACACTTTTCGCTAAACGATTACACAGACAAACTAAATGTTATGCTATATGTATTTATGAGTGAGACTGAACTGACCTCACAGACGAGAGCAGCAGTAGTGGTCTTCCCAACACCAGGAGGACCAGATAACAATGCAGCCTTAAATCCAGAACCATCATCTTTACTCCCAAACTTACCAAATTTGGCTGTTTCACACAGAGAGAGAAAGAGAGAGAGACGCAAGAACAATGACATTTGTGACAATGACAACAAACGGTGCATTTTAATAAACACATTCTGTATGGTTGGAACGGCATGCACCATTAAAATAAACATTATGCTGTGACTCTGAGTGTAAAATCTGGTGCATATGCTCATGGTCAAGTCAAGTGCACTGCATTAGGAAACTGTACTCTGGTTATATAATGGTAAAAGTAGAATTGATGTATTATAAGCATACAGAACTTGCATACTGGTAGTATGCCATTCCGACACGGGTAGTTGACATGAAATTGAGCAGATGCAGCATGACATGCTAAACTCCATCTACAACAACATTTACAATTCTTATCTTAAACCTTATCTTATATTAATTGAGAGACTATATGGAAAATTAGCATTAGAAAAAATGCATTTGTCATACTACGGGACCATTTCAAATTAACTAGTCAATTTGAAAAACTATTAAATATAAAAATAATATACACATTTCCTAATCCATATTTTTAATGTAAAATCTTGATGTTGATGATCATAGGTTATATGTCAGCTACCCAAATATCAACTGTCATGTGAACACAGTAAGAAGAACAAACTTTAAATACTGACGTGGTGCTTTTGTATTGCCACTGTGATGTGTATGCCAGTTCTGTAACCAACGCAGAAGCTTGTTGGCACAACTCTGATCCCCTTGCTGTCCAATCAGGTTCTTCAGACTGCGGGGGCGGTACTTATCTACCCACAACAGGCTGCTGCCATCATTCGGTGGGGTAGAGTGGGATACAGGGGATGCTGTCTTGGTTTGATCATAGCTCAAACTCTTTTTGACCTCTGATCGAGACGCCTCACGTGTTCCAGATTTAGAGGCAGAGCCAGGCTTAGACCTCCGCTCTGAAGGGCTTCTCTTGTTGGGACTGGGCCCTTGTGGTGTGGCCTTCTTGGCTGGAGGAGTGGGCTTGCCTCTAGAGTTTGGAGTCCTTGTTTTAGAGGATTTATTCTAGAATATTGAAGATAGACAGACAGCTCATCACAATATGGGAAAAAAACGGACATATTTTGTATGCGTTATTTGGTTTTTCTGCAATGTATATTGCGATATGAAAAAATACGACAACACTTAGACCAGATCAATTGAATAGCTATATATGGAAATAATAATTGATTGGGGTGATTTCGTTAGGCAGTGCATAGAAATCAAAAATAATATTCAAAAGCTGAAAAATTACTTTTTACATTGAAGACATTGTGGGTATGAACCATCTATTTAGGGCTTTGGTTAAAACTGTAAACATTTGGGTGTTCAAAATAATGGTATACCAATGTTCTGCCAAAATAAAAGGTTGAGGATTTGATGTGAAAAGCACAAGGCTTTGAACACAACAAGGGAAGAATTTAAAGACTTAAATATTTGTATTGTAACTCGAAGTGTTAGTTGGTTCTTGTAAAGAGTGAACACATGTGTAAAAACACCCCTAAAAGCAAGCATTTCCATTAGCAATAGAGTCTTTGTTTTTTGTGTCTGGATGTCTCAGTAGTAGCAATACGACACATATTCATATAAAATGTCACCCTTCACAGTACGACTTTGAATAAACACCAATACCGTATACCATATACGGCAATATTAAGGCTAAATATTGTGAGGCTCCAGTGGACAGTGAGTGCAAGTGAAAGAACAGGAGGGTTGATGGGAGCTACTTTACCTCTGCCTCTGCCGCAATCTCGTATTTAGACTTCTTGCCTGGTTTGGTTCTTATGAGTTCCAACAATTCATCTTCATTAATGATCTTAGTGCCAAAACTCTCCGCCTAAAGGATAGACATTGAAGTTACATTAGCACATAATGTTACAACAACTAAAAATTTAATTAAAAGGGTCATTTATAAATATATATGAAAAAATATATATACAGAAGAACACTCAAGTTCGAATAAAGAGAAATAATAAAAATTAGGACCTTCTCAGTCTTTGAAGCTCCACTGTCTCGTCCCAGAACAAGGTAATTGGTTTTACGGCTGACGTTTCCTGTGACTTTGCCGCCATATCGCTCTATTAATGACTTGGCATCATCCCTCTCCATAGACTCCAACACACCAGTCAACACAAACACACAACCCTCCAGGCAGTTCTCTGCTCCCTAAAACAGGTACATAATGTTTAAGCAGCTTAAAGGGGCTATATTGTAAGAATTTTCATGTATTAATCGCTTTTTATTGCCAATGTATAAAGCTTGTAGACTGATTTTTGTGTGGAGAACTCAGGACGTTTTCCGGGAAAATCAAAAGGATTGTGACGTTTACGTGCTCTCCCGAGAGACTCTCTTCAGTTCTCTACAGTGAGAAAGCGTGCAGTACTAGCTAATGTGAGCTTAAAGATGGAGGCCGCTAACGTCAACAAATGCACAGCAACAAATTAAAATAAAAAAAACTTTGCTGTTTCATAGTAACAGTGACATGAACAATGTAAGAGGCCGTTCAAACAGAATGCGTTTTTCCATTCCACTGCGCTACTTTTTTTGGAGTAGCATATCAAATTAATGAAAGTATGAAATATACAAAATCCTATATAAAATCCTTTAGTTTAAACATGGTCATATAAATAGCCTTTATATAGTTCTGGTATGTTTGTTTAATATTTGTTCTGAGAATAGACATGATTTTCTGCATTTTCAGTGATTAGAATATATTAAAAAGTGTACTAAATATTTATCAGGAGCAACTATTGCTTCTAAGCGAAGAATGAAAAAGAACTTCGCCGTGAGTATATCAGGGCCTTGAATTGCGTTCAGTCTCTTGTACATTACGGAGTGTGTGCACGAGCGCAAGTACAGGCAATAGTTGCTGGCTGCAGTTCACTTAATGGCCACTGGTGTCACTAATAACAGGAGTTTCTGAATTCTACATATAGCCCCTTTAAAGCGATAGTTCACCCAAAAATGAAAATTCTGTCATCATTTACTCTCCCTCAAGTTGTTCCAAACCTGTATGACTTTCTTTCTTCTGCTGAACACAAAAGAAGATATTTTGAAGAAAGTCGGTAACCAAACGACTGATGGACCCCATTGACTTCCATAGTAGGAAAAAAATACTATGGATGTCAATGGGGACCAGCAACTGTTTAATTACCAACCTTCTTTAAAATATCTTCTTTTGTGTTTAGCAGAAGAAAGGAAGTCATACAGGTTTGGAACACATTGAGGGAGAGTAAATGATGACAGAATTTTCATTTTTGGGTGAACTATCCCTTTAAAGATCAAGTATAATTTGATTCCTGAAATATATTCATAAATAGCAATGAGATGATAGGCCTTCAGTTGTCAACATGAGTGGTTTAGGTGTATTTACCTGTGGTACCTCTTTAGACCCCAGAGCTCGTGGTCCTTCTCTGTTCAGAAAGTTACGGTAGGCTGATGAATTTGCCCGTTTTTTCTCAAGATCCTCAGGACTTGTATTCTGAAATATTAGAGACAAAGGTTTGCTCACTAGAGGTTTTCAGGCCATATTTGTAGAAAAGCATTGTATAAATTCAAAATAAAAACTTAAAAGACTCTTAAAAAACACAATTACAAATCTTACATTGTCATTTCGAATATCTTCTAATATAAAACAATCCTGAATTAAGCAGCATATGCAAATGGAATACCTCTGGTTTTGTTGGTGAAATTTTACTGGGTTCACTTTTAGGTGTGGAAATACTTCTTGATTTTGTCATTCCCGTGGAAACACTTCCTGTTTTGGGCGTAGCTGCCTGCTCTGAGCTAGCTGGTGAGATGGGCTCTTTCTTAGGAGAGATCTTAATTTTCTTTTCACCCCTTTTCCTTTGCTCGTCCTCTTCATCCTGTCGTTTTTTCATCTGAGCCAGTTTGGAGCTGGTCTTCACAGGACTTGTTTTAGGCGATGGGTCCTTTTTAGGTTTGGTGTCTGAAGCAACTGCCTGAGAGCTGCTCTTGGAAGGGGAGAGAGAGTCTACCCGAGCCTAGCAAACAAAAAGAATTGTGTAACAAACCAAAAAAAACATGGCTTCATTGGTCACACCACGTGATTTTTGTGGACATTTGATTATGGACACAAAAGGTTTTCAAATATTAATAAGCAGTAAACCTGTTAAAATATTATTTTCGTGAAAGAATAAATTATGAATAACTACTTGCATGTGTATGTTTACTATGCATGTTTAAATCAGAATGAGACATAGAGTTAAGACAAACTATAGACATGTATGCAGCTCACTAACCTTTTTCGGTAAGGGAGCTTCATCCAGCATGGCTAATGTTTTTGCAAATTCCTCATCATCATGAATTTGCTTTTCCAACTAACACAAAAAATACACACACAAACAGGTTCTGCATTACGCATTTATACATACAGAAAATTAACAATTTCTCCATGATAATAAACTACATAATGAAAAAGTGACTACATTAACATGCATTTTCAGATTAAGGTATATCCTATATAAGCCTTTATTCAGCTCATTAAATCTCATTCATGATTCATGTCCTTGATTATAGAACATAATACTGTACATTTATGATATGACCAAATTCTGATTAATATAGGTACATTATCGTGCATTTGTCATGTGTCCTAAACCAACCTCAGTGTCTTCATCCATCTGAAGTTCTTTTGCAATGGCTTCATCACTGAGCGACTCATCAGTTTCCTGTGTGGGCTGGACGAGACCGAACACTGATGAGTTTGAATTTTTCAACGCACAAGCAAACACACACTTTTATTCACTCTCTTTACTCACTGCCTTCCTTTTGACGCTGCTACTGGCCACCATTTTCTTCTCTGACCTCTGAACACTTGAGCTCCCAAAGAATGCCATTACTGAGGTGGGCTTCAGTTTAGGTGGGGTTGGTGTGACCTTTGTTGATACGGTGGGCTGAGAACTCTTCACACCTCCCTTTGAGATCGTGTTTGGGGATTTGATTGGAGATTTATTAGGGGAAACTTTCGCTTGTTTTTCTTTTCCTGAATTTGAGACCTTGCCTTTAGCCGTTCCATTTTCTTTGGGTTTGTGCTGTTTCAGAGTCACAAATGTATCATCTGAATCTGAAAAAAAAAAAAAAAAAAAAAAAAGGATTACAAATTGTGATATACACGTCATATTCACAGCATTATATTATACATGAGGCAATTTGCTCGCTGACTCCCTCACCAGAATCAGACACGAAAGTTACTGGTTGTTTCTTCACTGTGGGGGCAGGTGTCTCTTTAGTGCTCTTCTTCTCCTTCTTGTCTTCCTCAGAGTCTATGATAAGATGAGAGAAATATTGTAATATCAGATTCCAAGACTGTCAAGCAGAGTTTTTTTTTTTTTTTGGAAAAATATTTAGTTTCTATTAAGCTAGAATATTAAATTTGTCCCAACTCATTAGAGTACTGAATTTATTTACTTTAATGTAATTTTTATTCCAGACAATCAAGCACATCCTTGCAGCCCCCTGTTTGAAAACCCCTGATCTAGGGTATTTTTCAATCCTTAATAACCACCATGTCTTTACATAGAGAACATAATGGTCATCATAATTGTACCAATACTTGATAAATGCCTTTTACAAACCTGAATCAATTATGACTCTTTTCTTTCGTTTTCCAGTGGGTTTCTCATCAGATTTGGGACTTTTGACCTAAAGAAAGAGAAAAAGAGTGATTGTATAACACTGCAGGATGCATTAAACATCAGCATGCAAATTCATGTTAATAAAGAGAATATGAGAATTAACTTATTGTAGGTGCCATCTCATATGAATAGATATATCAATAGATATAGTACAATCACACACCTGTCACGGAAATAAATGACAAATGTACATTAGACCGTTGTTCTACCTTAGTTTTTGATTTCTGTTTCTTCTTCGGTTCTTCATCAGTGCTGGTGCTTTCATTTGAAGGTTTGGGCGCCGCAGGTTTGGTGGACACAAAAAACCTCCGGATGTCCTGAAATGAGCATAAGTGAATTAGAAAAATATACTATTAACATTTTATGCAGTTTTACATAAGTTTCATTACTAATATCATAGGTTCTTGAACGTGCTGCGCAGAGCAACTACCATAGAAACCCCAGGCTGAGTTTGTTCTGTTGCATATTTACATTTCAAAATTGACAATAACAAACATGAAGCGGGTGCTTCGTCGATACCAAAAACACAAACATCTGTTCTGTATTGTTATACAGTAACACAACAGCTCATATTGGCCTGTCTGTTGGGATACAGTCGACTTGGATCGTTAATTAAGTTCACCACACTTTTTAAATGCTTAAATGTTGCTCGACCCAGACGTAAACAAATACTCTCGTGATACTAAATGACGTAAACATTGACTGCCAAGTTTATGAATAGCCTTTGAATATTTTCTTCTTTTTGTAGCTCTGGTCTGTTAACTAACAGTTAACACCTAAAGGCTGCAAGTTTGAGCTAACTGCTCTTTCTTTATCCAAACAGCCTTATTAACTGCATTGAGCTCGTCTCTGATTGCAGCATTTTTTATATAGATGGTGCATTAATAAGGCCACTCACCATTTTTGAGCATGTGTCAATATCGTTTCTTTATTTTTGGACAGATTGCGGGACAGTAGTGCTTCCCCAGTCCTCTTTGGCGCCAATGATACTCAAGGCAGGCGCAGCGTGATGACGGAACGCAGATGGAGGAAGAGAGAGACAAACGCGCGGTTCAGATTCGGCTAGTGTGTTCTGTGTTGATACTCCACATTGTAAAATATAATACTAATTCAGTGCAACAAATATTGTATAACAAACTAAATCATGCTTAGAGCTATCGTATATGATTGTTTATTTTTTATTATGCCTATGCTATAGAAATTCATTTGAATGAAAACTGCTTTCTGTAAAGATGAAAATGAACCTGAAACCTTTTGACCCCAACATACAATCCTCGTGCGAGGGATCTCCATCCTCAGAATTTTAAAAGGCATCAATTGTTTCTGTAAAAACATCCAATTTTTTTTTTTTTGTTGAAAATTAATAAAAATATTATTATTAAATATTTTGCAAAAAGTATTTACATTCAAGTAGGATAATAAGTGCATTTCTTACACATAGTAGCACTGCTCTCACTTTTAGATGTATTTATGTAAATATGTTTATTTACTCATTTAATATTTGCTCATTTATATATATATATATATATGTGTGTGTGTGTGTGTGTGAGCTCCACCTCCACTGTAGGTTAGGGAAATATCCACCTGGGTTAAGAAAAGCATTTACATGCTGATCCCACTGAAGTTTACTCATTCTGAGTAACCTGACTACTAAGCCAGTCCATCTTAAATTTTTAACTGCCAACATTACAAATAAAAGGTAATTCTTGAAGAATCAACAGGCTAGGCCCCCGTGGGAAATGCATAAGTGACAAATCTAACCCTCATAATGCATTCAGGTGCCATTTGTATAAAGGAGCTCAGAGTAAATTTGTCTTGTCTTGACTAATTTTAGTCTCATTCCTAGACTTAAGTATGATTAATAAAAGTTTAAGACAGACTCAGCTCCTAATTTATTTTAGAGTGCTGGAGAGGTGTATCCTAATCTATTTAGGAGTAACAAGATGGCAGCAGGAAAGTGGAGACTAAAAACTTAATTTTGCTTTTAGCTTTATAAATAGCTCCTACTCGTCTCTTACTAAAAAATAAAAACAAAAAATAAAAACTTCAGTCCTATTCTTAACATGTTTAGGTTTTTTTACATTTGGGCCTTGGTCTGTTTTGACAGATACATTTAAAAAAAAATACCTATTGGTTAGATTTTACCCAAAATACTTGTGTAAAATTTAGGCTTTCCCATATTTTACACTATGGAGACTGAATTGCATTGATAAACAGGAAAATGCACACCAATTGATGAACCATTGCAGCATAAAAAGTTCATTTGAAACAATGTTTATGCCAAGTAAAATTAATTGTTTGAGCACATTCCACAGTAATATTGATGCTACTTAATTTGGATTGTTTTTGAACAGTTATGACTTTAAGATGTAGTAAAATGCTAATATTTATAGTACCATTGAAACCTTTGCACATTCATTGAGAAGTTATTGATCAGATACAATATGGTTTTAGCTTAAAAAAAAAAAAAAGTCATGCCTATAAGCTTTATAATAAATAGATTACATCAGCCCACATTTTGCTACACACAAGAACCCCTTCACATCTTCCATGACCGGTCACTGATTTATGATCAAATTGTGCTAACAAAAACACTTGCACAAGTATATGTTGTTGAAAAATGGGAGTTGGTCTTTATTGACAGATTTTACAGACTAATTTAGTCATCTTGCTGTTCCACCACTGTGCCCTTCTCACTAACATAGATCCCATCAAGAAACTTCCGGATGTCCTTCTTTCTCACAGTGGTGGCCTGCTGGATCAGTGCAGCTGATGGGAGAGGGAAATAAAAAAGACAAGACAAAAACAATTGTAAAGACAAACCAGTTTAAATGACAAGGTGGTGCACCCAAGAACTCCCATGTGCTGTAAGAGCTATACAAAAATCAGTCATGTAACATGCAAGCCTAGCCAGTTGTTAAAGCTGTGGACTAAAACGTTAGAAGTATTCTCATGCTTGGATCAGTGAACGTGCAATAAAGCCCTATAAAAGATGGAGTGAAGTAAAGCTGTTCGGTGTGCAGGAGATGGTTAATTCATTCTAAACATCGCATCATTTGAAATTTGGCACTTTGGCAGAGATGACATAAACTGACAACATAGAAGAGACATGTTCAAGGACAAAAAGCAGGAAAACTAGCACAGAAAAGAGCCGATAGAAAGGCGAGGGGCCGCAGCGGCTTCTGTCGCCCAGCACGGCGGTCTCATTCTAACCTCTCGTGTTCTCTACGACTCCGACTCCACTACAGTGCCCTTCTCAGAGACGTAAATACCATCCAGGAACTTTCTGATATCCTTATTTTTCACTGTGGTTGCCTGCTGGATGAGGGCCGCTGAAACAAGAAAGGCTGGGGAGGTGAGGCATGCACACACACTAGACTTACATAACCAGTCTCTCTCTCTCTCTCACACACACACCACCAATCAGGAACATTCTTTTCAAATCACAATACAACCAAGGGTTAAGGATGTCAGATGGAGGAAAGGAGGCTAAAATTGTCCAATTCAGAAAAATCTAAACGATACATATATCAGGACCAGCAGGTAATGGCAAATTAACTCCGAGAGGAAACAGGGATGTTTGGGTCTAGCACAGACAAGGTGAGGAAGGGTACAGTTTAGGCTTAGATTTAAGGGTTGCCACGATGAGTCCGGTAAAGGAAGAAAAAACATTTGATATAAATTAGGACAAACAAATGGCAAAAAAAAAAAAAAAGGCTGAGTCACTTGATCATTTGTTTACTCTTAGATTTTGAACGCGTTAAAATCTTAACTCGCATAAACAGTGAAATACATGAATCCTTACGCTCGTCACCACCGGCCAATCACCTGTCTTTACAATAGGGTCTTGTAAATGCAGTAAACTGTATGTATGTAAACTGGTAATTCAGATTATTTTAATAAACTGTTAGCATATTGGTGTGCATGTACAGATGCTCAATCACAAAAACAACATCATTGTGCACAATACTAGGATTAACTAAAACACTGTGACCTTTTAGTGAATCCAAGTTGTCTTTGTTCATTTGAAATAAAATTCAAATTGTGCTAATGCTAACAATTCATAGACCCTTTAATGGGCAAACAGACCATCATGTGGTTTAAAATAATGCAAACCACTCAATTTCAAGGAGATATTGAGTTGCATGCATCACTCTAGTCATGATTATAGGTTGGCACAGTGCATCTTAAAATGATGCTCACCTGAGTTTGACACCAGCTCAATGTCATTACCCTCCAGAATCAGCTCGTCTTTTTGAGCAGCAGACACTGCACACGCCACACCTACCAAAAAACAACACCTTAAATCTGTAACCAGGCATGTCTGCAGCAGAATTAAGGGGTTTGTGATGACAGACATTACACCAATTCAAACGAAAAGCCTTTACACATACCTGTCCTCATGCGAACACGGCGGACGTACTTCTCTCCCAAGAAGTTCCTGATCTCCACCAAAGAGCCAGTCTCCTGGATCACCACGTTAATGGGGAAATGGGCATATACAGATCGCATCTTGTATCTGAAGCCCTAGAGAACAAATGAAACATGCATTACATCACATAGTCCATATCTTTTCCTCTTCAGTATAACTAGAACGAGATTATAGAGTAGGACACTAAAACAGTCCTTTTAAAGCTGCTTTAGACAATGAGCATAAAGAATTGAGTATGAACGTACCAAAATGGAGTTTACTTACCAGGGTGACCCCCTTGATCATGTTCTGGACATGACTGCAGATGGTGCGGACTGTGGCCAACTCCTTCCTGTTACCCCACCACTTATCCACACGCAGCTAAAACAAACAGATCATCCACTTAATTCCACACAAGTTAACAAGGTATGTTTACATGCACGCATTTGTCAGAATGAATCTAATCTGATTTCAGATACTGATTCACATTTGTTTACGTGTGCATCACATGTATTCAGAACAAAACTTCATTGTCAAAGTCACCTGAGCTACTGCAAGCATAATTGACCTATCGGTAAGCCCCTCCGCTCGAACGCAGATGAGCCAATGGCAGTTGAGTATCAGTTGCGCGGGGATCGGAACTCAGACATCTCAGAAACATCAGAAGATCCAAAGCTCTCATCGGTTTTATTCTACAAAAATGGTAAAGCAATGTGCCTGGGGTACTTGTATCACTGATTCCAGGTATCCTGAGAGGATGGGCATGGGTATTTGTGTATTGAATCACCGTACTGTGTGCGGCTCAAAAGTGTGATAAGATTTGCGGGAACGGACCAATTATATGCGCAATACGACAATGTGAGAGCAGTGAGACCTGGTTCCCTAAGGATTCAACTCCAATCCCAATGAAGGAAACGTTCATTTTCTGGTTGTCATACTCATACTTCATGTTACAATTAAAGTTAGTGAGTCCATGCTAACATACAAACCTAAATAGCTTACAGTTCTCAGATCATGTACAGTGTGGCTCAAAAACAGCCATTGTGAAAACCGTAACACGAGGCTTCTCCTGCTTGCATTGGGATCTGCCGTTAAACACTCGCTTCCAAATTAATCTTGTTACCTACCATATTTATTTTAAAATCTTTTATATATCCCTCCATGGTATATTTAAGTCCCAGTTGAATGCTCCTCGACGAGAGGTGGTCCTTTTGTGTCAAATTGTTCAAAAACATCTTGGGACAAGGTTTTCACATTGACAGCTGTCATTGTAAGACAGTTAGCAACTCCGTTTGTTTGTCCGGGATAGCAACAGTAACTAAAGGGAGCGAGGCTTACAGATAGGTCAATTGCAGTTGCAAAAGTTGCAATCCCTTTCATGACATATATACAAAGTAAGCTGACCAGTCCTTTAGCAAATATTTAATAATCAGTATCCTCAACTGACCAATTCAAGACAAATATACATGTTCAGAAGATGTAAAACAAACATACCCATCACAAAACTACATAGTTATTTTTTCCCTGTTGATCAGATTACTTCAGCCAGTACAGTATAAACAAAGTATTGAATAAAACAATAAAAGTAATCCAATATAAGATGCCCTAAAAAAGGGCTTAAAGGGAAGATATTAAAACCCTACTGCATGCCTAATCATAGAGGGCAGATAGTTCCATAGTTTTGAGCTAATGAAGAGAGCACCCCATTACCCAAAGCTCTTAAAAGAGTTGGCGGTACAGTATGTATCAAGACTGCAAACCTTCTTCTGTTTCTTGCCCAACAGACTGAGCTCTAGGTTAATATGGTTGAACTCCCGGCGGAGAACGCCACGGGGCCCCTTCACTGTAACTGTGCGGCCCTTGAGGGACACCTCGACTGTAAGGAAACAGACACAATTTAGTAAACATGAAGGCATGGTGTGGATTAAGGAGAAAACTCTAAACGATACACGCGAGAAGTGTGTGAATGGTTAGGACGTGATGCATGATTATTTGACATACCGTTGTCGGGGATGTCCACTGTCTGGTTACTGAGAATGGTCTTCATTCTGAAGAAAACAAGTACAAAGCGGTCAGAAAAAAGCATATTCTGTCCATCACAAATACTAAGTTTGATCATTTATTAGAACAGAAATACTGATAGCCAAAGCAAACCCGGCGGAATCTATTAGACTTCTAGTCAATTGCACTATGGTGGCAAGTTACCGTTAACGAGTTTTTGAATTTTAAGTCTGTTTTAATGTTAACGTTACATGAACATTACTAATGTCACAATGATACAAACATGGCTTAATATCAATGTGCTTAATGAATGACTTGTAATCGCTTCGGCCTACACGTCTGGCTAACCGATAAACACTGACCAGACATACGGCGCTTATCAAACAGCATCGGGTTTTCCGCACTAATATAGCCACAGATATTTTAATGAACATGTAAACAAAGTCTCGAGACACTAGGCAAACCTAACGCATTTGACATTAGTGCAGATGGTACTTGATTAAAATGCACAAGAACAGGATGCGCCATGTTCTTACCTCGCTGATTAAGGGGGAAAGGAAGGAGGAAGGACGTGATGACGTAAATGTAACCCGTACGTCATGCGTCACAAGCCATTCTGAAAGGCACGACCAAGCGATTACAGATACTGAAAATCACGTTACTGAAGCAAAACAACTGAGGTTGTCAGTAAATATTATTAAATTAGATTTTAGAAATATATATTTATGTATGTATTATGCATATGTTAACAATAAAATATATCACATTCACATGTTTGTCAGGTATATAACGCTCTGGTCTTAATCATAAAGTTAATCGATGTCAGAGCGATTGTTGTCAATGACAGTCTCATGCTGAATGTGAAGTCATGGCGTTGATCAGAAGAAGTTGTTGTGCTGCGCGTCGATATTCTTCTAATCATCTGTTTTTACCATCAAAATGCTTTGAGGCGTCTAATGTAAGCGATTTCTTCGTTCTGTTTTAGTTTTATGACTGACTGTACAAAAATATAATGTCAAATAGTTAAGTGCTAACGTTATCTGTCGGTGCTCAACCGGTGCAGGCCAGTACAGAAGTTGCTGCAATATGACAGTATAATGTCCTCCGATTTAATATATAAAAAGTTGTTAGTTTTTTTTAATATGCATATTATTCTGAGCTAACTGAACTGTTTTATGATGATATTACTATAAAGTTTTTAAATTGAGGTCACGCTTTAATCGTGCTTCTGGTCGCAGGTTTACTACTGTAACAGACTGACCACTGCTGCCAACACATCCACAATCATCGAGAGGAAGAAGGACATAAAAGAGGATGGACTGAACCTCCAGGACTTCATATCAGGAGAACTGTCAGAAAAGAGCAAGTGGGAGGAATACAGAGGCAACCTGAAGAGAGGGAAGGGAGAAAGGTAACTTAAACGAATTAAAAAAAAATTTCATTCACAGTGATCATTTTGCTAAGGTCACTTTATCACTTTATCACTTTGCTGTCCAATTGTGCCTTTAGACATAGATGTTATTTGTTAATAAATTAGATGTGTGATTTAATTACTGAATGTACACAGACTTTAAATTTTCATATCCTGCCTGGTAAAATATATGAAAATAACCCTGTGAAGCAAGCTTGACATGAAATATATATATATATATTTTTAATGGAACAGTTTACCCTTTAGTTTAGACAAACATTTGAATATGGTGCTAATACCCGAGGAGGGGAAAACACCCATTTTATTCAGAGGTCCAAACTGAGCAAAAATATACAACTTGGTGTAGTTGCTGATATTTCACCAAAGGGTAAAATTCTGATTGCTTGTAATGTATATCAATGAGATCTTTGTAACAGTATAGCAGCCTACTTGCATAAAATACTAAAGTTGTTATTCTATTTCTCCAAATAATATGTATTAGTAAGAGGATATTTAAATGTTTAGTTTTATGATCAAAGCTCTGTAGTTTTTACTGTGGGTGGCAAAACATATAATGCAATAAAATACAATGATATACAGAGATATACAAATAAACATCCCTCAAAAGCCTGATGTATCATATTTGATATTTGTTTGCTACATTTTAACCTGATTTTCCTAAAAAAGGATGTATATGGATAATGAAGTAAAACTCAGTAGCTTCAGTCAAGTAAGAGTTCATTTTAAAATATCACTAACAATATAAAAGTTACTCTTCTGTTTACATTTCACAGCAAAACCATGACCTGAAGGGTCACAAAAAGGTTACAAAAAGGCCTTTTAAAGTGTGAAACTATCAATCAGAGGACAGAAGGCGTATAGTAGATTGTGTGCAACAGGTTTTTCAGCAGATATTATGTTGAAAATTTAGAGGGCCTATAAATTTGTGTATCAAATATGAGTTAAGATATAGGCCTAATACTTTTTATGATTAGATAGATATACATGTATAAAGTCCAGTCCATAGGATTTAACCAGTTGTTTATTTTCCCAGGCTAAGGCTACCACCATGGCTAAAGACAGAGATTCCTATAGGAAAGAACTACAACAAACTGAAGAACACACTTAGAGAACTGAACCTACACACAGTGAGTGGCTGAAAACATGCCTGACATTTCAACTCATGACACAATAGTGACAATTTTACAGTTCAATTAAAGGAATAGTTCTTTCAAAAATGAAAATTCATGTTGACATTCATTTAATTTAACTATAACGTCTGTCTTGGATCACAACAAGAGAAGTTTTCAGGACAATGAAAGTGGAAGAGAACCAGGGGCTTGTCAAGCTACAAAAATGCACCATAAAGCATAAAAGTAGTCCATAGAGCTGGTAAGACCCGCCCATCCGTAAAACCCCAAGTGGGCCTCTAGGTTGAAAAATCGTCAAAGTGAATGGGAGAAAATAATTATTTTCTGGTCCCATTTGAATTTTGCCATGAATGTGAACATATGTTGTCTGTGAATTTTTTATATAATTTTTCATGTTACGAGTTTGACAGTATATGGTATGATTCTTCGGCTAGCAGTTGTGGAAAAGACATAACGAGAAAGACTACATGTCGCCTGTGTGATGTCACCCCATAAAGTTGACTTACCCGTGGTTTTTGCCAACCTCAACGATTTTGTCCTCTCAAGGCGGTGAAGTGCACCAAAGACACAGCCATGTTTAGCGGGATCCGTGAGCTAGTGTCCGTATGTGAGTGGTGGTGACGTCTCAAACGCGTCGAAAGCAGCGAAGAGTTGTAGTCCCCAAAGTGCTCTCACACAAAGTCTACCCGTATCAAACTTCTACACGCTAAATTGTAGCATTCTTTACACGAAAAATTATATAAAAAATTCACAGACAACATGTGTTCACATTCATGGCACAATTCAAACGGGACCAGAAAATAATTATTTTCTCCCATTCACTTGCATTGACGGTTTTTCAACCTAGAGGTCCAGTGGGGTTAGCGGAAGGGGTGGGACTTACCAGCTCTATACAAGCACTACTACCATTTAAAACTTTGGGGACATTTTTTTTAAAGGTGAAGTATGAAGTTTCTGTGACACAAGCTGAATTACAAAAACAAAGCATATTTTCAAACAACCTTACAAACGGCCCTTTCACACATCGCACCTCCCCAAACTGACATTAATGCAGATTGTACATCAGTCATAGCTCTCAGATGCTTGTGAAGTCATGTCTCAACAGGTAAAAGTAAGCTACTTTCAATTGAAGGATTTTAACATAGTAGGAATACTTTTAGCTGAGTTGCTGTGTCATAAGTAAGCAGCTGAGTAGACTAACACTGTCTAGAGCGAACGTGAGCGAACGGCTCGCTTCTAATCAACCCATCCTACAGATTTTTACTATATTTTTGATCAAATAAATGTAGCCTTGGTGAACATTAGACTTCTTTCAAACACATTAAAATCATATTGACCTCAAAGTTTTGAAAGGTAGTGTATATAGCAATATAGTAGTGTGATAAACAGACATTATTTTGCTATTCACTGAAAATCAATTTTTACTGTGTAAGGGGTTTACCGTTTAGGACCCAAGGACCAGATGTTTGAAAGAAGACCCAGAGTCAGAATTATAAAAAATTCAAGAAAAGTTTTACTGAAGATAGTTTGCAGTTTCATCAGCAGAAGTCAGCTTCAAGACTCACACAGGAGTTCGTAGGCCGCTATTTCCAAGGTCTAAGCTACGTCATTGCTTACAGGCTGAATGATTCTGATTGGCTAAGAAATTTTTTCAACACATACACAGATAGACAGAAGCATATCTCCATAGATTATGCCGCTGACACTCAGACCCTGAAGTTAGGCACGTCGTGTCCTTCCAGGTCGGGGATTTGGGTTGCTGGGTGCCAGCATGTCCCGAACAACAACTCAGTCAATCTCCAACAATGCCAGTGATTCCTTAACCTGTAACCAAGAAGACTAACACACACACCGAGACACATCTTTTCCAAGGTTGGATTTGGCCAGGCTCTAACTATAAACAGGAGTCTCGTCTCAAAACATCAAGATAACAAGTTCTTTCTCTCAGGATAGGACACTTTAGTCTAAATGGAAAATATAGGCTTTAACTGACAAATGGTCCCTTAAACTATAGACTTCAATGACCCCTATGTGTTTTAACATGTTGAAGACCTTTCTCAAACACAAAACATGTCCCTATTTAATTTCTGGAAGCCGGGATAAATAGGCAAGCACTGTTACTGCATTCAAATATCAAATACTGATATTAAAAAGAATACATGAAAATAACATTTGAGTAATCACACTGGTAACTTCAATAACAAAGTAAAATCTCCAGAGAAGTCATTCAACTCATGTGATATTTAGAAGGAAAAATATTAATTAATACCTTGATGATAATCACTCATTACATATACATTGAAGCAGCAGTGGATTCCAATCCACCCCCTTCAACTATATGTAAAAGAGCAACTTTGATATTCTTCTATAAATAACTCCTTTTGTGTTCCACGGTTTCAAAAGAGAGGGAGAGTAAAAGATGACAATTTCATTTTTGAAGGTGAATTATTATTCCTTTATGCTCCTAGACCAGTGGCACATGAAATAAACACTTTCTTTGGTTACAGGTCTGCGAGGAGGCCCGTTGTCCAAATATTGGGGAATGCTGGGGGGGAGGAGAGTATTCCACTGCCACGGCAACCATTATGGTGGGTCTGAAAAGCACAAGGATAATATCTCAATGTAATGGTCTTTCCCTAACAGAGGAATTTTGATTCTGCTTGATTTCCCTTACTCGTTCCATAGTTAATGGGGGACACATGCACACGTGGCTGTAGGTTTTGTTCCGTTAAAACGGCGAGACGTCCTCCACCTCTTGACCCTGATGAGCCATATAACACAGCTAAAGCCATTGCAGCATGGGGACTGGACTATGTAGTCCTCACATCAGTGGACAGAGATGGTGAGGAAACATGAAAACGACAACAAACCAACATTAAACACTCTGTGAAATGCCTTGACATGCATTTTTCTTTCTTGTTGACCTATTTGCTTTTGAAACAAGGACATCGTGATTGTTTTGAAATAGCCAGTTTAGCTTTAGTTGTGGCATAGCGATGATCCATGGTTTGCTGCTTACTAGTCAGGTGCAAGTTATACTTGTTGGGGGGCATTCTCCTCCTAGAAAGCATTTGATTGGAAGAAAATCTGTTTAGTGCAGGATGAGTCATTAATAATTTTGGTTGTTTTCCTAAAAACAATTTTTTTTTTTAATGTGTGTATCTGTTAAATAATTATGTGCATGGTATATAGAAGTGAATAGACATGGACCAAGAAAAACATTTTTGTTTTCATGAGTCTTTAAAATTTCTTATCCGTTCAATATTTTTATTATGCTGGACAGACATTCCTGATGGTGGAGCTGAACATTTTGCAAAGACCGTCTCAAGCCTTAAAGAAAGGTACAGAGATTACTCTGTTTTTTTTTTTTGTTTTTTTTGTTTTTTTTTAGAATTAACTCATTCATTCGTTTCTCTCATACATCTTTACTTTCTAAGGAACCCTAAAATCCTGGTAGAGTGTTTGACTCCTGATTTCCGCGGTGACCTGGCAGCTGTGGAGAAAATTGCTTTGTCTGGGCTTGATGTTTATGCTCACAATATAGAGACGGTTAGAGAACTACAGAGGTTGGTGCATCTAGTGCGCTCGCATAAAAATGCTGTCATGTCTGTTACATTTTTCTTATGCGTGTGTGTTTTTTTAAGAATTGTGAATTTGAGAATTTGTGAAGTCAAGAAATACAGACAGCTTTAACAAAGTGTTGTTTAATATGATAAAGTTCTTTGCATTTTTATTTTTAGGCATAAAATATTCATAAAATATTGAAATATTTCCAAATAATAATTATACAGATTTTATTTTTATTTATTTTTGTAAAAATAAATTCTGTTGTTTTTTGTAGTATATACAGTCACCACCAGATGACAGAAATATCTAGTCTATCTTATCAAGTGAATTCGTAACAGTAGTTCTCATCCTGTATGATTCTCACTGCTGTTCAAAGCTTGGAGATTTCATTGCAGATCTCACTTTCACCTTTGATCTTTGACCTTAAGGCATGTGCGTGACCCCCGTGCAAACTTCGACCAGTCACTGAGTGTTTTACGACATGCTAAAAAAGCGAAATCCAGTGTGCTCACAAAGACTTCCATCATGTTGGGTCTCGGAGAGACAGATGCACAGATACATGCTGCTCTTAAGGGTAACGTGCCATTACCTACACTAATTCATACCAGAGTTTCACATGTATTCTATGTTTATATTAGGAGGTAAATAAATATTCATATATTGGCATATGAGAGTTCTTTGTCTTCTTGCAGAATTGAGGGACTCAGGAGTGGACTGTCTAACACTGGGCCAGTACATGCAGCCAACCAAACGCCATCTCAAGGTACAACAACAATACATAATGATAAAACAACCAAGCTCTGTCTTAAGGCCCGTTCACAACAAGAACGATAACTATAACTATATTAGCACCCACACAAACGCACAATATAATATGCTCTGCAGTTATGTCACCTCGTCTGTCGCTTTAAATGCTCTAGCTCAGCATGATGGGTTCTGATTGGCTGTCAGTGTTTTTATCAGTCATCAGCTAGGATATCATTTCTCTGTGCCGTTATCGTTATAGTTGTGGTGTGCGGACTCTGCTATTCTTTTATAGTTATTATAATCCTTGGTGTGAACGGGCCTTTAGATGGCACACTCACAGTCTCTTCACTGACCATCTGATACATTCTGCACACAGTGGCATATGCTGGCTGACATCACCAGTTCCAGTGTGATTGGCTGGTTTTATGCAAATTTCAGGAATAAATTTGTGGTCGCATAAACAAAATGTCAGCGAAATTGTCCATAGTCTATTTTTAAAAGTGTAGCAATGTATGAAGCACATCTTACCTAGAAGTCACTTTTAAACCAAGCAGCTTTCTATTGATCAATGCGGTGAATCCATGTGACCAACTTAAAAAAAGTGTTTGCCCTCACACGAAAAAGTGGATTCCTATTGCAATGACTAGATTTCACCTATAAAAATTTGCAGAACAATGTTAATATATGACTGTACCTTAAGTAATATATTATAGATAACGGCCACATACATCATTTTAGTTTCATTCTGTTACATCACTCATAATGCACTTTTAGAATGGCACCTTCTTGAACACATCATTCTAACAGTGTGTCTGATTGAAGGTGGAAGAATATGTCACTCCTGAGAAGTTTGCTCACTGGGAGAAGGTTGGCCAGGAGATGGGCTTTGTCTACACAGCCAGTGGGCCACTTGTGCGCTCCTCTTACAAAGCAGGTAACCTGAGTGCATGTACAGTATATAAAGATTTATATAATACCTAGTGTAGATAACGCTATTCATTAGCAGTACCATTTTTCTCAATATCTACGTTTCCATCCAAAGTTTTGAATTTAACTTTTGCGCATAATAAAGTTTCCTGGAAAATTGCAGCAGAATATATGTAAAAAGGTTTTTAAGTTGCTGCAATCGGGAAGCAACTGTGGCTCGTGTTATTTTACTTTCGGATGCAGATGCCTGGTGTTTGAGAACGTAATAATGCGAGATCATTATATTCTGGGAGGTCATTATATTCAACCATTTTGATGACAGACTTTGGCTCATTTCAGAATGACCAAACCAACATTTGAGATGCTGTGCCATGAAATTGGTCAGCTGGTTAGTCCAGTTATCTTATCGTCTTAGTTTATGTGCATGTCTTCTTATCAGATAAAAAATGATCCGCCCGAATTGAGTACTCAAATTTTTATGCGCATTGTTAGAATTTATGCGCATCTTGTCATTTCCATTCAGCATTCAATCTACTTTTAAATAGATCAGTTCTTTTACAACAAGATGGTGTAGTTTTGACCATCAGGGCAGCCAAACATTGACTCCCATGTTTCAACTAATCATGAAGCTCACACACTTGCACATATTGTTACATTATTTGTTTAAATGCACTGTCTCATGTTTTTTTATATATATATTTCTTAGGCGAGTTCTTTTTGAAGAATCTGCTGGAAAAGAGAAAGACTGAAGACACCAGAGCGGCAGCAGAGTAAAACTGCTAAACATCACCTGTCTATCCTCTCTCTTTCCCTGCAGTATAAACACTATTTAAGGGATAGTTCACCCAAAAATAAAAATTATGTAATCATTTACTCATCCTCATGTCATTTTTTTTTTTTTTTTTAACCAGGTTTGGAACAACATGAGGTTGCGAGTAAATGTAAGTTTTCATTTTTGGGTGAACTATTCCTTCAAGTATACACATCACAAAATAAAATAGTTGCATTAACATTCTTTAAATGGACATATTTGATTGTTTTAGAAATGGATTAACGATCTGTATATTGTGTATCATCCAAGTAATATACCGTGGTATGGAAAAGTTTGGGCACCCCTGTACATTTTCATGATAAGACATTTCAGTTAAATATATCATATAGGAGACAAACACAGTGATATTTGAGAAGTGAAATAAAGTTTATATTATTTATGGAAAGTGTGCAAGAATTATTTAAACTAAATTATGCACGTGCATAAATTTAGGCACCCTTGTCATTTTATTGATTTCAACACCTTTAGCACTAATTATTAGAACTCAAAATTGGTTTGGTAACCTCAGTGACCCTTGACCTCCAAACACAGTTAAATCCAATCATGAGAAAGGGTATTTAAGGAGGCCAATTGTAAGTATTTCTCCTCTTTGCATCTTCTCTGAAGAGTGGCAACATGGGAGCCTCAAAACAACTCTCAGATGACCTGAAAACAAAGATTGTTCAACATCATGGTTTAGGGGAAGGATACAAAAAGCTGTCTCAGAGATTTAAGCTCTCAGTTTCAACTGCGAGGAACATTGTGAGGAATTGGAAGACCAGAGGCACAGTTCTAGTGAAGGCCCGAAGTGGCAGACCAAGAAAAATCTCAGATAAGCAGAGGCGCAGGATGGTGAGAACAGTCACAGTCAACCCACAGACCAGCTCCAAAGACCTACAACATCATCTTGCTGCAGATGGTGTCGCTGTGCATCGTTCAACTATTCAGCGCACTTTACACAAGGAGATGCTGTATGGACGAGTAATGCGGAAAAAGCCTTTTCTCTGCTCACGTGTCGATTGAGGTATGCTAAAGCACATTTGGACAAGCCAGCTTCATTTTGGAATAAGGTGCTGTGGACTGATGAAACTAAAATAGAGTTATTTGGGCAAAACAAGGGGCGTTATGCATGGCGGAAAAAGAACACAGCATTCCAAGAAAAACACTTGCTACCTACAGTAAAATTTGGTGGTGGTTCCATCATGCTGTGGGGCTGTGTGGCCAGTGCAGGGACTGGGAATCTTGTTAAAGTTGAGGGTCGCATGGATTCCACTCAATATCAGCAGATTCTGGAGAACAATGTCCAGGAATCAGTGACAAAGTTGAAGTTGCGCCGGGGATGGATCTTTCAACAAGACAACGACCCCTAAACACTGCACAAAATCTACTAAGGCATTCATGCAGAGGAACAAGTACAACGTTCTGGAATGGCCATCTCAGTCCCCAGACCTGAATATTATTGAAAATGTGTGGTGTGATTTAAAGCGGGCTGTCCATGCTCGGGAACCATCAAACCTGACTGAACTGGAGATGTTTTGTAAAGAATGGTCCAAAATACCTTCCGCCAGAATCCAGACTCTAATTGGAAGCTATAGAAAGCGTTTAGAGGCTGTTATTTATGCACAAAATATTGAGTTAATTATTCTTTTGTGGTGCCTACATTTATGCACATGCCTAATTTAGTTTAAATAATTCTTGCACACTTTCCATAAATCATATAAACTTTATTTCACTTCTCAAATATCACTGTGTTTGTCTCCTATATGATATATTTAACTGAAATTTCTTATCCAGACAACCAATGATTTATAAAGGAAAATCATGAAAATTTACAGGGGTGCCCAAACTTTTCCATACCACTGTAAATAGAATATGTTCAATTTAAACTTGTCAAAATACATGTTAATTGTGCATTTTGTTTGTTTCAGCCATGGTTGTCTTCCATATTTTAAGTCTGTGAAATGAATAGACGACAGACAGTGCTTCTTTGGTTGGTCCATATTTATTTTAGAAATTAGTTTTCTGCAATCATTGTACATGACAATTACAAACCTGTACAGTAAGAGATGATTTTATAAAAGCTACAGACGTGACTCTACAATAACTAATACACATTGCAGGTCCGACAGTATATATCAAAAGATTAATAAATGATTAATAACTGGGTGACACAAACAGCTGGTGTATTCGCATGCCAGATTTAAGGCAAATGTTTCCCACATATGTCCCAAAATTACCATTCCTCACCAGTTTTGAGCACAGTTATATATATATATATAACTATATATATGTTTTTGTTGATATATGTGTGTGTGTGTATATAATGAACATTCTAAAAAAAAAAAATATCTAAGAATCATGATTTAAAACAAACTAAGACAGATGATAAAGTCTTTAAAACATTAAATCGCTGCATTTTGCTAACGGATTTGAGAGATAAAACTCAGTCTTAAAAAAAAACATTAAACAGCTCAACACACACAGAGCACATGCATTTTTACAAACAGAGTCTGTAGTTTTCCAGGAACGGTCACAAATTAATTTGGTTTTCTTAGCAAAAGACTTTAATCAACATAAAGTGCACATGCATGTGTGTGTGTGTCAGTGTCTTAGGCTTTGGCTTTCTTGATGGGTGGTTCATTGATTCGTGGAGCTCCTCCAGATGGTGTGAAGGGGATTCGGGTCGTTACCTTCTTTCCAATGGTCTCGATCTATGCAAAACACAACATTAAACCATGTAAACTAATGAAGTGAATAAAATGAGTCAGAGAAGTGGGTCCAAACATAAACGTGTTAAGTGCACAAATAACTACTGACCTGAAAGCCAAAGTTCTGTAGTTGAGTGTGCAGATGGTCCAGGACTCGTCGTCCATCAAAGATAAATGCTGGTTTCAACATCTTGTGATATATTTTCTCATAATCCAGATCCTAAAAACAAACATAATACTTAACCATAAATAAGTAGCACAATGTACCACAAATAAACGGCACCTATTTGGAAATGTTTGAACAACATGGGGTTTAGAGTGATGTCACACAATAGCGTGTTTTTTTGTGTGTGTGCGCCATGTACCTTAAACATGTCCCACTCAGTGCAGATGACCAGGGCATGTGCACTTTCACACGCCTCGTATGGGTCTGACGTCACCGTTACAAGATCACAAACTGTAGACAGAATGAGAGTCAAATTAGACAGAAACACAAAGACACAATAAACTTTGTCCCGCATTCCTAGACAGTTTCAGCATGACACGGCACTGTCTTTCTCTCCTATCATTCAAAGAGACCTAAAGCACAGTTTTATCTGCTCAACACACATACCTCTCTCTGGGCTGTCTCCGGAGATGCTGGGTTGAGACAAGTCCAGGATTATCTGCTCCTTTAGCACTTTAGGGTCATAAATATGCAGCTTGGCTCCTTCATCCATCAGATACTTAGAGATATAGATACTGGACGACTCTCTGAAACACACATGCACATAGGATGGACTTAGAACACAAGACTCTCGTTTACAGACTAATTATGATTCCATTGGCAAACTAGTGTAGGACAGTAGCAAAAAAAAAATGCACTGCAAGTCATCTTGGGCAAAGATAAATCTCACTCAATTGTTGGGGTTATATTGTTTGAGAAAAAAAATAAACCAGTTAATAGAGTAACTTTCATTCAGAAAACAAATAGCAATATTTAATTAGCATATTTTTGAGCTACCAAAGAAAATACGTCCAAACAGAATAAACTAACTGTAGTGCATCTCTGAGCAACACAAATTAGCCATGTTTTCCTCGTAATTTAATCAGTGTGAATGAATTAACTGAGTGAATAATTCAGTGACTCACTCAAAAAGCCAATCAGGGTTTCAAAAATTAACACCAACTGTGATCAACTGTGGCGGGTAACGCGGTCAAATCACTAACCAATTTGGCAGGTTACTTATATTTACTCACTTTGAAGTTCGTGAAAGCCAAATCTGCGCAGATTTAGTGCAAATTCTCAACTCGTCAGTCGATACAACGCATTGCGCAGAATCTGTGCATATCTGGCTTACTTGAACACACGTCACTATGCAACAAATAATGGCGCTCTTCATTTGCATTGAAGCAATGGCAAAGATGAAAAAGTAAACAAGTTTGCAGAAAGATATTGTTATTTTCCAACATCCTACATTTTTTTATGGACTTGTACTGTATTGATCTGTCCCCCTAAAACACATTTTTGGTGATGAGGATGAAAGAGGAAAGGAGGAGACAGCTAGATGACAGGATTTAGTTTGAATAAGAAATCACATGTATGAAATCCAAATTTTATAACACACACACACACACACATACATGTCGACCTCCGATGCAAAAGCCTTTAAAAGCAACCTCTGTCAAAAATTAGATAATATTGAGTGAATGCTCTCCGCACATAGTAGACGTTCATCAAATACTTTCAAATCAAACTCACTAAATCCCAGCCTCAGCCCATTCAGAAATGCCGGTACTTGGGTAGAAACCTATACATAGGAGCCTGATAAAAATGTTAATATTAAACAAAAACTTTAGATGGACTGAGAGGCTTTTGAAGTATTCATTCAGTATTCAAGTATTATATATATAAGTTAGTAGAAGTTCTGAATGGCCGGTAACTTAAAAATGTAGTAGCCAAATTGGCCGATAAATGGAAAAGTTCATTTCAAAGCCTGAAGTAAATCATTTGCCACGGCCTACTAGCCGATCGATGTAACTTGCAAAAAGTCGCTGAAAAATCCCTACCAAAAATGCAAAGGCTAACTGTCTGTCTGGAACATGCAAACAAAGAATAATAGGGGAGGAATAATCTGCAGAGTCATGTTTCTGAGTCGATACACATGAAGAGGCATGACTTGTTCTCATTAACTCTAGATAAAGGTCATGGGTGGGATGGGCACGCTTGGCATGTGCTGAGTTGTTTTAAGTGTGCAAGTCTTTAAATAGGAGATAGTTCAAACAAGAAAACTTTATGTAACCTTCATTACACAAAGTTGATGATCAACTCATGCTCTGACATCTCACAGTCTGTCTGTTTTGTAGGTAAAAGAGAGAGAGACAGCTTTTGACTTCTCACATAATAATTTGTGATAAAGCGGTCATAAATTAAAATGACTGGTTCAAAGTATCCCTGGCTGCATGTACCTGGTGTCTCCCGTGTCCTTTTTGAAGGAGAAACCTAACAAGGCGATTTTCTTCCCTGTAACTGTGTTAAACAGGCAGTCAATGATCCGACAGGCAAATCTCTTTCTCTGATATTCGTTCATGTCTATCACCTGCACATACAGAAATACAAAGTAAAAGATTAGACAAAAACAATCAAAATAATTTTTTGATATCAAATTGTTACTGTAGTTGCTGTTTGAAAGTTCATCAGTTACAATTACAATATATTACAATTTAAAATAATTGTTTTCAATTTTAATACATATTAAAATGTAATTTAATCCTTTGGTGACAAAGCTTAATTTTCAGCATCATTACTCCAGTCTTCAGAGTCACATGATCCTTCTAATATGCTGATTGGTGCTCAAGAAACATTTCTTATTATTAAGAATAGAATGTTCAAAAGAACAGCATTTATTTAAAATAGAAATCTTTTGTAACATTATAAATGCTTATACCAGGGGTTCTCAACATTGGCACTTTCCAGAAGAGTTTTGCTGTGCTCACGCCATGTTGTAATTACCATAAATAAAACTCGGTATGCTTTCGAACCACTCTCGCGGTACTTTGATGTCATACACTGATCTGCCTATGCAGGAAAGTGGATCTCGAAAGCCTATACGGTCACTTTTGATCAATTTAATGCATCCTTGTTGAATAGAAATATTCATTTGGTAGCGCTTTATTTTAGTGTCCTTGATACATATGTTACATGTACTTACCATTGTAATAATAGTACATTATGCATAATTACATGGAACTAACCCTCAAACAAATCCTAATCCTACCCTAACCCTATAGCAAGTACATGTAGTTGCTTAATATTACTCAGTTCTTAAATATATAATTACACTGTAACAATGACACCTTAAAATAAAGTGTAACCATTTATTTCTTTAAAAACATTTGAATGGTAGTGCAAGTCGGTATTTGCTTAAAAAAAAAAATCATCCCCCTCACAGTTCTCAAGTAATCTCAAGTGCACCTGCACATATTTAAACTTGCTGTTTGTTCATGTAACAACCAATGATGTTTGGTACCATTTGATGACTTTTGGAGAGATTAAAGCTGCCTTGATGCAAATTTTCCAAAATGCCAACATATGCCACCAAGCAGGCCCGGTTCTAGGATTGCGTGACTAGGGGGGCATTTCCAAAACTTGGTGGGGCAGCATTATTTTGTAGTGTTGGTTGGTCACACTTGATTCGATTTATGATTCATAGGTTTTGTCAAGCAAAAGCTTCTTTTTTTTTTTTTTTTTTGCAAAGTCAAAATGATTCACTTTGGTTTCTAATGAAATTGTATTAAATACAAAAAAATTGTATACTTTCTTTGTCTTGCAAGAAAAATAAACTACTTAGGATTGTTTATTGCACCGAGAGTAATTTGAGAGGAACTTTAAATATATGTACAGTTCAAGTCAAATTATGTTTGTATACATATAGACCATTTAAACTGAATTTACACAAAAGATCCACTTCAAAAGTTTACATATGCTTGATTCTTACTTCTTAATAGTGTGTGTTGTTACCTGGATGATCGTAAGCTGCAAACATGCAATGATGCTCAAGGCAACACACAACATTTGAACGGGATGATTGGAAATTGTTCTTATTTTACTGCCCCGCAGAAGCTACATAAAATATTTGCATATTTTCCAGAAGACATAAGAATAATTTACCCTCCAATCATACCCTCCCTCCTCTGCAAATGTTTACACCCCCTGGATTTAGATTTTTTTTTTTTTTTTTGCCTTCTGGAACATCAGTAAAAGTTTTCAGTAATGACATACACTACTGAGAATCAATTTAAAAGTATGTAAACTTTTGACCTGCTTAATTTGTGTAAATGCAGATATTATTATATGTTGTGGACTATATGTAAACATCTGTTATAATAAAACATTTTCGTTGCAGTGCTAAATAAAAAAAACATTAATTTATGATCTCTCTTATTTATTTATTTTACATTATTGATATTTTGCAGATTCTGCCAGGTGCATGTAACTTCTGACTTCAACGGATAACAAAGAGTGCAATATGCTGATAAAATATTTTAGAGCTGTGCATAACTGAGCAAAACTATTCCATATTTTACTAGAATAGTTTCATATTTGTAAAAGTTTTTAATGTATTTATTTTCAAGATTTTTTTCATGTCCTGGAAATCACAATTTTCAAAATTCCAAGTTTTGAACATCATGATGTGTGAGCGTTTAAATAGAGTTAATAGCTAGCGATAAAAGCGATCAGATATGAGGTGTGCAAAAGCCTTGAAAAACTGGTCAGAAAAAGGATGTGGATTATTAAATCAGTATTCAAATTGAGGTTTACCTGTTGCCAGTATGAAGCAACCTCTGGGAGATTCAGTGCCTCACACAGATACACCAAATTTAGCACATCCTTCTGAAAACAACTTCCTCCAAAACCTGATTCAGACACATACATATTAAGGCAATTTTAATTCTCTTTAATCTCATTCTATTATTTCATTTTGAACACTTTTACAAAGCAAAAAACTTCCAATAATGTGGAACTGAGATGGGGTAAAAACAAATGCACTGACCCACGCTGGCTTTGAGGAACTTGCTCCCAATGCGCTGATCCATGCCGATGGCTCTGGCCACCTCCTCAACATCAGCGCCAGTAGATTCACACAGGGCAGAGATGGAGTTTATACTACTGATGCGCTGAGCCAGGAATGCATTCGCTGCCTAGAACATGTACAAAATATGAATTGAATGAATTTTACATATCAAATTAAAGGTTTGGCTAACTCATTCACCTGGGAGGTTTGGTTCGATTAAAGCAACTCTGGTGCTCTGTTAGTGCGGTTCAATTGAACAAGTGTGAACCTTGGTGCGCACCAAACAAGTCAACCAAGACCCCAAGTTCTCAGCTGGTAAAAATACTATCGTGTCTATGCACATACAACAAGAACAGGTTTTTTTTTTTTTTTATCTTTAGGTTCTGTGTTAAACAAGACTGTGAACACACCCTAATTATACACCTAACATGTACATACCAATTTGGAAAGTTCAGAGGACCAGGTGTTGGTGGTGATTATGCGTGATTTGGGGACCCAGTGCTCATAAACTGCACAGAGAGCACTGATAGCCCTTTGACCCTCTGGAGTCTCATCTCCACCAATCAGAACACGATCTGGGTCCTTCAGGTCCTTCACTGCTGTACCCTCCGCAAGGAACTCTGGGTTAGAGAGAACCTGTAATCAAAGGCGGGAAAAAGGTTGATCATTAACACAGAATAGAATAAACTGTGAAGGTCCACAAACCCAGTTTTAAAAGTTCACGTAAGAGTTGAGAGAGGCAAAAACTTCACAGAAAATGTCTTTCAAAACAACAGCCTAATCCTGATTATATCTACAATTAGATGGTTGTTGTGTAAAAATGTCAAACTGATGTAGAAGCATATTTTACAACACAACTGATTATGTAAAAGTAATTTGTGTGCATACACAAAATGTATTTACAGCATAAAAAAGACACAATAAGGAACAATTTCCTTTAACTATTCTATTTAATACCCCCATTGAGTGCGCACACACACACACACACACACAAACACCCATATGCATATTATATATACATATTTCTTCATTATATCAGTGTATTATTATTATTATTTCTACTATTTTCAACACTGATAATAAGAACACACACACACACATATATATATTTTTGTGTGTGTGTGTGTGTGTTATTATTATCAGTGTTGAAAACAGTTGTCCTAAGTTGTAAGTTTTGTGGACACTGGTATTTTTTTCTAGGATTCTTTGATGAATAGAAAGTTTAACAGCATGTATTTGAAATAAAAATTTCTATAACAAAATAAGTATCTACTGTCACTTTTGATCAGTTTAATGTGAATGATTCCAGTGAATACTTGTACTTGAGAAAATGTATCACTGCAAAAAAAGCAAAAAGGTGATTAAATAAAACTGTGAATGGTGACGGCACCTAAAACACATTATATATTATTTACAATTTAACCTAAAATTTTTATGTTAAAAAAAAAAAGCTCATGGACATTATTTTTTATTGGTCACCTTCCCCATATATAAGCACAGGAATATTTAGACGTTCACACATACACACCTGTAAGTTGAGGCTGGGTTTGGTGTTTGCATCAAATATCCTGCGGATGCTCTCAGCTGCACGGACCGGAACTGTGCTCTTCTCCGTAACAATTTTATACCCGTCCGACATCTCCACGATGCGGCGTGCACATGCCTCAATAAACTTCAAGTCAGCAGCGCGACCTTTGCCCATACCGTACGTCTTAGTTGGGGTGTTTACCTGAGGAGAGAGAAAGATATTATAGTCTGTGCACACTACAGACCAACAGGTATATGCACAAACACATTAAAATAGTTTGTTGCACTCACAGAAATAAAGACCAGATCTGCCTCTTTAATGGCAGAGTCGATATCTGTGGAGAAGAAGAGGTTCTTCCCACGACAAGACAACACCACTTCATTCAGACCCGGCTACAACAGCAAGAATAAGAGAGACATTCACAACTGGTTATGGTCATTTCTCATTAAAAAGAAGACATTTCACACTTGGATATTTCACCCAAACATTAAAATTGATCATTTACTCACCCTCAAGTTCTTCCAAGCCTGTATGAATTTCTTTTTTCTGCTGAACAAAAAAAGATGATAGTTTGAAGAATGTCGGTAACAAAATAGTCAATGGTGCCCATCAACTTGTTTAGTTACCCATATTTTTCAAAATATCTTCTTTTGTGAGAGAGAAGAGAGAAATTCATACAGGCTTGGAAGAACTTGAGGTTGAGTAAATTACAACCGTTTTAATTTTTGGTTTGAACTATCCCTTGTACAAATTAAATCTGTAGTTAGCTAAAGCATTTGAAGTATTTCTTTACATTTTTAAACACTACCAAATGTACTATTTAGGGGTAAAAATATTTTGAATGAGGAAAATATATTTGTGTGCACCTTTAACTTGGATAGTTAGAGTCCCTGTAGCGGGGGACCACTTGGCTCGCTTTTTATTTCATATTTTAGTAATCATCATAAATTAGGTGTCATTCGAATGCTTAAACTCTCAAAATTAATCCTGTGAAAACCATTTTGAAATTGGACATTGCATTAGTATGGGAACAGTACTTTAAATCCGTTTAGAGGGGCTCAATTTTGGTGATATGAACTTAAAACTTTGGAAACGACTTGATTAGAAACGTTGCTTTGATTTTCTAGACATTTTAAAGAAAAACGTTTTTGTAAAATATATATTTTGTGTTAAATACATAAAAAACGTTATATAATTGAATTGTGTTATGGTAAAACCTTTTTACCCTTTTTGCTTTAAAAAAATAGGTCTGTACTCCAAGGCATTCATAACATTACAAACATTTAAGATCAGATTTATGCTCACAAAGGGGGTGAAAGTTAACAGGTCAACCGCATTATTGCTTTTGCGTTGTTACCTCATAGATGGGCAGGGTATCAGAGTTCCAGGCTTTGATCCGGGTTTCATTAACATCCACCACCGTTACTGTGATCTCGGGACACATGCTGGCAATGACACTACATGTCGGGCCACCAACATACCCAGCGCCTATACAGCAAATCTTTTTAATCTGAAACATCTGAGAAGAGAGACAGATGGAATCAAAGTGACAGTTTATGGCCATAAATGGTGTACAACAGATTTTGTGATGATTATGAATGGCCTCTTATTAACCAGCCGATTACAATTCATCCTCTTCAGCAGGGATCCAGGGGCTCATGAGGAGGTCAGTGGTAAGTATCATATTACCGTACTAACTCCAGGGGACATTAAAGGGACAGTTCACCCAAAAATGAAAATTCTGTCATTGTTTACTGACCTTCATGTCTTTCCAAACCCGTTAGACTTTCGTTCATCTTCGGAACCCAAATGAAGAACTTTTGAATGAAATCTGAGAGCTTTCTGACCCTCCATTGCCACACGCAACTACAACATTGAATCATTGATGCTTCAAAAAGAGATCATAAGACTAATCCATATGAGCGGTTTAGTCCAGTTTTTCTGAAGAGACTCGATCGCTTTATATTATTTATATGAACAGTTTTGATTGAGGCTTTTTAAACATTGATCTGCAAACATAAACCAAATCTGCTTGACAAGCAAAAACAAACCTCATTGGTTCTTGCGGAAGCTCAAAGGCGCTGCGTAACACGAGAATGAGCCTCATTGGTTCTCACACGTCAAGCAAACATGCTTGAGCTTCCTTTTACCACAACTGATGTGTGAGTTGATGAATGTTTAAATGTGAATAAAAGCCTAAATTCAATCTGCTCGTCATATAAAGTGATCGTGACTCTTCAGAAAATTTGAACTAAACCGCTCAATTTATATGGATTAGTTTTACAATCTCTTTATTAACTTTTTGAAGCATCAAAGTGTCAGTTGCATAGCTGTCAATGGAGGGACAGAAAGGTCTTACATTTCCTCAAAAAGATCTTCATTTGTGTTCTAAAGATGAATGAAAGTCTTACAGATTTGGAACAACATGAGGGTGTGAGTAATTAATGACAGATGTTCATTTTGGGGTGAACTGTCCCTTTAAGTACTGATGAGAAGTCCGGCTCCTTTGCAACACTCTTCTATACTGTCTATGGCAAAACTCAGCGTCCCAAAATCAGATTCAGTGATTATTTTATATAGTATATGTAATATATTATATATTCAGTGATCTCTTAAAAAATTATTAAATGAATCCCTATTCTAAAATCAACTCGGTCTCGTTTGTTTGTTAAATTTGTAAAACCTAAAACATTTTACATTGTTTTTCAAAATAATAATAAAATAAATTTGAATATTAAAAGTGTATATAAATTATATTTCACCCCATCAGTCTAATTCTCAATTCAGCAATCCTCTGTTCAGCGGCTGTTGACTCGACAATCACTCAAGACTGATTCAACCCGATTCGCAAACAAATCATTCAGAGCCGTTTTGAGAAACCGTCAGCTAAGAGATTCATTGAAAATATTCGACTCAAAAGAACGAACCGTTACGCAATTAACGTTTATGCCATAAATTGACTAATAAGAACCAGAAGATCCGCTTTTTAAGATAAAAGTGAACACATTTCCCCCCAAAAAAAGTTTTATAGATGATGCCTGTCGATGCTTTTAACATGTAAAATGTAATGAAATGTATTATTTATTTGATTAATTATGTTCTCATGATGAATACATGGTTATTTGAACTCAACTTTTATAACTGATCTGTTCAATAATTTAACTTATAGACTTAAAGAATATGATCAGTTCAGATTCTGTACAGCTTCAACCACACACTTTAATTTCAATGAGTTCAATAAGATCCACTTTAAAATATTTTTAAGAGAAATAAATAAATAGTTATAAATCAATCACACAGACTTGCCTTGTCTCGCAGAAGTTCTTCAGTTAAACCACTCCTCAGTGTGAATCAAGGCTGTGCAGGTGAGGTTCCTCCGTCTGAGGTGCCTTGTTCCCGAATGAATAAAACTATTATATCCTTGATATATAAACTAAGGAAGAACACACACACACATTCACGCGTCCGCACACACACACACATTCATATACACACACACACACACACACACATACACACCCACCCACCGGGAGGAGGATAGCAACGTAAACACTTCTGAGAGGGGCGGGCATGGGCGTCTGCTTCCGGGGCATGAAGTCTTTTCAAACTAAGAGCCTCGTTAACTTCAACAAGAGCAAACTAAATCTTAATTTAATCTTAATGTCTGTGATTTAAACCGAGCAAATGAAATGTCATAGAACGAAACGTTTTCTTTTTACTATTTAAATGTCATTTATCAAGCTCCTAAATAAAAATATGACCAAATTTAATATTGGGCACTTGCCATTTGACATGAATTTCATTACAGCGAAACATGCGTGTGGATAACGGAGACGTTTCAGCAGCAGCAGCAGCCAATCAGTGACTGGGACGTATTGACGTAATATCTAAGGAAATCATTAGTGGTCTTTTTTGACGCAGATATTATTATTGAGAGTAGAGTCATACTAGCCCGTTCAAATTAGAAACGTGTAAAAAGACACACATTACAACCAATAAAACGTCCCCCATACATACATTAGACAAAAGAAAGGCAAAACAAAAAGTGATGCTATTGTTTATATTTATTTTTAAGTACCCAAAAGTGCATAGATCAGTTTCATTAGAACAGTGTACATAGACAGAATTCATTTTACATGCCCTGAAATCCACACCACCACCTTAACTGAACCTTCCAGAAATCATTAGTCTGTCCAATTAATCAAATTGACTTTTGTGCCATTAAGACATTCTAACATTTTCATTTTTTCACAGACCTGAACAGACAGGGAAGTTTCCCAGGAAGTTCAATCACACTTGAAATCGAGCAGATTAACATTGTATCTTTGGTGTTTTTCTGGAGCTTCGCCTAGTGTACACAAACGTAAAGGTGCCAAAACCAAAGTGCTAGTTGGTAGATTTGCCTTTAAGCTTATGCTCTTCACAAATATTACCAAAGTAACCCATTTAAATCTTATTTTGAACATATAAATCTTGTTTTTAGATTTTCATCACTGAAATTTGGCAGATTCCCCATACAATTTGCCTAACTATTCTAGAAAGTATAGCAACATAATGATTCCAGAGCAAACGCAACAAAACTCTGTTCAGATTGGCATTTAACAGTCTATACTAGCAGTTGCACTAACGGTTTTTATACATGAAGGATACATAGACTGTCATAGTCTTCAGGGTGGAGATGTCTGCTTTGGATCAGATCTCAGACCATTCCCGAACACCCAAACATTCACACAGCCATGACTACAGTGCCAAGTAAATACTGGAATACTCCCATTTAATTATTTCCTCTTGCACAAATTTTTGAAATTTAAGTAGTCTTTGTCAACCTCAAATGTGTGAATCATTTCAAGTACATCTGTATTCAGAATGACCCAATAAGCCAATGGCATCATGTCTGTGAAGTCATCATAGCTTTGGAATGTATAAGCTACCAAAGGACAAGAAATATTATTCCCTCCGCCTCAGTCTCCTTGAAAATAACCCAAATCTCTTGATGACACACGATAACTAGGTAACCTCTAGATTGCAATTTATATACAGTCTGATCTAGGTTAAGTGTCATTACATAAGCGTATATGTTATTTTAACAACTTGCTAAATACCTAATAAGGCTTTATAATAAAAACAGAAGAAGTAAGAAATTGAAGACTGAGATACATAAACCTGAAAATCATCAGACTCTAACAATTCACCACTTGAACAACTTTCTTTTCTAGCTCCCTCTTTTGAAACGCAACTCGCATTGTAGAAACACCTGGTTATCCAAGAGTCTGTGTAGATCACCCTCTCAATATTGGACTAAAGAATTTGGAATCAGGAATACTGACAAATGATTAAGGAAACTAACAAGTTATACTGGTCACAGTAGCTGATCAGGTGGAAGCTGGATTAAAAGATCTAATCTTTTGTGCAGGGTTAGTCCACTGGGGGTGCTGGTGGCTCTCTGCCATGATTCTAAATAAGAAGAAAAAAAATCCATCCAATGACAATAAGAATTACAATATTAATCAAGTGATTCAAAGTTAAAGCAGCCCATAATGCAAATGAGATGATTTACTGATGGTTAAAAGCTGTATAAAGGATGTATATTTGCGACACTTTCTGATTACCGTTATCATGTGGAGGTCATTGAGTTTGATTACGGCTTACTTATAAGTGATAACTGACACAGTTTAATCATTATAATGCTCATTCATTAATGATTTGAGGGAGTTTGTCTGGCATGACTTACGCCATGGGGAGTGGAGGGTTTGCCGCTGGTTGAAGAGCCCCTCAAGCTGGCTGGGCGGAACAGAAAGATCACGAGAGCTAGAACTAGCCATCCAATAATAATCATGGGCAGAGTGATGTCCCCTTCTACTGAGGAGCTGGGGCCTGGTACTGCGTACATACAAAACTCAATTTAAAACAATAACACACAGCATGTATGCTATGTGTTATTTGCCTATTTTTTAGAGACGGACGGACTTACTCTCCTGAAGGCACTCTGTGTCTGTACAGTAGGACTGGGACTGTCTCAGCTTGGAAAGGAATCACAAAGACAATCTTTTATCAAACAGGCTAAACAAAACCACAAAAACATACTATATGGATGAAATGACAACATTGGGATTTTCCCTTGAAGCAGTTTTAGGACAAAACGGATGCTTCTACATTACATTAATTCATAAAACATTAATTAAAATTGAATTTAACTTGTCTAAAACAATCAACGTACGTGTGTATCCCTCTGCAAAATAGCAGTTCCCTGCATATGACATATACATATATTGATATTACATTTTTTCATATTTGTATTTCTGTTTTTATACCGCAAAAAGCATTGATATCTGTTGTTTTTAATAGGGCAAAAACTATTCAAACGTTCCCTCTACAAACAGTTGAATCAAGTGTTATTTTGCCTGAACCAAAGAATCACTAGCGCCCTCTATTGGTCATTCATTCAGACCACAACAGCAAAATTATTATAACACCTAGCATCCTTTTAAAAAATATAGGTCTTTTCTATGATTTTTTTCTAAATGTATCTTAAAGATTTTTTTTTAGAAATTGCCTAGATGAAGTTGGTCCTGTATATGAAGTTCCTTCTGTTATTGCATTGGCTACTACAGCTCTCGAAATCTACTAACCCGTCTGGAACATGGAGGCCCTGTCAGATTGGCACACATCCAAATGACATTGCATCTAAATGCCTTTCTACACCGTTTTTGCAATAATTAATTAGTATCATAGCTTCATTAGCAACTGTTAAATTCATTCACTTACAACTCTTTCTCTATATAATAAAAATTCCTGACACTAGTTTTTGAAAGAAATCTCTTATGCTCACAAAGGCTACATTTGTTTGATAAAAAAAAATATTGTAAAATATGATGACAATTTAAAATAACTGTTTTCTATTTTAATATATTTAAAAATGTAATTTATTCCTAAAATGGCAAAGCTGAATTTTCAGCATCATTACTCTAGTCTTCAGTTCAGTGTCACGTGATCCTTCAGAAATAATTCTAATATGCTGATTTGGTGCTAATTATTAATTATTATTGGTGCTCATTTACTAATAATGTTTTTTATTGGCTGCTTAATGTTTTTGAGGAAATTGTGATATATTTCCTTTCAGAATTCTTTGATGAATAGAAAGTTCTTATATCTTATAGAAAATATCTTTTGTAAATGTCTTTACGGCCACTTTTGATCAATTTAATGTGTCCTTGAATAAAAGAATAAAATAAATATTCTGAATAAAAGTATTAATTTCTTTTCTTTTCTTTCTTTAAATCTTACTCCAAACTTTTGTATGATAGTGTATCACAATTTCCACAAAAATATTAGGCAGCACAAACTGTTTTCAGAATTGATAATAAATGTTTCTGGAATTTTACTGGAATTTTCATCAAATAAATGTAGCCCAGATGACCATAATAGACTTCTTTCAAACCCATTAAAAAAAAAAAAAAAAAAAAAAAAAAAAAAAACATAATTATTTCAAACTGTTGACCAAAATCTTTTTGTACCAAGAAAAGAACAGAAATCCAATATGAGGACAGGGTCCATCTTAATTCTTCACTTTTCTTTCAGATCCTACAGATCAATGTATCAATAAGTTTCAATAGAATTAATCTGATTCATTTCTAATAGCAGATCCAGAGAAGGCACACAAATGAAGCACAAATTGTTTTGCTATTATTACAATTTGATGGTGAACTCACCAGGTTGATAAGTCTCCTCATGGCATGTTCATGAGAGCAAATGCACTCACAGGGGTCATAACCTCCTTCTGCCATCCTCTCCTGAATAAGACACAATTCACACACATTCCAGACACTAATAATTATTTTAAACACACACAGAGACATTTAGCTCAAATCTACATGGGTGTGATGAATTAGAAAGGTTTCACGTGGGAAGGTCTATAGGACTCATTTGAAATTCAAATAAATACAAATCTGTGGTAAACTAGCTACTTTAAATACTCAAAAGTCTATTTTTGGCCTGCAGTTAATGATCTCTAGACTAACTGAATATATATATATATATATTAGTGCTTTCAACGTTAACGCATGCAATTCATTTTTTCCAGTTTAACGCGTAATTTTTTTTTTTACAATTAAAGCAGCATCCATTTTTCTGTAATTCTTTGGCTAGCGTTACATTATATGATCTTTTATTCATGCAAATGCTTTTAAACCATTCAATAAATGTATAATTTATGCAGTGCAGACTCTTTGATAACTTTATTTAATTTATGTATAGCCTAAGTCCTACCTGTTAGACAGTAAGGGCACAGGTAAATATGACATTTATATGATTGTTTTAAATTCACTTATTTTAAAAGTTGTTGTATTTTTTGAACCCTAATAAATGTAAAAAAAGAGCTGTTAATAGCTGTTAATTACACTGTATTGTTGAATGGCTATAATTAATGTTTAAAATTGAAAAACAATATACATTTTTATAGAGACATCATTAGCAGTATTAGTATTAGTTATTCTGGCCTTCATTCATGAAAAGATGCCATTAAATAAATATTTAAAATATACTGTCTTTTTTTTATTTTTTTCTACATTAATTTGGAGATTAAATGTGAAATTATTACATTATAAAATATATTAAAAACGTAAGTGTTTTAATCGCAGTTAATCACAGAAAAATGTAATCGATTGACAGCACTAATATATAAAGTGCTATGCATAAGTTTAGACACCCATGCTAAAGTTGACTAAAAAGAGGAATAAAAAAATCATCTTTTGGAAATTGAACTTAATGCCTTAATTTAAAAAATGAGGAAAAATCCAACCTTTAAGGACACCAATTTTCTTTGTGAATGAATAATGTATCGTAAATAAATAAATGTTTTTCCTTAAAATACAGGGTGCATAAGTTTGGACACCCCTATGTTAAATTCCCATAGAGGCAGGCACATTTTTATTTTTAAAGGCCAGTTACTTCATGGATCCAGGATACTATGCATCCTGATAAAGTTCCCTTGGCCTTTGGAATTAAAATAGCCCCACATCATCACATAGCCTTCACCATACCTAGAGATTGGCATGGTTTTATTTCAGTTAGCCTAATAGCTAGTTTGATTTGCATTGAGAGATGATCTTATGGAAAGTACTCCATGCCGATCTCTAGGTATGGTGAAGGCTATTTGATGATGTGGGGCTATTTTAATTCCAAAGGCCAAGGGAACTTTATCAGGATGCATAGTATCCTGGATCCATACATGGCATAGGCTCGCTGTATTAATATGTTTAAGTGAGATACTGTGATGGGCGCTTGTCAATTATGAAAATGTGTGCGCGCTCCCATTAAATTAAGTTTTTAAATTAAGCTACAATGGAGTACTATAGTAAAAATGTACATTCCTGTATTTAGTTGTCAGGGCAGTCAAGTCCTAGCTTAATACCATAAACTCTCTCAAAACTCGACGCTTGTTTGGTGCGTTTTAATAAGTGGGAGTAGCCTACGAATATACGAAACTGTTAACAAATAAAGTCAGGTTTCAGGGAAGGACGACGCTGGGATAATTTACTGTACTTTTCACAAAATAGCACGACAAAAAGACGTTTGATGCACATTTCTTGTTTTTTTTTTTTTTTTTCAGCTAACATTAACGTTACGTTTTTTCAAAACTTTGTTCTGTTTTGTTGCTTCCTCTTCGATAACTTCACACTCAACCGGCTGACTTGAATAAACTGTCTATCGAAACAAAAAATATATAAACCGCTCATAAACACAAGATGTATATCGTTGAAGTAATATAAACAAAGAATAAAAACACATTTCACATCATGAAATAACCAAAATATTCTAGCTTAAAGCTGCTTGACGTAGGCTACATTATTTCGATATGGTCTTCGAGGAGGATGAATTATAATTATTCATTAAAGCATCGTAATTAATTGAATCTGCAGACAGCATAAAAAAAAAAACAATAATAAGACCAAATTAAATAAAAAGTTAACCCAAATGGAAAACACAAGATTTGGGTAAACAGATGTCTTACCAATGACTTCGACAACTCACGCGAAGAGATTCAAAAACATTCGCTTTAAAACCAGGAGGACCGATATGTGAATATTGACCCCCGAGAGTCTCCGGTCGACAGGCCGAATCCAGTGCGACTGCTCCCTTGTGTACACTGCTGTTTGGCAATGGGCCGCAGCTCCGGCTGATGTTCCGTCTGTGTTTTGATAAGGATCAGGGAAGCAAAATTAGGAATGTTACTATGGCGAAGGCTTGGTTCATGAATTGTAATGAGCTTGCGCTGACGGTTTGTTTTGCATCCTTCCTAGGGCTCCCAATTGCGTAGCTTAATTATTATTCATGAGGTAATTCTTCGTCGCTTTAACGTCTACATTATTTCAGCAAATCAGCAAGCAAGGTCGACTGGGCGAACGTAACACCTACTGATTAATATTAATGAGAGAAGCCTTTACTATAGTAGGATTCGTACATTCGTGTGGAGGAATCTTTTTTTACAGTCTATGGGTGGAACTAACAGATGGGAGCCACGTCGCTACATGACGTGAAACGTCGCAGATTTTGGTAAACACTGAAAGGCCGTTGCTTTTCTCACCGTTCGCAGAGCGCATCACCTATTCATTGGTTATCGGCATTCTGTCGGCGGGGTGTAAATAATGAAATGCATAATTGCAGTGCACATCACTGACAGTCGCGCGCGCGTGTGTGTGTGTGTGTGTGTGTGTGTGGGGCTCTTATAATCTAGGGAAATAGATTAGCCACAGCTGCATTAAAAGTTGTCCACATAAAGAAACGAAGAGTAATTTTGAAAAAAAAAAAAATTAAAAACAAAGTAACAAAAATAAAGACTCCATTCATCTCAGTAGCATAATCAGTCCCAGTATGATTTCGTTCAACTTTCTTTCCTCATTTATATGCCTACAGAATTTGCTGCAGCTTTAAAAAAAAAAAAAAAAATATATATATATATATATATATATATATATATATATATATATATAAATAAATATAATAATATAATAAATAATCAATTTTAAATCAATATTTGTGACATGTTTGTGTTGTATTACAGTGAAAACCCATAACAATGATGTAGACTAGGCTATATTACTGATATCACGAGTACAATTACCTGTAAACATTAATGTGAATAATTACTGCATTTGTGGTAACATTCCCCCATGCACAGTTAAGGCAACAGTGACACCAGCATAGAAATACTCATAATTCTGCTTTGCTGAAATTCCAGAATTGTGTTAGACACAATCCCAGTTAACAGGGAACATTCTCAGAACCTCCCAACATTCTGGCAAGGTTGAACAAACATTCTTCCAGTAATGTTAATAGAACATTCGTTCAAAGTTATATGGTCTATGGATCTATATATCGGTCATGCATGGCACATTTGTTTCTGAAACATGTTCCCTTAACATTCGCATACCAAATCATTTTTAAAAATGTACGTTTTGTACATTCAGAGAACTTTCAGAAATAACATGATCAGTGATTGCATTATTAGTGATGACATTACGTGAAATATTTAAACAGTGCATTTTAGGTAAAATAATACTTTTAGGATTTATTTTACTTGCAGCGGGTTGCCTAATGGAAGCCATCATGTTAAGGTCACATGACCAACTGAATACTGCTGGAAAAAAAATATAGAAAATGGCTGATTGCAAAAAATGAATTTCTATGGGATCATAATGTGGTGTTAAATCGCTAAGTATCTAACATGCCAAGTAAACTGACATGCCAATCAGTTAACCTGATATCTTTGTAACTTAAAGCTCATCAAGTGGAGTTAAGAAATCATGTAATGGTGAAAACTTCTTAAAAAGATGAGTAATTTTGTAGGGTGAATAAGGCGTTTTGCACTTTTTACCTCTGCGATCTATACTTCAACTTCACCCCAAAACTTCAGACTAACAATTGACATGTCTCATGATGTTGGCATGATGTTTTCTTATTAAAAACTAAATACACATGATGCTACATGACATGCAACCACTTAGTGTGCTTTGCACCAAAACAATACTTATTTTCTGACAGTTTTTCATAACCAGAGATCACTTTTGGGGGACTGTTATTTAGAGAAGCCTGTCCCCCTGTCGGCATGAAACAGAAGTTGTCTTTCTTCTCTATGTGTATCCAAGTGAAATGGCTTATTGAACAAGAAAAATGAGGGGTGTGACTTGATTTCATCCATCTGGAATT
Source organism: Scardinius erythrophthalmus (assembly GCF_964197995.2). Classification (NCBI taxonomy): domain Eukaryota; kingdom Metazoa; phylum Chordata; class Actinopteri; order Cypriniformes; family Leuciscidae; genus Scardinius; species Scardinius erythrophthalmus. The sequence goes on from NC_138223.1 coordinate 17,798,327, forward strand.
GATTGGATCATTGTGATTTGCTATTGCTGTGATCTCTTGTGATCTCAAGTTTGTGTTTTTTTTTAATGTTTTGAAAGAAGTCAAAAAAAAAAAAAAAGTCAGTGTCACATGATCATCTGATTTGGTGCTCAAGACACATTTCTTATTAATAATGTTGAAAAGAGTTGTGATTCTTCATATTTTTATGGAAACTGATTTTCATGATTATTTGACGAATAGAAAGTTTAAAAGAACAGTATTTATTTGAAGCAGAAATCTTTGGTGACATTATAATTTAAATGTCTTTTCTGTCACATTTGACGGATCATAGTTCAGCCCCAAAAAATCTTACTGACCCAAAACTTTTGAATGGTAATGTTTAATAGATAATTGTGTATGTTACATTAAAATATCTTAATTTATGTTCATTTTCATAACTGACTGATCATTTTGTAGGTTACATTCAAATCACGTAATTTATGTTCATTTTCCATTATACAATTGAGGCCTAAATGATTTACTATTGATTTGGTAATTAAAAAATATAAATTGTTAGCAAAAACATTGCAGGGGTGAGGATGGACAGATGTGTTTTGCTTGTATCACGTGGGAGTGAAACAGATGCATCCACGATATCATGTGACAGCAGCAGCAGCACTCCATAGGGGACTGATACTAGATCTGAAAGCTTTCTGGATCTGTCAAGAGCCCTGCTTCTCTACGCATACTATCTCCACCTGATTCAACAAAGAGAACAAACGCAGTGTTCTAGTGCAGCGTTTGAGTTTTCCAGGCTCTCATTGTGTTTGCCAGTGTTTGTACTGGACTTCAGCGTACTGTTTAGGAGAGAGAGAGAGAGAGAGTGAGCGAGAGAGAGAGAGAGGTGTGAAAGTGAAGCTCTATCAGTCTTTGCGGACTGGGGGTTCAAAAACAGCGGAAGAGAAAGAGAAAGAGTGAGAGAGAGGGGAATCAATCAGCCATGGCAAATATCGCTGTGCAGAGGATCAAGCGAGAGTTTAAAGAAGTGCTGAAGAGCGAAGAGGTTTGCAAAACCTTACTTTACTCTATTTTCTTACCCTTTGAGACCAAACAAAATGACTTTTGGGGATAAACATTCAGAAGCCAATGAGCTAGCTTAGCATGCTAAGCTAATGTTAGCATGAGCTGTTATATGATGGCCTTTAGATACGGAAGTCATACATGAAAATAAACGTACTTCCCTTGATGTTTTAAGAGGAAAGCCTAGTCCGAAATTTGAAAATACTTTATAGACGCTTCAAAGAACGGCTAGATTTGTGATGGCACACGCTGAGCTTTAGCTATGGAGCTTACATGCTAGTTGACATAGTTAGCCTGCTAGCTTCACTAACACTTGTTTAGTGTGCTATAATAATATAAGCACTCGTGTTTATCGCCCATTAATGTATGTTTTATCTTTCAAAATACTTTTTTTATTCTTTTACTTGTCGTGTCAAGACATGTTTGATAAGTGTCAGTTAGCTGCTAGGCTGTTTGAGTAGTTTTCAGTAGTGCAGTACCATGGCTGTTTCTAAACATTTTGAGCTGCCTACCTAGACAGCTTTTTTTGGGAATCATAGGCTCCTATCATGCTGTCTACCTAGGCAGCTCATTATGTTTTGAGACAGCTTCACGACTATATACTGGTCACTTCTTTGTTCTGAGCAATAGAATTAAAGAGAACTACCTTGTCTTACTAGCTAGATGTTTGATTCTGAATTTTTCCTGATCACAGTTACATAACTTTTTTTATCGGTTTCCTTTCTTGTTTTGCTTTATAAAAGACAAGTAAAAATCAAATAAAAGTAGATCTGGTGGATGAAAACTTCACAGAGTTAAAGGGGGAAATAGCAGGACCACCAGACACACCATATGAAGGTAGTGTGACTATTTTTTTCAGTCTTCTTTGTTGCTGCCATGATGTAATTACATTAATGTTGTGGATAAGATAGTAACTTACAAGCTATTTTTCCCCACAGGGGGCCGATATCAGCTAGAAATCAAGATTCCTGAGACATATCCTTTTAATCCACCTAAGGTAATCTCTTTTTCATATTTGATGTTGTTATGATTATTAGTTATTGTGGTAAATATTTAAGGTAAAACATAATCTAGTGTAATTCTATGTGAAACAGGATTTTCAATAGGAAACTAAGGAAAGCATGTAGGTTGGGACTTGATTTTACCAGTCAGGAATATATTGGATAGTTAATAGTGGGTCTTGCATACCATGATGCAGGCAGGTGTTTAAAGACACACAACCATGTTCACTTAATATTAAATATTAAAAAATTCAAAAACGTACTTATTTGTTATCATCTTCTGCACCATTTGAAAGTTACAGAGTGATGAGTATTATTAAGTTTCTAGGGAATAAACTAATTTACCGATTTTTATTTCGTCTGCCACTTGAAAGGTCAAGCTCTTAAAGCTGGATGGATTCTTATGGACTGTCATGGTTTTTATTTTTCATTAGCTGGAAAAATAGTTTTGAAAGTGATTAGAATGACATTGTTTCTTTGTGCCGTTATCATTATTGTTGTGATGTGGACTCTGCTGGTTTTTTTTATATATTTCGAATGATTTCTGCAACTATTTCTTAACTATCGTTATAGTAATCATCCTTGGTGTGAACAGGCCTTTACAGTCTCGAGGAGTCAACACTAGTTGCAAAAATTCAAAGACAAGTCTATAGATTTAACCAGTCTTCCAGACTTAAATTGACTAACACTTGACTTGATTAATATATGAAGCTTGTTTCCGCAGAATAAAACATCTTAAAAGATTAATTGCGACTTTTTATCTCACAATTGCGAGTTTACATCTCGCAATTCTGATTTTATTTCTCAGAATTGCGAGATATAAAGTCAGAATTGCGTGAAATAAAGTCGCAATTGCGTGTTATAAAGTCAGAATTGCGAGATATAAAGTCAGAATTGCGTGAAATAAAGTCGCAATTGCATGTTATAAAGTCAGAATTGTGAGATATAAACTATTCTGAGGTAAAAAAAGAAAAAAAAGTCGGTCTTTTCCCCCCCTTAGAATTGGACGTTATATCTCACAATTCTGAGAAAAGATGTCAGAATTGCGAGATATAAACTCGCAATTATGTGTTAAATTGCGTGAAATAAAGTCGCAATTGCGTGCTATAAAGTCAGAATTGTGTGATATAAAGTCGCAATTGTGAGAAAAAAAGTCAGAATTCTGACTTTAAAAGACGCAATTGCAACTTTATATCTCATAATTCTGACTTTATATCTTGTAATTCTGACTTTATATCTCGCAATTCTGACTTTATAACACGCAATTCTGAGAAATAAAGTCAGAATTGCGAGATGTAAACTCGCAATTGTGAGATAAAAAGTCGCAATTATCTTTTAAAATGTTTTATTCTGTGGCGGAAACAAGCGTCCATAGATTAACTATCTGTGGCAGCTAAACCTATTCATGCAAGAATTACTACTACTGAGTCTGACATTATATAAAAATACCTGCTAGTATATTCTAAATGGGACTGTAGTGTATACACTTTTGTAATCATAAATTATTAAAGTCATGTTATATCAGTGTAATAATTCAACTTAAATTTTTTAGTTCCAATACAAGAGTTTAATTTTTCTATTTTTAATTTAACTTATGGGGGGTCTCCCCAATTCCCCCTCAATTCTAGCACTGTGCACTGGTGAATCGTGCACAAGAAGAGCCGGAACGTGCACTAATAAAGATGTGATCGATTATGATTTATTGTTTACTTTAATTGAGAGAGCAATGGATGTTTAAGTTAAAACATGATTCTTTTTTTTTCTCCTCTTTTTCAGGTGCGGTTTATTACTAAAATATGGCATCCCAATATAAGTTCAGTTACGGGGGCGATATGTTTGGACATTTTAAAAGACCAATGGTGAGTGCTTATTAATTGAGTATGATATGTCTTGTTTATTGTTATCTAGCATATCCTGCATCACCTAATGCTTTTGACACTGCACCCTTTCCTGTTCCTGTTCCTTTTTTTAAAAGATTCTGTACTCATTCTTCAACTCATACTACTTATTCTGTCTTCACTCCCTGTGTACAGGGCTGCTGCTATGACTTTGCGAACAGTCCTGCTGTCACTACAGGCTCTGTTAGCTGCAGCAGAGCCAGATGATCCTCAAGACGCTGTGGTGGCCAATCAGGTACATATGTGTGTAAAATATGCAGCTTTCAGTGTGTCTGTCTGACTGAGAATGTGCAAGAACAAAGCATTGCAAACCTTTCAAGTACATCATTGTTGTGGTTTTTTGCAGTATAAGCAGAATCCAGAAATGTTCAAACAAACTGCTCGTCTCTGGTCTCACGTTTACGCTGGTGCTCCCGTGTCCAGTCCGGAGTACACACGCAAAATAGACAAACTTTGTGCAATGGGGTTTGACAAAGTAAGTACTGAAAATAGACAGCTTCTAGTGTGGTTAAATTCAGAGATGCACAGACTACAGCAGGGGTTGGCAACCTTAGGGACGCGTGGCACTATTGGCACGTGTTGCCTTTAGCTTTCAGCACATTACTTGATAGAAATCGGATATGAACACTGTCACTGAGTTTTCAAGCTTGTCCTATTACGGTCCTTAAAGGAATAGTTCACCCAAAAATTCTGTCATTAATTACTCATCCTCATGCCGTTCCAAACCCATAAGACTTTCGTTCATCTTCATTATTTTTTTTTTTTTAAACCTTTATTTAACCAGGAGAATCCCATTGAGATTAAAAACCTCTTTTGCAAGGGTGACCTGGCCAAGACAGGCAGCAGCATATAAAAAAATAATACAAACACATAGGTACAGACAAATAACACAGAAAACTAGAACTAACACTTCATAAAATCATTTTAAATTCATCATTTAAATATCATTTTTACAATCTAAAAACATTTACATATTAAGGCATCTGCCTCTACGTCTTTCATTTTGGATTTAAATGCGTTTAGCGAGATTAAAGGTACAATATGCAAGAATTTTGCATTAAAATACCCCATAATCTCAAGGCCAGTGTTATATATTTTAAGTTGATTACTTACAATATCCCAAATGTTTCCAACTATTTTTAAATCGTGAGAAAATTGTGATTTTAACCAAGAAAACGGGGCGTTAGAGCAGGGGGGAGCTGGGAGTCGCCAGTCAATTGCGTCACATCCGCGTTACCCTCGGTTTCCGCTCGTACTGCGTGGAGTCCTGGACAAATGCGGAAGTTGTAGTTGTAGCGTCTATCAAGCAACAAACGTTAGCTTGTTTCGTGCAGTCGTTATGGAACACATTTATTCTTTACCGATTGCAGCTGGTTCTGTCGACAAAGCATGCTTAAATTTATATTTTCCAAATGTAGCATTCTGTAATAGTTATGTTTATGTAAGGGAAGTATTATTGCTTTAGATTTGTGTTTAGTTCATTGACATTGTTTATCACGTCTGGTGTTTATGGCCATGTAAATAAATATAGTATTAGCATGTGTTATACATAAAGATTAATCAGTATTTTGGCAAATGATGTGGGTATGTTTGAATGTACTTTTACAACAATTGTTTAGAACACGTAAAACTGCGCCGCGTTATCACAACAATGAATTCGACATACAGTAACATAACCAATGTAGTATTTAGGGATGGGCATTCGATTAAATTTTCTTAGTCGATCTTCGGGAGAATTAACGATCGACTATCGATTAATCATTAATATTTTTATATTGAAATTCATTATTTCTTCAACTTTTTATAAATTAAAAATGCAATGAAAATACAAAAATACAGTTTGTTTGTCCTCGATGAGATCTTTATTACAAGAAGATCAACTTGTGGCATTGAAACTGCACGTTCGGTAACGTTATACTTGAAGATGCCCTGCGGTGCTCTAAAACAGCGGAACAGCGAGCCGGCGTTCTTAAACAGAGACCCATGGCCACTTCATCCGTTTTCTGTGATCGGATAACTATCCGATCGTGAAAAGACCAAATGTAAATGCCCTCCGAAACGCATTCGAGGCGGATTTAAACCCGATCGCTCAAACCACTTCAGGAGGAGATTCCAGACAAAACTGGACAAGAGTAAATGCATCTGGTTGTTGAAACTATTATGTAAATTTGACTTATCCCAAAAATGCTAAGAAATAAACATGTGAGAGCGTTTTATAGGCCTAGGCTATATGTCATGTTATAGCCAGATATGACGGCGTTACTGGAACACGCATCACCACAGATGAGCATCTATTCAAGCCAACGTGCAAACTATCGCAAATCAAAGTGAAAGTCATTCATCAAAACACAATCATCTTCATTAAAAGTAAAGAACCGAAATGATCTTACCAGGGCTGTTGCCGCAATATTGTTGCAGTCTTTGATTTAGAAATTTTCGCTGATGATCAATAAAATGCAGCTCATATCAGTTGCTTTCGGACGTGCAACAATTTAAATATGTAGCGCGGGAATTCAAGATCGGATTTATATCCGTTTTGCAAAAACACATTTATATGACCGGGTGTAAATGGAATCGTTTTGATAAATCAGATAGCTATCCGATCTGAGAAAACGCATGAAGTTCTCATAGAACTTCTGCACCAGTCCACTGATTTCTGTTGAGAAAGATAAGCATGTTGACATGATCTGGGATCAGACGCGACCGCAACCTGGTGACAGCCAGTCAGCCGCTGAAAACACCCGCTCTGAGGGGACTGACGTTGCCGGGATGCACAGGTACCTCCGCGCTAAAATCAATTCCATTGCTTCAAGACTCACACTACGCAACGCAACCTGCATTAGATTAATCGATAACAAATAAACGTGATCGACGAAATTCTTAACGATCGATTATCGATCGTCGATTAATTATGCCCATCCCTAGTAGTATTAAACCTTACTTTTCTTGCGGTTAATTAATTTTAATGAAATAAAAGTGTGATGAGGTTTAAGAGTCAGGAAGGAAGAAGACAGGGGTCGGCGTGACTGGGACTTTATTAAAATAAAGCAAAACAAACAAAAGTCGTGCACAACGCGCATTCACCGTGGCAACCGCGACGGCACAAAACAGTTCAAAAATGAGAGCTCGGATCCACCGGTTTTCTTTCTCAGCGTCCAATTTTCTCTTCAGTCTCTCTCGTTCCAGCGCGGCTTATAAGCGGTCTCTCCACGCGGATCACAGCAATAAGACAGGTGTTCGTCATTTGCACTTGACCTACTTGCGTCCCACGCTCGTCTCTTCTCTCTCCCATTACAGACCGCGCTGAACCACGCCCCCCTCGCCACAAAAAGCATGTCATTATAAAAATAGAACTTAGCCTCATCCATGAACATGATTTTTCGATTCCCGTCTGACTGATTTACATCCACGGTGGAGTTTAAAACGACCGTTCCCATCATTCCACGCTTCTTCACATCGTCATCAAGCTACGCCGTTGTTGTTGTTTGGAATGTAGCGCCCTCTCGTGGCAAAAAATTCTTGCATATTGTAGCTTTAATTCAGTGAGTTTCAAGTCCTTTTGTAACGTATTCCATGCTGAAGGTGCAGAATACAGAAATGCCTTCTTTCCCATTTCCGTACGAGTCTTTGGCACAGAGAGCATAACAAAGTCCTGAGAACGCAAAAAGTGTCGCACATTGCTTTTCTGTATGATATGAACACAGCAGACCAAGAATTGCCTTATATAAGAAAGTGTACCAATGACATACCCTTTTAGTGATCAACAGATTAGGCACTTGTGTAAAAATGCTGTAAAGTAAGAATTCTTTCAAAAATAATGTCATAAATTGATTTTATTTATCATCTAGGTACACTTGCGCATAGTTTTTGTAGCTTTGTAGGAAGGTTTCTTCAAACGTCTTGAAGATGTTGCCACAGCCTAAATGATCTGTTCGTCATATCGTGTCTCTTAATTCATATAGATTAGTTTTACGATCTCTTTATGAACTTTTTGAAGCATCAAAGTGGTAGTAGCATAGCTGTCAACGGAGGGACAAAAAGCTCTCAGATTTCATCATCAGAAGTCCTCTTAAAAAACAACTCCTAAACAAGAATTCATAACTTTATTATTATTATTATTATTATTATTATTATTATTATTATTATTATTATTGAAAAACAAGCAGGTGAAGACACACGTCTTCCACAGGCAAAAAAAAAAAAACCCAACTTGTATTAAATGTAGTTGTCAAATAAACCTGGCATTGTATATTACCAATATTTTTGTCTCCCTGACATATTGCTTTGTTCCTCTCTTGTAAGTCGCTTTGGATCGTATCTGCTAAGGGCATAAATGTAAATAATAATAAAAAAGAAGGATGAGGACTTTGTTCTGTCCATCGGTTTTTAATTGAATTGTGGCAGATCTGAAAGCAAGCTTACAGTCGATTCTAAGAAAAAGACGGTTTAAGCGGACTAAATGTTTGGAGAGGTTCGGCATGCATCACCTGAGAGAAGTCTGTCTTTTCACCGGAAGATCAAGTTATGACATTTAATAAAAAATTATTGTCAAAACTAATTTAAAAAACATGCATGGATTACAAGTAAGATAACACGAAAATAGGGTGAATTTTCATTTGATAAAGTAATAGACATTTACACTGTTTACTGCAGTGCGAGACTCCTGAAACGCAACAAGTGACAGTACCACACATGCTTTGGTTTGATTGTAAAGCAGTTTAATAATTGTGCATCTTTTTTGTCCAAGGATCTGAGATGTTTTACAGGTCGCCCACCACAGTGGCTGGCAGACAAAGACAAAATTACGTTGGTTAATGATGCATTCTTGAGTTATCAAAACCTGCCTTAACTTCAAACTAGTAAACAACTAAACCTATAATAAATTTAAATAAAATAAAAATGACACTTCATGTCACAAAAGTTGGCAACCGCCTAGACTACAGTGTCTGTAAAATATACAGATTACTCATGTATTACACAATGAAAATGAATGAAAATTTTTAGGTAAATGTTTTCTCACATGTTGACATACACTACCATTAAAAAGTTTGGGGTTGGTAAGATTTCTATTACAATTTTAAAATAGCGTTTTACAGTACCTCTCAAAAGTTTGAAAACAACTTTTTTATGTTTTTGAAAGAAGTCTCTCATGCTCCCCAAGGCTGCATTTATTTAATCAAAAATACACTAAAAGCGGTAATATTGCGAAATTATTATTACAAATTTAGAAAAAGTCACTTAAATCACCTTTCTTTTCCATTCTAATGTTCAGTTTGAACTATTTCACATAATATATATATTAATTAGGGATGTCAATAGATTGCATTTTTTAATCGCACCCTTTTTTCAAGGCAAATTGACCTGACTGCAAATACCTACTACAGTACACGGATCCAGTCATAATTGCTAAACACGGCGACATACACGACAAATCAAAACATTATCCTGAATGTGTGGAAAAAACGTGAACCTACTGAAATGTGTCTGTGCATAAACACAATGTGCGATAGTCAAAGAACAAAAGAAAAAGATAAAATCACTCACTGCTCTTGACTGAATAACTTTTGTGTCTTTAATAAGGATTAATCTATTTAATTTATAATTTATGCAGTGAAGACTATGAAGTGTATGATAACTTTATTCAATTTCTGTATATCCTACCTGTTAGACCTACCTGAAAATCTTAAAGCACTGTTTACAAGGTTACATGGGGAAAAAAAACTACGAAAACAATAACCTTTTGTGCATTTTGACAGGGCCAGTAAAAATCTGACTGGGCCAATAGAAAAAAATGAGCCCTGATATATTAAAGGGCACAGGTAAATGTGGCATGGATTACAATAGGTTTATGTGAAAATTGTTTTAAGTTCACTTAAATTAAAGTTGTTGTAATTTTTGAAAGCCTAATAAATGCTAAAATTGATAGTTTTTAATTATACTGTAATGCTGAATGGTTATAATGGCTAAAATTGAGAAAAATACATTTCAGACATCAGTAACAGTATTGGTATCGGTACTGGCCTTCTTTCTTAAAAAGATGAAATTTAAAATATAGGCTTCTGTCTTTGTTGTTTCTACATTAATTTAGAGATTAAATGTGAAATTATTACAATAAAAAAAGATTATGTGCGATTGTTTTAATCACTTGACAGCTCTATATATGTGTTTTCTACTTTAATATAGTTTAAAATACATTTTTTCCCTGTGATGTTTGTCGCCACTATTGGAAAGAATGAGATTTGGCATTCGTAAGTTCAGTTGAGTTGTGAAATAGCTCTTTACGGTGTTCTGATTAAGTCAGTCTGGCTGTAGTTTCAGTCAAATAAGTGAACCGTCAGCATCAGCTAAAAGAGTTAATTGAACAAATTTGCCGTTGCTTAGAAATGGAGTGTAACATTCTGTCTTTCTCTCCCAAACAGAATGCAGTAATAGTAGCCTTGTCATCAAAATCATGGGATGTGGAGACAGCGACAGAACTGCTACTAAGCAACTGATCATCCAGTTCTTTTCATCAGGCCATGTTTCCCTCAAACCCCTCCTGCTTCATGACCCGTTCACTCCCACCCGACCATACACGCGTGCATCAGCCATCTTGGTTTGTGTTCAGAGTGAATGTTTGGGTAAGATGAGCAGTTAGACTGCAAGACAATTAGTCATCTTCTATCTCTAGCAAATGTTCACGTCCCGTGTCTTGTCTTTTTCCTCCCGTCATTTTCACCTTGCTACAATCATTTTCCCTCTTAAATTCAGGACGTCACTTCCCTTTTAAAGAAACCCAACAAAGACAAGCCTGTATCACCGTCATTTCACACTAAGGAAACACGTGCATCTGTGAAACAATGTTAGAACATGTAAATTAGTATATTTAAGGTTGTGTACATTTAAAAGGCAAAATAGCAGGAATGTTTTTTTCTTCTTCTATCTGTACACTATAAAATTGGTTTGGGATATTAAGTATATAAAAACACAAATTTTGAGATTAATTAGACCCCTTCTATTTGACGCTCTTACGATGAACAAATGTGTGTTTTATTTGCTCATTTGATTCTTTTAATGTTTCTTTTGGCTTTCCTTTGCACTAATCGGTCTGTTTAGTAGTTGAAATGGCCAGATGACATGGTGTTACGTTGTGTGTGCAGACATGGTTTCAAATGTACTGGGTGAAGTGTTCATGTTTTTTAAATCAAAGGAAGATGCCCCTTCTCACTTTCCCTCTTTTTGACAAAGGGGTCGATGTGTGGTATTGGTGGCCACAAATCCTTTCTCTACTTCTTTTCAAGGCAGCTGTAGGGGTTCCACTTGATCATAGACAGATATACCTTGAGTTGCCTCGAGCTTTTTTTTTTTTTTTTGAAGAATGTATTGTATAAAACTTGCATTTAAGTATAAAAAGTTTGTACACGCAGAGATGAGAAAGTGAAGACGAGTTTCTCCTCTAATAATGATTGGCTTTTTCTTTGTGGAACAATCAAGATGGTGAGGCTCATCAAAAACTGTTAAGGCACAGAACTAGTTGGTGTAGAGCAGGGATCAGCAACTCCGGTCCTGGAGGGCCACTGTCCTGCAGAGTTTAGCTTCAGCCCTGATAAAAACTCACCTGCCTGTATCTATCTAGTAATCCTGAAAACACTGATTGCCTTGTTCAGGTGTGTTTAATTAGGGTTGGAGCTAAACTCTGCAGGACAGTGGCCCTCCAGGACCGGAGTTGCTGATCCCTGGTGTAGAGGTTTAAAAGAGTCTCTCAGTGTGAGGTGGGGTGCGTTTTTTTGATCATACCGCATTTGTATTCAGATTTCCACTCGCAGGCTGCAGATATTATTTCATACGTTTCAAACTGATGTTGCGAGCATGAATCGAACAGCTAGAGTTTTCTATTCTACAAAGATGCTTCAACGCAAACGGGCCAAGAGCGAGTACTGCCACACAATGCTTTGTGAACCTGTTTTTTTTTTTTTAACCTAGTGTTCTGTTCTTGCAGGGGTGAATTGTTAAAAGGTTTATTTTCTCCCTTTGTTACTTGACCTCCCTCTATTTGCTAGCGTTCCCACATACCATCGGTTTTCATAATGCCCCCACTTTCATACACCTTTCTCATGTACATACAGCCAAGTTTTTTTGGGGGGGATAAAGTACTGTTCATCTCTAGAATGCACCATCGATGGCTGGATTTATATTTTGTATGAAAAACAAAAACGAAACAAAAACAAAAAGACTGTCTTCCTGTAGTGATCACCTTGTTCGATATTGCACGAAGTGAATAAAAGGACAAAAACTTCTGTCAAAGGAGAAATGCAGGTCATAGGCTCTGGCTTTAGTCACTTTAAGCTCCTTTACAAAACGAGACAGAAACAAACCTACTCGAGCCGTACAAGCATGGTTATTTATTGTGAAACTGTCATTCTTTTGAATTAAAAAAGTGAAAAATTAACTTGTTCTCTGTGAATCTCTTTTCTGTGCAACGTCAGATGATGTCAAATGCATATTCTAAGAATGTAAATGGGTGAAAGACAGCTTTGTAACGGGGGGAAATTAAATGGAATAACTTATCCTATTTAAATGTGAAGCAATTTGAATATTGGATTTGGACCAATATTTAGAATGAATCCAAACACATCTCATGTAGCAAATGCATGAGGAATTCATGCTCGTACACCCAGCAGAATAAATAGCAGCATTGCTAATCATACAGTCTTGCAGTCCTTGCGCTGTAAATGTCGAGGTAACTAAATGAATGGAGGAAGTGAGCCTCAATGAATCCTTGCAATCAAAGAAATCTGATGACAATATTTGGATTTAATAGAGGGTTAAAAGAGGAGAGGGAGATAAAACAGTAAAAAAAATCTTTCCATGTATTTAATAAGCAACCTTAGAGCAGATTAAAACAGATTTTTTTTTCTTTCAAATGTTTGTTTTTAAAAATGGCTCCGGACAGAGGAAGAGCGCAACAAGAACAATTTCAACAGAAAACAAAAAAAAGAAAAGAAAACTAATGAAGAGAAACAGATCTGTGTTTCTACATACAAGTTTGAACATCTGAATCTAAAGAATTCATTCCTCATTCATCTGAGGTGTGGGGTAAAGACAGTTCAGGTTTGTGAAGGACATTTCATGTTTAAGTAGATGTGTCTCTTCGTTCGGTCATTCAAACATTTACTGCCTGACCGTCCTCGTCTTCACGAACCGACGCTTTACCTGAAGCAAAAACAAAACAGAAATCAACAATTGGCATTATAGCAGAGTATGACATAGAAAGTAAGTCTACTACTGATATCTAGGCCAGGTGAGATTCCATGTGGGCCTGCAGAAACCCTACGAAAGAATTGTCAATATTTACTTGTCCCTGTGTCATTGCAAACCAGTGTACTGTTCTTATTTTAATAAGGAGACATTTAGAACAGATAGGGTCAGTAGGAATTTAAAAAAAGAAAGTAAAGAAATGAATTGCTTCATCAGTTAACGATAGCTTAAAATGATTCAAAACTTTTTTTTTAACATTCTATTCGAAGAATACTGAAAAAAAATGTATCACTGTTTCAACAAAAAAATGAAGCATCACTACTGTTTTCAACATTGATAAGAAGAAATGTTGCTTGAGCACATTCTTCAAACTTTATCGTAGTGTTCCTATTCAATGAAAAACGACAGTAGGGTAAAGTAAATGACAATTTTCATGTTAGGGAACTATTCCTTCAAGCCTACAAGAAACATGAACTGCTTGAGTGCTCAAGGTTACAGCATGACATCAGTGCTAAATGAAGCTCTCCCTCAGACACTCACTGACAGCTCCCCCTGCTCTGCTGCACAGCTGGATTCTCTCAGTTTGGCGCCTGCTGCACCCCTGAGCTGTTCGAGAATGGCTTGTTCCTGCTGCTCCTGTAGCTGTGAGAGTACATACTCTGGGCTGGACTCAAATTCTCTCTCTGTCTCTCCTTCACTTCCATAAGTCTTCTGAGACAGGCGGATGTCTTGGTACACATGCTTTTCTCGCTGTGCTACCCTCTCTGATCTTAAACAAAAGAAACACCTGCCTCAACTCCACATAAAAGAATTCAATAACAGCTAAAGGTGAAAAAGTTATGGCTTGTTCACACCAAGTCCGATGCCAGAATGTGGCATGCAAGTTTTCAAATGATCTTAAGCAAAAACGAAAGAAAACAAATGTACATGTAAAAATGAAAGTAAAATGCACCATAGCTATTCATGTTCAATGAAAAAGTGGTTTAACAAACGGGTGATTTTATCATGGCCACAAGTAGGGCTGGGGTAAACAATTATTAATTAAACGATTAGTCGGGCGATTATTTTATCGATTAGTCGACTAATCGAACGACTAATTGGAATTAATTATCCTGTCTGTTATTCGCATATCTCTGTCGAACTGTTACTCCGCTGGATTTCAAACTCGACAGCTGTCTGGGCACGAGTAAGTGCAGTGCCAAGTTTGACGTTGTTTGGATGAGAAATGCAAAAGATGTGTTAAATATAAATAAATATAATTAAATATATCAGTAAAAGAAGCACTTAGAAGGTTGTGGTTTAAAAATAAACATTCTGACATAAACACACTGTCAGCTACAATTTTACTTCTGAATAATATAGTATAAACGTGATAAATCCATTTTGATTAATTTGAGTAAAAAAAATTGTTTTCTTTACCAAGAAAGTGGCAAGATGAAAACCACTATTTTCTGTTTCAAACTTTTACATAGCATCTTTAGGTTATAATAACATAATTCAAATCCAGATTTTGATTTTCAAAGATTTATTATAAAAACAGATGATTTTTTCCCAAAAATGCAATAAATTCATGACACGTTTTTTTTTTAAATGCAATTAATCCATTGAATCAATATAAAAGTTATTTTTCATATTGAAAATGTTGAAAATACACAACAATGTAAGTTGATCCACATATGACAGTCTCTGAACTCGGTCAATACTAATCTTATATAAAGGCACGTACTGGACTAAACAGGCTACATTCAATCAGCCATCGCTAAGAAATACCTTCTGAACGACGGCGACCTTCTTTTTTGACGGTGATCAGCTGTAAAATGGCTTGGTCCTGCTCGGTTTTCGTTGACTGAGTACAAGAATCGAAAGTTTTTTAAAAGATCCCCTGGGGTTAACGTGTCAGCATTCGACAGAAGTTTGATGCTGTCGTGTGAGAACAAGCAACCGATTGTTGCATTTCTCTTCCTCCCGCATGCCTCATCTTCCTAATCTCCTCACGTAAATGATTGGATTTCGATGGCTTACGTTTCTTCCCTACGGCAGAATCCACCACAGGTTCATCAATGCCGTCAAATGTATTCATTTTTTTGTTTGTTTGATGATCAAAAAGTGCAAAGTAGATAAGGAAAACTAGGATGCCGGGTGTATTCAAAGCGCCGTCGTTACTGTTTACAATGCGTGGAATGGTGCGCTGTGATTAGTTGAGCGGATTTATCGCATTCTGCAGAGAAAGGAGACTGGCGTTTGTCGCGGTTTGGAAAGAAAGGGAGAAAACATGACAGAATAACACGGCAGGCGGTGTGTGTGTGGCGAGCTGTACCTCCGGGAATGGTGCAAAAAATAAATAAATAAATAAAGAAGCGTCGACGCAAAAAATATGACGTCGACATCGACGCACCGCTACAGCACTAGCCACAAGCAAAAGTTCTTCCCCTGCCCAGTGCGGCGCCCATGCAAAATTTGAAATAGGATTTTTAGAACTTTACTGTAACTTTAAAAAATCTTAATGACCCCAACATTTTGAATTGTAGTGTACAAAAGTATAAATGAAAATGATAGTATCCTGTGAGTAACAGGCTGCTCGCTAATAACAGTACTGATAAGTTATTTTAATTATACTTGTGCTAATAAAACACAATTACATACCTCTACTACTTATAAATAATGCGGTGCTAGAAATGTATACTGCACATTTAAAGTTACAAGATACTTTTATTATTTTCATTGAATGATCGCATGAGTAAGCAAATTCATTAGATGCCACCCTCCTGCTAGAAAAAGTCCATCACATACAAAGGTTAACTTCCCCATTTTATAGCACATCACTATTCTCTAGCTCTGCCACCAGAGTTATTATATAATCGCTTGCACTCTCTGTACCAAAGACACCTCCCAAAAATTAAATATTACGGCTTTTGAGTTCTTTTCAGCATACAGGAAAACAAAATAATAAATAAAATTGAATCTTCAGAAATGGTGTGAAACCATTCATAGATCATCAAATGTAGGCTTAGTGGTAAGGTGGAAATTCTAGATTCATTTCCAGTAAAACTACAAGTGATTTCTATCATTCAGTTACCTTTGCAGGTCAATCTGTCTCTGCGGCCCCGCTCTTTTGGGCTCTGCTTCTTTCTGCTGTTTTGGTGTCTTGACACTGATTGAATCAGCTGAGTCTGTGGTGGCGGGATCCTGAGCAGGTGCTGCTCTCTTCCGGCCCCGCCCAGACCCTCCCCCTGTCGTAGCTCCAGCCTCTTTATCTGGTGTGGCAACACCCGCAGGGTTTTTAGGGGGTCGGCCACGTCGTGGTTTATTGGCAGGGGGCACTGACACTGCAGAGGGGTTTAAAGACACGCTGTTCTCTGTGCCGTCACTTGCAGGTGCAGCACGTTTCTTCCCACTGGGCTGAGCAGCCTCTTCCTAAACGAGAGCAAAAAAACTGAATAAGGCACAACAGAAGTGTGAAAGTCCAGCATTTTCAGTGTTTACATGGGATATTTCCGACCTTCTTTACACCTCCTGCTTTTGTAATCACTGGATTCTCTTCATTCTCCCTCGCCCCCGTCTCTGAAGCCTCAGAACTCACATCCCTTTACGATAGAGAAAGAGAAAGAGAAATTCTTGATAAGGATGACGTACTTCCTGCTGTAAAGATTAATCAACGCTGGTAAAAATAAATCAATTCTGATAAGTACGAACCTGCTCTTATTTGTTGCAGGCGAGCTGGGTTGGGAGTTAGTGCTTGCGTTGCTCACTGTATCGGAGGTTGTGGTTTTAATGAACGGTCGCCGAGCGGTTACCGTTAAAGGCTTGTTTACTGCCCCCAACACACCTGTCTGCTTTGGTGGTTGCTGAAAAATATTAATGTGTTAAGTAACAAATAAGCTACGTAATGCAGCCAAGGAATTCAATTCATTTCAATACAACTTTCCAAAAAGAACACTGAGTCACTGATCTATCTCTGTGTGCAAAATAACTCCCAACAAACAAGGAGTTCCTAAATTTTTTGTCTGCCGAGTCTAAAATACATTTACTTGGAGATTATAAGTAATGTTCTAATGTTTGAATGTAGTGAAAAATATATGTATGCACTAAATACATTTTATAAATAATTAACACCACCAGTCGGTATGATTTTTTAATATTTGTGAAAAGTCTCTTATGCTCAACAAGGCAGCATTTACTTGATTAATACAGAAAGTAATATTTAATATTATAAGTAATATTGTGAAATATTACAATTTAAAATTATTTTCTATATTAATATATATTTTTACATTTAAATGTATTTGTTCAAAATACACTTAAATGTTTACAGTTTAAATAAACTGTTTTCTATTTTAATATATTTTAAAATGTAATTTATTCCAGAGATGGCAAAGCTGAATTTTCAGCATCATTACTCCAGTCTTCAGTGTCACATGATCCTTCAGAAATCATTCTAATAAGCGGATTTGGTTCTCAAGAAACATTTCTTTTTATTATCAGGGAACAGATGTACTGCTTTATGGAAACCGTAAAAAACTAATTCTCTTCTCAAAACAGCATTTATTGGAAATAGTAAAATCTTGCATTGTTACAAAAGTTTTCTGTCACTATGATCAATTTAATGTGTCCTTGCTAAATATATTAATTTCTTTAAAACAAAAAAACAAAAAAACAACAACAAGAAACTTAACGGTGGTGTATATATTTTCAAAACCTGAGCAATCATGCCTTTGTCATATACTGAATGTTTACACAAATGTGTCATCCAGGTATCATTCGCATATAGTTACAGAGGTGACAAAACCTACCTGGATTTTCCCTGTCTGCAGAACTATTTTTGCCTCTGGTGAGAGATATTCCTTATCATTGACAAAATCCTGTACATAAGAACAGATGGATTGAGTTTCGAAGTAAGGTCACATGTAAAGCGTAAATCCATAAATTATGGATAGTCAGAGTGGTTGTTACCTTATCAGGTGGGGTAAAGAACTTGCTAGGCAGCACAGGATCTTTTGGGGAGTCAAGATGACATGAAGTGCTCTTGTTTGCGATCACAAATAATGCCACATCACACACAATGTAAAGTTTCTGTAAATGCATGAAAACAGAGTAAAACACACTGGGATTCAGAAATACAAAAACACTATGCATGATTTGTTAATGATACGGACCTCGTTTGCCTTTGGGTCGTCTGGGGCCTGTGCATCTTTTGTTTGTTTGATGTTCTCTACCATCTTCCTCAGAAATGAGTGGCTGTTATTCTCATTCTTTGTCATCAACACCTCCAGCATGAACCACAAGCACCTGATAAAATACATTTTCATCTGAATTAGTTTAAAAAGTTTTAAAACAAACATTCTGTGAGAACTTTAGTGTCTGCATCTACTCACTCAACTACTATCTACTACTCACAGAAATAAAAAGTGTTTAGTATTACAATTTGAGAGTATTAGTCAGATCATGTAGCTATCTGTGTGTAGAAGGGGGAAACTGCAAAAGTGTGTGAAAGTGTTTAACACTCATACTCTTTGACGTCTCTGATCTGCTCCAAATCCTGTGGCTTGGTAAGGTCTGGATCATGAGCTAGAAGATGGATCATGTATGGCACCACATATTCTGGCAGGAGAGATAGCAGCTTTTCTGAAAAACAAAAATGACAGAACAGGGAGGATATTTAGGTCTTTGTCATTCATACAATCCTGCAGAAAATACAGTTATTGCGTCAATTTTATACCAAAAAACAGAAATGTTATCTACCATGGGCCATGGGATTCTGTTTGATGTACTCTCTGCGGACACTGATGTTCTTGAGTAGGCACTGTCGGGCATGAGCACGTCGCTCTTTCACTGGGTCTTTAGCGCACAAAGCAAACACAGCCATGTACTCCAGTGGCAACAACAACTTCACCAGAGCAACATGTAACTTCTGAGCAAAGATCTGCCGCACCTGATAGCACTCATCCTATGAAGAGAGGGGAAAGGGAAGGAAATTCTGAAAAACTGCAAAGTTGTGGTAGTATGGCTAATATGTGCTTTTGTAACATGCCCTAGTATGTCCACTTATGTTAGTCAATGTTTCATGTATTAACAGTTGTAATTTAGGCTCTCACAGACAACTGTTTTTGCTGCTGTACTTTTAAGACCTTTAAAGTCATAAAATGATGCATTTGCAATATTATGCATTTGCAAGACTCTTTCATCTAATGTGTCACTGTATTCGAGGTAACACTTAAATGAAATTACTTGACTGCACATAATAATGGTAAAATTCACTTGTAGCATTTAAACTGATTTATAGATAGTTTTTATTTATTTTAGACAGTATAGAATTTTAAGCCATTATAACAAAATCATTGTAATTTTAATAGCTTTAACATAAGCACATCCCTAAAAAGGATTTTTTGATGTGTTCCATAAGTGTCCAAGTAGTCTTGTGCTGAACTCACATTAATGACGAGTCCACAGAGCTGAAACTGTTCTGGAGTGATGATGTCATGGTAACAAGGCTCTTGTGCCAGTTTCATGATGGCGCTCCCCGCTGCAAGCCTCAGTCGAGACATGTCAGACTTGCTGTGTCCACAAACACACAGGTTAGAGGCCTATTACAAGATTAGGGCAGCTTTCATAATTACAGAAAATTACTTGGGGGAGTCTTGACACCCAGTTAGTACCTGATTTTCTTCTGCTCTGTGAGGTCTCCCTCACTGACCAGCATGGCTGAGAGGAGTCTGAGAGTAGAGTTAGCAGATTTAGACTGATTATTCCTCATTCCCAGCAACCAGCGGACCAACAGCTTAATGGCTTGCACCTGGAAACACAGACAGACATGCACATGTATACACACACAAATCAACAAGATATGCTGTTTTCAACCTGTTTACTCAAAGACATTTACCTTAGCCAGCACTTCAGGGGAAACCTCATCATCAGCTGTCCAGAGCCGCCCGTTCTTGTTTCCCACAGACTGACAGGGAAAGAGGGTTAGTTTACCATGCAAGGCAATAAAAGGATTCCTACATGCCTAAAGCAGAATACATCATCAATATGCTCACTCTGTCATTCATCAGAAGGTCCTTCACGATAAAATTGGCTACGATTGACTTCATGGGTGACGCAAATTGATCCGGGGCCAGCATGGAGATGTGTCCAAGAGACACGAGCGGAGTGATCAGCTGTTCAGGCACATCTGCATTCAGACTGCGAGACAATGGCTGAAGAGACAGAGACAAAAAGGCATATCTGAAAAACTTGCATGCAGTAAAAACTCAATTTCTTTCATTATCGTAACGTTCACAAGATTTGACGGTCAAAAAAAGTAACGTGTTATAAATTTGGTGGCATTTTAAGCAAAGACTGCATTTGTGAAAATGCTTTTATGCACATAGATTTACCTCAAATATTTGTGCTAACTGGACCTCTTTGTTGTGAAAGATGGCATGGATGCAGTTGACCGCCTGTTTGGCCTGGTGGGGGGTGCCTCGTTTTGCCTTCTGATGTAATATGGGAATTAGAGTCCTGTACACAGATTTAGAGAACATTTAACAACACATTTTTAATTTGGTATTAACAAAATTGATGAGACTGAAGAGTTTGTATCAGTAAGTATATAATGAGTTTAAGATGTTGTTACTGGCTCCAAACAGTTGTGTGTATGCATTTGGGAGGTGTTCGTACGAGCGGATTTGTGGCAGTTCTGTCTCGATCTTTTGTCCTGTGTTTCTGAAGATCTGTATTGCTGCTTCCGCCACTTTATCGTCCTCCATCTTCAGACACTGCAGCAAAGACTCATAAGTCTCAGCTGAGTGGAAAGCAGTGGGGTGAGTAAATGACAAAACCTGAGGTAGGGAAAACAGAACAGCAAACTTAGAACTTTTTTTGGTCCGGACAAAAAACAAGAAAGAAAATGCATTTAGTCCTGGTTCGCTTAGCGTTTACACTGTCATTTTAACACTGAACCTAAAAAAAAAAAAAAAAAAAAAAAAAAAAAAAAAGAAGGACTTTATGATGTATATTTTGCGAGGAAACTTGTCGTACATCCAAAACAATGCTGTGTGCTGGGCTAAATACGCTCGCTGTAAGTGCGTACAAATGATGGTATATGATGGAGCTGACAACACGTGAAGAGCTTATAAAAGTTGTAATGGTGTCAAAACAGCGGCACATCAAACACGCAAATGACGTTCTGCTGCGAGAAGATGCGGTTCTGATGCCTGTACTGAACTGTGACGGGCAACATCGTGACTATGACGAGAAAAAAACAGCTAGGCTTGAGCATTCTGTCCTTTTTAGGGTTGCATCTTGTGACATCATGTCCTGTTTTTGGTTCGTTTACATGTCTTTGGTCCATGTTGTTCATATTTCATTCGAACTGCACCAGAGTTTGTTTGGAAGCAGACCAAGACCCATATTTTCAGCTGCCTGGTATGCGCACCAAGGTTCAGATGGCAGCTTGTACACTTAATCAAATGAACCGCACTAACAGAGCAATTGCACCAGGGTTCCTTTTAATCTAACCAAACATGCCAAGTGTGAACAGACCCTAAAATATTTAAGAAAATTACTGAATGAGTCAAAGACACTTGGTATTAAATGAAACAACAGCCTATGCTTTTGTACCAATTTACTTTTATTTATATTCATTTTAAATGTGATTGATTGTCTATATAGTACTTAAAACTTATTTCAAAAGAGCTATAAATCCTGTTTTCTCTTATATTGAAAACTTTAAACAAGGACATTGTAATTACAAACAGTACCTTGAGCAGCTCAAGTCCAGCGCGGATGGCAGTATCAGGAGTAACTCCCTCATCTTCATCATCAGCAGTGCCCTCAATTGACTTATTTAACAGCTTAACCAGGGCACTGTATACACACATACAAACAAATTATTGATCCAAAAAGTCTACACAATACCTGCAGTTACACTTCATCCCCACAAGATGTCTCACTGTTAAAAAGCTATTCAGACGGTTACACAACCGTTAAGGGGGGGGAAACAAGCACATGGCCCATATTGCGCTTATCTCTCTCCCACTCAGTCAGTTTCTCTTTCTCTTATTCATGTTCTCCCTTTACATATGCAGGTGCACTGACAGTTCGTATCAGATACCGTTTATGAAAAGAGAATTCATTCTCTGTGACTGTGCTTCACCCTGCACAGCATTTACGATTTTAAGGACTAACTAGCAACACAGTTATTTTGCAAGTGCTCAAATTAGAGTTTATTTAGGCATTGTAGTCCATGTACAGTATTTTTATAATAGTTGTTATAGTAAATATAATAAAATAGAAATAAATATAGTAAAATATTATTCAAGTTATATTTCTTTGTCCAAAACAATTTATGCTCAAGATTAGGGCTGCACGATTAACCTTTATCGCATCGATATTGAGGTTTTAACTCCCGCAATAACCTAACCTCAGGAGTCTGAGGTTTTTTCCCCCGCCTCTGACATTTGAGTGACAAACCTATTAGCCAATCAAAATGGTCGAATCTCGCGTTCCTGGCTTGCTGGCCAATTAGAAATGGCAATGGAAAGTTACAAGGTTGTATGCAGTGCACCGTATTTCTGTCAGCAGCAAAGCAGCTAACACACAACGTGTACCTCGAATTGTGCCAATAGAAAAAGCTTGTAACTGCGCAGAAATGGCCGAAATATGCGACCATTTTTTGAGAATGTGCGAGTTAAAATTTTATGTGGTCGCATTTGTGCGAGTGCATGGTCATGTAGCCTACTAAGTTAAATTCACGCATGAATTTTCTGCATTGAACTTGTTTAAGCGCCCGCCAAAGTGAATTTTTGTCCCGTCAAAGTATTATTTGATCGGTGAGTAATGTAGATGAACTGCTGCGCTTGTGAGTGACAGGGCGCATGTTTAACAGAACGAGCAGAGAGAGAGCCGGTCGCGCGCGCGCGCATTCTCTCTCTCTCTCTCTCTCTCTTCGGAGCCTGGCGAAAGTGTAAACAAGACTTCACCGTCTCCAAACTAAGCGCTGTCTTGCTCTCTCTCCCTCGCACAAAATAAATCGACACGGTGGTAAAAGGTCGGAAGACCAAAGTTTCATGTGGATCATTCGGAGATTTTTTTTCCCCCTGAATTACCGCTGGGTGTGAATTGTGCTATATAAATTGAACTGAAAAGCGTTCCGGACATTTAACTGACAAAAAAAAAAAACTCTTTAATTAAACGAAAAAAATATCCAGTGATGAAATGTTTTCTGTGTTGACAGAAATCTTGGATGTCCATGTCCTAACTGCTGGGATAATCACACAACGCGCATGACACGTCCAATTCGCGAACTAATGACTCCTTTGAACCGATTCATTTTAATGAATGGTTAAAACAACTGATCTTTCCAACAGTGAACTCAGGAGACGTCTGAATCGGTGTATAACTAATCAGTAACACTTTACAATAAGGTTATATTTATTACATAAATTACATAAAAAGTACAGTTTTAAGCTTTAAAATAAATAAAACCAAAAAAATCGAAAATCGCACCGCAATCGCAATATTTGTCAGAAAAACCGCAATTAGGTTTTTTCTCAAAATTGTGCAGCCCTACTCAAGATCATTGGAAATCTTTTTTTTTTTTAGTGTTCAGACTAAAAACTAAACGGCTACAGAACAAAACAGATTCAGCCAGATACCTGGGGTGCCAGTGTCAACAAAGCCTGTTAATCTGAAAACCCGGATGATGGTCATTAACAACTCCCCCCCCCCCCCCCCCCCCATTCCCCATTCTCCCCATCTCCTCATTCCCTACCTGATGGCCTCAGAGTCAATGTGAACTGGTGCGATTCTCTCCAACAGGAATTTCACCATCTCCAGGAATGGGTTTGTGGGTTGCTTGGGGAATGTCAGCTTCCGTGTGATTTCCCTCTGAAAGGAAACTTCACTCTCAGATAACTTGTATCTTTATAATATTAAATACAACTACATAGCTTGTTAAAGTGTCGGTTGAAACATGTCTTTATCATATACATTTTATACAGCACGCTTATAATCAGTTATAATGTGAGCTTAAAAAGTGCAGTGGTAAATGTGTTATTGCCTTAAACTCACCACACACTGTTCAGCCTGTTTACATGAGCAGGTGGGGCTGATGAGCTGCTCAAGCTGAAGACGCAGTTTCTCATCTTCACCCAGAGCCTGATTAAACTTCTTCATAAAGTCCTGAGCTTTGCCTGGGTCTGGGAGATTCTCTGAGAATATGAGAGAGTGAGAGAGCACACATTGTAAAACCTGTTGGTTTCAATTATTAATTTATAAATGTATATATAGTGTGTACTTACTAGCGATGTTCATAAGTTTTCCAAACATGGCTGTGGTGTTTGCTTCAGACTGCAGGAAGAGAAAAACAACAGTCATTCCTCCACAGCAGCAAAATTCATATGTGCATTGTACACAGTCACAAAATAAGAACAAATTTGACATGGCTGACATCTACATGCAAAAACAGCTCGATTTATATTTGATACAATACCTTGAAAAATATCAATATTCAATACCATATTTGATACCACTGGGAAAAACTGCCACAATATTAACACTACAGCATAAAATTTTAACAGTAAGTTAATTTACTTTTGATCATAGTCGCAGTTCTTTCAACAACAATTTCTCAGGCCCGATACCTCTGAGTAATAAGTATATTCTTGTACTTTAACAGTAGTAAAATTATAATATTTATCACTCAATTTCTTCACTTGCAAGAATTAAACCCTCAAGATTTTATTTTAGCAGAAAACTGCAGGGAGACCTAAAAGTGTTTGTGACAACTGGTTTATAAGTGTGAAATGCTGTAAAAATCTTTACAAAAATTTTAGAAAAGTTGTAGAAATATTTTATTGGGGGGGATGGGACTAGCACAATTGCATTCCCTAATACCTGTTAAACTTGCAGGGATTGAGTTAGTTCCATTCACTGTGAACCACTCTGTCACAGAAAACATATCACAAGCTGATCGTGTGAGCAAAGTGTATGCTTCACTTTGAAACACGCAGCGCAAGAGACTATATACTTATTTAAAGGGGTCCTATTATGCTTTCACTTTTTCAACTTTAGTTAGTTTGTAATGTTGCTGTTTGAGCATAAAATGATCTGCAAGTTTACAAAGCTCGAAGTCCACTCCAAAGGGAGATATTTTATTTAACAAGAATCCACTTTTCAAGAACTACAACGAACAGCTTGTTTGGACTACAACACACTTTTTCCGGATCTTATGAAGTCATGTTCCTCATTTAAATAATTCCTGCCCACGGAATATGCAAAAAAGTTGGTAAGACCTGGTTAAGCTGAGGTAGAGAAGATGAAGAGTGTTATCACTGTTTTTTTCACCACGGATAAAGTTTGTCCAAAGGCTGACAAACTTAAAGAGGGTATTTATTTATTTTTTACACTGTTCCTGAACATTATAACCTCAACCTTTGTCTGTGCGCTGCACATTTTACGGAGAACAGCAGACTTAGCAGATTATTTGCCTCCTTGGTAAATATGATCAAATATGGCTGTAAAAAATAAATCTGCATTGTTTATCCTTTTGATGTATATATTTTTTTTTAAATGCAAAAATCTAACCTTTTATTGAAGTAAAAGAATTGAAAGTGCCTGATGAGTTTGGAGAACACCTGACAAGAGATCAGACCATTCATCCATACAGAATCTCTCCAGGCGCCCATAGTTGCCCATAAATAGTCCGTGAAACGCCCACAAGTTAATATTCATCGATTGCGAAATCATGGCCAACACAGAGAGGAAAACCAAGAAACGTAACTTCACTCAATGTGAAGTAGAAATTATCATTGGCGAGGTAGAAAAGAGGAGTAAAATGTTGTTTGGAGGGCACAGTGTGGGCATTACTAATGCCAAAAAGGCACTTGCGTGGCAAAAGGTTGCAGACGCTGTTAATGCTGCAGCCTCACAACCTCGGACCGTGGCCGAAATAAAAAAGAAATGGTCGGACATCAAAGTCGATGCAAAAAAGCGTCTAGCGCTCCATCGCCAGAGTGTGTCTGACTAGCTACAGATGTGTTATGAGGATGAATTGCATAACATGCCAATATTATTGCAGAACATATTACACTTTCTTTTTGCAAATATGTGTTAATTTGCATTTCTGTTGTAATCTTTGTTTGATTTTGTTTGTTTTACGCTGCAGATCGATCAAACGGCTGTTCGTGTAGGCTGTTAATTGTAAGACTTGCTTTGTGAAGTCTTCATGTTATTTATGAGAGGCAGTATTGCCATTACACAACGGTCTACAGTTTCACACACTTTCACGTAGGGCTGGGACGGTTACCGCATTACCGCAATACCGCGGTCACGTGACACCTACCGCGGGTCTGAGCTCGTCACCGTCATCACCGCCAAAAAAAAAATCAAATAAATAAACACTGGCCTTTACATGTGTTCACGTTGTGTCTAATGACATGGATTCATTGATTCTAATGACATGGATTGTGTCTAATACATTGTGTCTTGCATGGATTCAAGGTTTTCTAAACAAAACTTATCAAAAGATGGAGCAAATCCGACCTTTCGCAAGTTCGCAAGTTGTTCCATGACACATAATAACATTCCATTCGTAGGCTATTGACTATAACCCCTTATTTACACTCTGTGGCGCGTTACGGCTGCGACGCGGCTACCGGAGCTGTTCGCGCCACTCTAGTCAATGCTTGTGTTTACAACAGCCACGACGCGGCGCGTTTCAGAAGCGTCTCTCCGCGCCGCTTCGCTAAAGATAGGCGCCTAGTCTATTTTCGAAAGTAAAAGCAGGACCTCAGCTTTTAATTGCACGTGCTTATAACACAATTCTCTCACGTGAAGACCGCATTTGTCAACCCTCGCGGAGTCGCGGCAAGTGAGCACCAGAGAGTAACGTTAATCTTGATGGCACTTGCAAGAAAATGGATAAGTAGGCTACATAATCAAATTCACAAATATTACACCATTTAAACATTATTAAAAATACATAGGCTACTGAGTTACTAAAACAATATTTGTCAAAGAATACAATGTCCACAGTTTGAACGTTCTTGTTTCCATTTTTTGTTTAATTTCAAAATCTGAGGTGAATTATCCATTGTTGCTTTTACAGCTACAAAGCTGGAGCACTAAACGATATTCAAAGTCACATTGCATGCTTTTAACATTAAATAAAGCACATAAACAGTACCTGAGATTATCATTGCCACACTTTGTTTGTTGTTCCAGCCGCAACGTCGCAGAAAAAAAAACTGGGGGAGGGTGGGAAGGGGTGTTGAGGTTTAAAGCGGTTTAAAGCGGTTTACCGCAATACCGCGGGAATTTCTTGCTTTTCTACCGCGGTAAGAAAAAATCCAAACCGTCCCAGCCCTACTTTCACGTGTTTCTTCCATCTGTCACCATTTCTCATTTCACCCGTTTTTGTGCGTACGCCTGGGTCAGAGTTTGCGTGAAGGACCGCACATTTTCCGTCAAGTTTGCTTTTCATAAATACCAATTATTGCGTAGAGAGTGGCGTACGCAACGTTTATAAATGAGGCCCCAGATCCTTCAGATTCCCAGATCCATGTTGGCACTTCTCTTCAGTTCAGCCCACTCATTTTCTATAGGGTTCAGGTCAGGGACTGGGATGGCCATTGCAGATGCTTGGTTTTGTGCTCAGTGACCCATTTTTTTCTGGCACTTTGGAGAGGTGTTCTCTTCACGGATGAATCCCGGTTTTCACTGTACAGGGCAGATGGCAGACAGCGTGTATGGCGTCGTGTGGGTGAGCGGTTTGCTTATGTCACCGTTGAGGATAGAGTGGCCCATGGTGGTGGTGGGGTTATGGTATGGGCAGTAGGGCTGGGACAACATATCGATGCATCGTGAATCGAGAAATGATTCTGGATCGATTCCAATTTTTCAGAAAGCATCGCGATTCTCTCTCGAATCGATTCTGAGTTTAGTTTTAACAGCAGATGGCACTGCATGCTTTAGAAACAGCTGTAATCTGCTGGCTTCCAAAGCCTTACAAACCACTTGAACCTTCTGTAAAACAATCATTAATAAAGTACAAAAAGGTTGAAGTGAATTTCAAGGGTATTTGCAGTGGGCTGTTTACATTATTCTCGCGTCATAAAAGCATTCTGAGGTTTGAGTACATTCTCAGATTCAGCCGAACGCACGAACGCTCTTCTTCGTGAGCATTTCAGAGTGTGCGATTAAAATCTAGCCTAGAGCGCCATCTGCTGTTAAAAACTAAGCTCAGAATTGATTCGCGTAGCATTCGGAAAAAATTGGAATCGATCCACAAATCGTGATGCATCGATATATTGTCCCAACTCTAATGGGCAGGCGTATGTTATGGACAACGAACGCAGGTGCATTTTATTGATGGAATTTTGAATGCACAGAGATACCGTGACGAGATCCTGAGGCCCATTTTTGTGCCATTCATCCACGACCATCACCTCATGTTGCAGCATGATAATGCACGGCCCCATGTTGTAAGGATCTGTACACAATTCCTGGAAGCTGAAAACATCCCAGTTCTTGCATGGTCAGCACACTCACCTGACATGTCACCCATTGAGCATGTTTGGGATGCTCTGGATCGGTGCATACGACAGCGTGTTCCAGGTCCTGCCAATATCCAGCAACTTCGCACAGCCATTGAAGAGGAGCGGACCAACATTCCACAGGCCACAATCAACAACCTTATCAACTCTATGCGAAGGAGATGTGTTGCACTGTGTGAGGCAAATGGTGGTCTCACCAGATACTGACTGGCTTTTGTGATGATGCAGCACTGGCCCAAGCATCTTTCACACAGGCCCCAGGCCATCGGGCAGTCCTTGTTGTTGATCCCTTAAACAAGTGATACCTTTAAACACATATGGCAATGTGTGCTGTTTCTGTCTTAAACGCATGCGAGCGTATCCATCGACAGAAAACACATCGGCATGATTCTGTCTGTCTGTTTCACGCCTTGTTTTTTTTTCAACAAACCATATTATAGATGCACCATCAAATCGTGGGTGGAGAACAGCACGGGTTGATATTTACCAAGAACCATTAAACCCCTGCTAGGGTCTAGGTAATTAATGGGAAACACTGGTGTTTTATTGTGTGGGGGAAGCACGATCTTGAGACACGTTTTTAAAAAAGTTAAACAATTTCTAACTTGAGTATCGTGTTTTTAAAAGCGCAAAAGACGGAAGACGCAAGCACAATGGTCAAATATTTCCTTCTAGCTCGTGTTTACATAGAAAAACAACGGGGGAAAAAAAAATGCAGTGGAATGGAATAACACATTCTGTGTGAACGGCCCCGTAGTGTTTTTGTGTAACTTACTGTAGGCAGTTTGTGTAAGTCCAGCAGTTCTCGAACCAGCCCTCTCAGCATATTTTGACACTTCCACATTTCGTTCAGTGCTCTGAAAAGCAAAGACACTCTTCTTGATATAATTGAACACATCAGTAAGATGATTGCCGTTAATAGAAGTACAGTGATACTTCCCAAAACGGTCAGATGAGAACCAGAGACTCTCTTGGCAATCTGATAAAGCTTTTGAAAAACAAGAATCAGTCGATTAAGACTCACTTGACTGCGTTAGTGTCCAGACAGGCATAAAGGTAGTACAGACACTTCATCTTCTCTTCAGTCTCCAGACTGTGAGGAACCATGTACTGTGCAAAGATCTTCTCCACCAGCAACCTAATACACAAACAAACTTTAAGAATCTGAAGTTTCCATTTTAGACATGCTGCACTGTTTTAATGAGAATTTTCCAATGAATCACATGAAATAATTTGTGTGTACATGTGTGTGTGGCTCCTACTTGTCATCTATGCTGTTCTGGTAGTAGATGTGTAAGAGTTTGTCTTTGATCCAGCTGATTTTCAAAGCGGTCTCCTTCCCGGCCTCATGGTGCAGACAGTACTTCTTATACAGTTGAGCCAAACCCATCATTCCTTCTTTACGTACACGCCACTGAATCAAAACATACAAATTTACTTTACAAAACCAGAGGGCTTAAAATTGAGGGATATGTGGGGTTCGCTTTGCATTTATATTCTAGCAGGATTTGAATTGGGGCGCCATGAAATATATAAAAAAACCTGATACTGCAATGTGGCTGAGTGCAACTGTCAAATCAATGATTGGATTTAATTTAAATAAATATATGCAGGTTTTAAATGTGCAGCTCATGATACAGTGTTTCTGCATCTCAGTTCAGAGTAAACGAATCAAGCCACCAAGATATAACCAAGCCGCCAAAATTATTAGATAATAATAAAAAAATATATATTATTATACAATTATGAATTAATAGATTTTTTTTTACAGTACAATAGTTTATTTGGCTTAATATTATTTAATAATAATAACAATAAAATATGAATTATGAGTCATAAATGGGTCACATATAGTGGGAATGTAGCCTATGAAAGAGATTTTTCAGACAAAGTATACCCAAGTGTGAACACCCAAAGTTTTTTCAAGTTTTTCCAAATTGTTTAGTCCTAAAAGGATGGTTGACAAAAAAAATTCTTCAGAGTAAAAAGTAATTTTTCAGCTTTTTAAAATTAATGCTCTATGCAGATGCACTCCCTAATATAATCAACCCAATCATTCTAGAATGATTCACTCTTTCCAAATATAGCTATTTCAGTGTTCTATTAAAAATGTGTATTTTTTTGTCATATTGCAATGAATATTGCAGAAAAACTAAATATTGCAACATCAGTTTTTTCCAGTATCATGCAGCCCTAACTTGAATTGAGCACAGATCTATTTTTTGTGTACTTCAGAGTAACTCTGTATCTTTCTCACCCTCTTGTCCAACATCCTCTCTCTGACGAACCCCAACAGTTGATCATTCACCAGGTTCAGGTCTTTCTTCCCTGCATTGATGATGGTCACAATGACATCATGTCTGATTGCCTCCTCCGGGTCATGTGATCTCACCTTCAGAAATTCTGATGTGACAAATAGAACATCACAAGTTACACAAGAGTCAAGCGATGCTTAAAATGGAGAAATGATGGAAAAACTGCAAAAATCACATTTAACCTGAACACACCTGTAAGATCCTTGGCAAGATCTGGGTGGTTCATCAGGCAGTGGCTGGCAAACTTCACACATTCCAGTCTCACAGGAACATGAATGTCATTGAACCTTTGAGAAAGAGAAAAAAAAGGGAAATCTGAATTCAATTAACACTCAAATTATAAATAATCCAAATCAGTCTTTCAGTCCAATTTTTTTAATGGTAGCCTCACCTGCCCAGAAAACACTGCCAGAGTGGGCGATTCTGAGTGGCCAGTTCTGAGTCTTTTGCTCCAAAGAGTTTAGCCAACAGTTTCACCACAGCCAACCTCTCTTCTCCATCATTACTCTATACAAACAACAACAAACAGATTTATTCTTGAACTAAATAGGTTTGTATGCAAGCAAGTGCACAAGTATATGTGCATTTAGTCACCTTCAATTTGAACTCAAGTTGTGGCATCACAGAGACAAGGAGCAGAGGGTCAATTGCAAAGAGCTCCTGAATGAGGTCAAATACATGCTCAGACAGATCACTCACGGAGGACTTTCCCATCACCAACACCTGATTAAAGAACTACAAAGAAAGAGATTTTTAAGTTAATACAACATCTGAAATAGTATTTTGCCTTTTTACAATGGGAATTGAACACATTATAACAATGAACTGTACTAAATTCTGAAAGGACAAAATACAAACGGGTGAACGTGTGACTCACTGAGGCGATGCAGGTTTCGATGGTCTGAACCGTTCTCTTCAGAAGAGTCTTGGCCAGGTCATATGCCTGCTTATTCAAGTTCTAAAGCACAGAAAGAGGTCGAATCACACACTATCTGGGACTGAACTTGGAAATAAGATGTAAGAAGTAATTTGCCTACTTTGTGAGCAGGGATGAGGTTGATGAGGATTGTGTCTAGTAGCTCCTGCGTCACTCCATCTCCCTCCATGATGATGGAACTCATCAGGTCCAACATGTGCATCTGCACCTTCTGATTATGGCTGTTACTGAAAGAGAAAAGTCCTGATTAAAAAGAGCCCAGTTGCGTAACAGAAGATATGATTAGACTCACTTCAAATTAAACTTACTTGATGACAGAAAAGAGGGTTTTGAAGAGCTG
Organism: Scardinius erythrophthalmus; assembly: GCF_964197995.2. NCBI lineage: Eukaryota > Metazoa > Chordata > Actinopteri > Cypriniformes > Leuciscidae > Scardinius > Scardinius erythrophthalmus. Next base: position 17,830,626 of record NC_138223.1, read on the forward strand.
GATGAAGATCTCATTACAGTCCTCCAATTCAAAACAGATGTTGTAGGACTTCACCCATGCCAGGTTCTGTGCAGGTCAAAGTTAAAATTTTCAGCTATGACAATCAGACTACATGATAAATATTAAATGAAAAACAAACTTGTAATTATTGCTGCTATGTTGCTGATAAAAATGAAAAGCATTAAAATTGTATTTAAAATATTCATACACAAAAAGATGTGTCAAAATGCAGAATTGAAAAGATAAATAAATGAACTCTGATTGATTGAATGAACAATCTCACCTCTAGCAAGTAAAAATATCTGTTGAACTGAGGGCTCTTAGTATCCTCTAATCCCTTCAACTGCCGTGTAATGAAGAGAAAAATTTCCTAGATGTGGGGAAAAAAGTGAAAATTAATGACATTGGTGTGCCTGAGCTATAAAGCTAATATCAGATAGGTGATGGGATTGTGTGCAGGATAAAAAAAAAAATGTCAGCTTGACATGAGGTGCAAGTTTGTGATCAGTTTTAAAGTCATACACGTTTAGTGTGTGTCATAAGCAGGAGTTTAGTTTATTAAGGGGGGGTGAAATGCTCATTTTCACTCAATCTCCTGTTAATCTTGAGTACCTATAGAGTAATATTGCATCCTTCATATCTCCAAAAAGTCTTTTGTTTTATTATATTTTTAATTGAAAGATTGGCTGTACGAGTCTTTCCGGAAAAAAACGAGCGGCTGGGGGCGGGCCGTGTGGGCGAAGCTAAAGCTGTGCTAACGCGCCGAGCTAACAACACACAGAGACATTTGTTCAACAGTTTTACTCACCGTTCCAACGCACGACCGCGACCCTTTATCATTGTGACTGCTCGATCCTTAAGCATTAGACGATCTGGGCTTTGTTTATAAAACAATCATCGTCGAAATGCAGGGAACAATTGTCTTACACAACTCCGTTTATGCTCAGGAAAACAAACTCCATCCACGGGTGCCTTAACGCTGGGTTCTTTGGGAATCTGTGCAGGGTTGTCTTGCCCTGGCAACCAAAAACACACTTCTTTGGTGACACTGACTTCCCAAAAGCCGGGCAGTGCGCTTTGATGGCGAACTGCTTTCAATCTCTTGCTCTGTTTTACGAGTGCGCGCGCGCCCGCGATCTTACCGGAGAAGTGCCCTTAGGACCCATATAAGGAAATTCCGCCCTCTCTTACGTAAGACAGAGCCATACTCGAAAAAAACTTTCCGAAACTTGTGACAAACCGGAAGGACAATTTTTGGAACAAAAATACTCCTTCAAACGTACAACTTAACTTTTGAAACTTTGACCATGTTTAGCATGGGAATCCAACTCTTTAACAGTGTAAAAAACTCAGTATGCATGAAACAGTAATTCACCCCCCCTTTAAGAAATTCATATATGAGATGTTTTTCTTTTCAGGAGTACATTTCATACCTTGAGCTTGTCATGTGAGGTGTATGGGGCCTCCGGAGCATAGATCCTGAAGATGTCAGCAAGACAGCAGGCCACGAGTAACCGTACATCCTTGTTGGGGTTTCGCAGGAAGAACTCAGAGGCCAAGTGAAGAGCCAGAGCCAAATACTGCTGCTTTTCCTCCTCTGAGTCTTGATCCATGTCCATATATGTCTTGACCACCAGCTATTAGACAAACAGGTGTTTAGACAGGTGTTTAAAGTTTCTCTTATACACAAGTAAAATCCCAAACCATTTAATAACCATTTTGTAAAATAAATACATTTTCTAAAAGGTAAATTCCTCTAAACTTTAAACACAATTCATCTTCTTTTACACACTGCATATCTTTTTAGCAAAATTTTAAACAAGGCACACTGTATGAGTTTAAAGGGTAACTCTCGCCAAAATGCAACCTAGGGTCTTTTTGTTAATCTACCCGAGGCAAACTTTCGTTTAAAAGCATAATTAGAATGGAAACGCCACTTAAGTTTGACTGTATTTTCATTTTCGGTCAAACTGCCTTTTGAATGGGAGTGCTTGAGGCACTACTATGATAGCATCAAAAATAGCTATTTTTAAAACACAAGGCGGCTCGACAACATGAAACTGCTCGAAGTATCACCATGGGCTCTACACATGAACTCGAGCGTTGAGAACATTGTTTGTGTACACAAAGTTTACTAAAAAGAACGATTTTGAACAACTCACTGTAGCTGTGTCCGCCGGTTATTTTTGACCGACAGTCAAAAATAGTCGATCTCCGAATGTGAATGAACTGACTATGATAGTATTGCTTCTTATATGAGGATGCTTTTTCAAATACAAGGTCAATATTTATTTTCACTAACGACAAAACAACAAATTATCTGTGAATGTATATGGAACTAAGCTTTAGGAGCTTTCCATCTTTACTTTCCTCCCTGTTACGTTGCATTCGGAGATCGACTCTTGGTTGTGCAATACCTGCATTAGTCGTCTAGGTAGTCCAGAACACGCTCCTCACTGAGTCTCAAAGGGAAAGCACTGTGTTTTTGGTGAACGTAAGGAGCGCGACCCCTTCGAACATGAATCTCGGGAAGCGCCTGTGATGAGGGCTATCTGAATGTGAAAGTATGCGTCTTTCAGATCCACCGCTATAAACCTTTGCCGAATGTGCGTGAGGATCTGTTTTATCGTGATAATTTTGAACGCGCGCTTAGCAAGTCTTATGCCACTCGGTACCATACTCTTTATGGAGGAATTTTGTCATGTATTAATAATGCCATCAGAATGCAACCAAAGCACAGGATAGCAATAAGAAGATGGCTATAAGTAATTGTAAATCATACAAAATAAATGCCATGATCACTAGATTTTATACAGGTGTTACTATAATGATTTTGTTAATGGTGATCAGCAACCAAATATTGATAATGTGGAAGTTACTGCCTTTTGCCTTGGCATGACTTCTCACTTTTTGCTGACAATACAAAGGCAGAGTACAGTAACTTTAAAATAGTGGTCAAAAGTCAAGTTTGAGCTTAAGATTTATTTTATGTAGCTAATTTTCATTACTATAACATCTAATTGCCAGATTTCCGGTGTCCTACCTATAATTAATTTGGCGGGACAGCTTAAAATCTTTAAAAGTCATTTTTCTCAGTTCCAGACTATAGTGAGATAAGGTCTTTTGTCTATGTAGGGCAGTATTGTGGGGGGATTTTGACCTAAATTTTTTATCATGCAGTGCATTTTTGGTTTTTACAATGGGGCAATTATTGCAAACTCTGAATTTAATTTTTAAAAAAGGCAAGTAAACAGTCAGAACAAGAACAAAGACAATTTACAAGCAGTGGCACAAATAATAAAGATACAAATAACAAACAGTACTTTTTTTTACAGGTAGGTCTAACAGTAGTATTGAGGTAAGAAATACAGATTAATCCTTACAATTAAGGTCACAAAAGTTAGTCATTCAAGAGCAGTGAGTGTCATTACAAAAAAAGACAAAGAAAAAAAGCAGACACCAGCAGGATTATTAGGCTACTGTAACTTTAAGAGCTGCAAGGATCCAATATACTGTTACACAACTTTCTCAACTATTCACTTAAGACAAAACCGACTGCGTTTTAAATGCATATTCATCAAGACAGTAATTTTGTACATACATTTGTGTGCATTTGATTACACACAATTTCGTGCGCATGAACTCTGTCTTTTAGGGTGTGTTCACACATGGCATGTTTGGTTCGATTAAAACGAACACTTGTGCGATTGCGATGTTAGTGCGGTCATTTGAATAAGTGTGAACGCTGCCATCCGAACCTTGGTGCGCACCAAACAAGCGGACCGTGACAGCTGAAAAGATGGGTCTTGGTCCACTTCCAAATTAACTCTGGTGCAGTTCGAATGATATATGAACACAACACGGACCAAAGACATGTAAACTAACTAAAAACAGGAAGCTGTGACCCTAAAAAGGACAGAATGCTCAAGCATACCTGTTTTTTCTCGTCCCCTCGCAGCAGATCGTTTGTGTGTGGGAGTCTGACAGAGGGATTCCTGCTGATGTTTTGACTCCTTTACACATTTTATATGCTCTTCACAAGTTCTCAACTGGTCAAAATACCATCATGTGAATGCTACACACACAACGAGCGCATTTATCCCAGCACACAGTAGCGATGGGTCATTCATAAATTATCCGCTCATTGCATCTGTCACATGACACATAAAAAAATATAATAATAATAATAATAATAAATTATATATATATATATATATATATATATATATATATATATATATATATATATATATATATATATATATATATATTTTTTTTTTTTATTTTATTTTTTTTTTTTATAAAAGAAAAATTATTTTTAAATAAGTGTGAGTTTTCCTACATCTTGAAACTTTGTTTTATAAATGGGGGTAATCTTTGAAGGTAAACAAATAATGTTTTGATCATTACATTAAAAATAAAATTTAAATATGATAATATTTAAATTTTGAAGTGCTGAAAAAAGATGACGTACTTGAGAGCATTTTAATATTCAAACTTCCATGGTTACAGTTAGTGTTACTACATTTAATCCATGGTGAATGTTGCTGATCTGTGGACTTAAAGCCTATAACTAGTTCATTCATGGCACAATGTTTCTCCTGGTTTCCATGCCAGCGCTGAAAAAATAAAACGTCTCCGGTTACTATTGTAACCTCGGTTCCCTGAGAGGCGGGAACGAGACATTACGTCACTGACGTATATGGGAACTCCCTTCCTCCTCATTTTCACTGAAATCTTATAGGCTAACGCCAGCTGGAGACAGCTGGCCAATTGACGCAAAACATGCAAATGCTGACCGGACCGCGGGCAGTATAAATAGCATGGGCGCGGCAATAACGTCAGAATCAAGACTGAACGCTAGCACAGCTGATCAAACGGCGAGCACGGCGGCTGACGTAATGTCTCGTTCCCGCCTCTCAGGGAACCGAGGTTACAATAGTAACCGGAGACGTTCCCTTTCAAGGCGGTCACTTCGACATTACGTCACTGACGTATATGGGAACTGTATAGAATCCCGCCGTGAGCGCAGTGAAGATAAGCCCTGAACGGGGTCAAGCTACACTCCCACGAGAGACAACAGTTCTAAGCCAGCAGCGCCGCTAGGAGCACTCGAACTGATAGGCGAAACTAGAGTAAGAAACGTCTGTTCCGACCTACCCAGTTGCAAATCCAATGCAATGAAGCGAAGGCTGCACTGGACAGGGCAGCACAACACCATAAGCACTCAGCATAAGAGTTAACACAGTGTCAACGGCAAAGCGGTGACAGCTGCATAACCTTATAGCCATACACAGAGTTAACAGTACATTGAAAACTACTGTGTAATGCGGAAACAGCTATGTATAGTCATTATATACATTATAGTCATAACACAGAGTTAGCAGCAATGGTAACTCTGGATAATGCAGACTACTGTACAGCTGGTGGTAACAGTTCATGAGTACATTAATAAAACTCACCAACCCACGACGCTATAGGCAGTGCATAAAACTTGAAACCCTGGCGAACGTGTTCTGAGAAGACAGCCAGCATACCTAAATCCCGTGGGCATTAAGCCAGATTGAAAAGCGTCAAATTCAGTGAGAAAGTCTCAGTCCCTAGTACCATCCACCAAGCACACAAACAGCTAGTCAGACTGCTGCCTAGTGGTCCACGTACATCCGCAAAGCCCTTACAGGGCCAACAGCACTCTGAGTATCAGCATCATGTGAGGCTGACGGCTCAGCAGAAGGCGGGCAGGGATCAATCTGTGCTCTGAACGGTGTAAGCAACTGGAACGCAGCCTGGTATTGGACGGAGAGTGACGCTGCAGTCACTAGGTCCGAGACAATGCAACATCATTCATGTAGAATGAGCGTAGGTCTCCAAGTGCTTCGCTGGGGCGAGAGCAGGTGGAAGGTCATTCTCAAGGAGATCTCTCAGCACTTATTAGTGTGAAGTGTCTTGTTCAACTAAGGACCCAGCAGCAGACACACAAGAAGGTTCCACACCTTGGGGCTGGGGTGCCAATCATCTGAGGGGGATAGTCATGGGGGAGCCCCATAACTCTCTCAGGTCCGTGAACCGGGGATGATAGGCCAGTAAGGGGGTCACGAGGAAACTGACACTGCCTTGTAGAACATAGCCAATGTTCTAAAGCCGATGTACCGAAGTGCAAATTAACACATAACTGAATGTACATAAACACAGTGCCAGTGGCCGAAGCGACAACAACTGTGAATATACGCAGTTAGATAATAGCCTTCCATAATAGCATAGCACCTCAGAAGTACACAAACACAGTCGTAGCCGTAGCTAGAACTGTGAGTATACGAGTTAGTACAGAATAGCCAGTTGCACTGAAGGAAACGGGGCAACATAACAGCGTAGCACATGTACGTAACAGCATCGGTCGCTGTAGCGCCAACTATACGCAGTAGGAGGCACTGAAGGATACGGGGCAACACCGCAGCATGAACACATCCATGTGCAATAATGCAGCGCAGGTCGCAGGTCGACAGAGACTGTGAATATGCACAGTTCGACTGGGATAGCTAGTCGCACTAAGATACAGGGCAACATGACAGCATAACACAAGTGCGTAAGAATAGCGCATCCATGTATGTACATAACGCAGCGTAAGTCACCGTAGCTGAGATGCACGGTTAGATCAGGATGGCTAGCTGCACTGAAGGAAACAGGGCAGCATTACAGCATAACACATCCGTGCACATACATACATCCAGAAACTGTGAATATGCACGGTAGATTAGGATAGCTAGTTTTGCACTGAAGGAACAGGGCAACAAAATAGCAAAAACACATCCTTGTACATAAGTGCAGTGTAGTCGCCGTAGCGATAGAACTGTGAATATGCACAGTTAGATAGGACAGCTGGTTGTTGCACTGAAGGATAGAGGGCAACATAACAGCATAACACATCAGTGTGCACATTTAAAACATCTGTGTGTATAATGCAGCGCTAGTCGAAGCGACCGAAACTGCATGAATATGCGCAGTTCAAACACAATGGTCAGTTACGTTGAGGGCAACATAACAGCATAACGCTTCAGTGTGTACACAGATGAAGCGCAAGTCGCCGTAGCGACGACTGTGACTATGCACAGTTAGATAGGATAGCTAGTTGCCCTGAAGGATACAGGGCAACGTGATAGCATAGTTACATTGATGTGTACAAAACACAGCGTCAGAAGCATAGCGACATCGACTGTGAATACGTAGTTAATCAGAATAGCCGGTTGCACTGAGGATACAGGGCAATATATAACGGCATAAACCATAGACACATATCAATGTACATAACACAGCGTCAGTGGCAGCGCACAACAACTGTGAATACACAATAAGAGTAGCCAGTTGCACTGAAGGAACAGGGCAATATATAACGGCGTAATCGTAACATATCAGTGCGTAGTGTGTACACAGCGTCAGTTGCATCGCATAACAACTGTGAATATGTAGTAATCAGAATAGCCATTTGCACTGAAGGATACAGGGCAATATATAACGGCAAAATCATAACACACATAGTGTGTACGTAAACACAGCGTCGGTTGCATCGGGCAACAACTGCGAATATGAACTGTGTAGTAATCAGAATAGCCATTGCACTGAAGGATACAGGGCAATATATAGTGGCATAAATCCAAACACGCAGTGTGTAGTGTGTACATAACAGAGTCAGTTGCACCGCGCAACAACTGCGAATACGTACTGTGTAGTAAACAGAATAGCCATTGCACTGAAGGATACAGGGCAATATACAACGGCAAAATTCATAACACATATCAGTGTGTAGTGTGTGCATAAACACAGCGTCAGTTGCATTGCGCAACAACTGTAAATACGTAGTAGTCAGAATAGCCATTTGCGCTGAAAAATACAGGGCAATATATAGTGGCATAAATCCAAACACGCAGTGTGTAGTGTGTACGTAACACAAAGTTAGTTGCATCGCGCAACAACTGCGAATACGTACTGTGTAGTAAACAGAATAGCCATTGCACTGAAGGATACAGGGCAATATACAACGGCAAAATTCATAACACATATCAGTGTGTAGTGTGTACGTAAACACTGCGTCAGTTGCATCGCGCAACAACTGTGAATACGTAGTAGTCAGAATAGCCATTGCACTGAAGGATACAGGGCAATATATAGTGGCATAAATCCAAACACACAGTGTGTAGTGTGTACATAACAGAGTCAGTTGCACCGCGCAACAACTGCGAATACGTACTGTGTAGTAAACAGAATAGCCATTGCACTGAAGGATACAGGGCAATATACAACGGCAAAATTCATAACACATATCAGTGTGTAGTGTGTACATAAACACAGCGTCAGTTGCATTGCGCAACAACTGTAAATACGTAGTAGTCAGAATAGCCATTTGCGCTGAAAAATACAGGGCAATATATAGTGGCATAAATCCAAACACACAGTGTGTAGTGTGTACGTAACACAAAGTTAGTTGCATCGCGCAACAACTGCGAATACGTACTGTGTAGTAATCAGAATAGCCATTGCACTGAAGGATACAGGGCAATATACAACGGCAAAATTCATAACACATATCAGTGTGTAGTGTGTACGTAAACACTGCGTCAGTTGCATCGCGCAACAACTGTGAATACGTACTGTGTAGTAATCAGAATAGCCATTTGCGCTGAAAAATACAGGGCAATATATAGTGGCATAAATCCGAACACATAACAGTGTGTAGTGTCGTGTGTACGTAACACAGAGTCAGTTGAATCACACAACAACTGTGACTACGTAGTAATCAAAATAGCCAGTTGCACTGAAGGATACAGGGCAATGTCGTGGCATAAGCATAACACACACATCAGTGTACATAAACACAGCGTCAGTGGCATCGCACAACAACGGTGAATACATAGTTGAATCAGAATAGCCAGTTGCACTGAAGGATACAGGGCAATTTATGGCGGCATAAATCATGAACACATAACAGAGTGCGGTACACACACAGCATCATTTGCGTTGCACAACTACTGTGAATATGTTGTAATCAGAATAGCCATTTGCACTTAAGGATACAGGGCAATATATAACGGCACAAATCATAGCACATATCAGTGTGCAGTGAGTACATAAACACAGCGTCAGTGGCGTAGCGACAACAACTGTGGATACGTAGTTGAATGGCCAGTTGCACTGAAGGATACAGGGCACAAACATAGCACATATCAGTGTGCAGTGAGTACATAAACACAGCGTCAGTGGCGTAGCGACAACAACTGTGAATACGTAGTGAAATAAGCACATCAAAATGTAATGTTACGTAGGCCCAGCGTCAACAGCATAAGCGGTAACGACTGCGCAACCCCGTAGTCAAGACTGACTAGGGGTAAACAACACTCACCGGATTGTGTGGCTGTGCACTTTCCATTGTCAGAGCGAGGCGGCTAGAGACCTCTATGCTAGAGACTCATAACATCCGTACTTCCCTTTTTTCTTTTTGGACACGGAGCCATGGGCTTTGCCTCGTCTCTCTAGACGCGCGTCTTGCGCACGACTACCAAAGGACGCCGTGGAAGACGGCGTCTTTCTTGAAGTAGCCTGGCTGAGATAACGTACCGGGCTAAGTATCCTTATCGACAGAGCCTCTCGCGTCGAGTCCTTCTAGCGAGCCCGCGAAAAGGACCGGTCACCGGAGTGGCGACGGGCGGCGTCAACTCGTCTTAGGGCGGGAGAGGGCCCACCAGCGGCCTGCTGGCGGCAGTGGGCCTCGTCTCCGCTGATGCCCGAGTTTATTCCCCTGAGGGCGCGCACTGTCCGGCACATGCCCGCCGTCGTGAGTGCGGCCTCGGTTGATCCTTGTAGGGTAGAGCGAGTCGATAGGACCCGCACATATCTGGCATGAAAGTTAGCAGCCATCGGATGCGGGGAGGAAACATAATGAGTAACCTCTATTGCAACTTCCACGATGACTTCAGATAAGACTTCTAGCGTGAAGAAAGAGATTCTGACCAGGGCTTGAATTTCGGTGCGGGATTGCGGGTATTGCGCATATTTTTTATCATTCCCGCAGGTCTCCCATTTATAATGCGGGAAATTCCCGCAAACATTGATTCACTTTAGCATGTAGGTTCAGGTTGTATTAGTAAATTAATCCACGCAGATGGAAAATCAAATCAGTCATTTTAAAACTGTCTGCGAGACGCAATTTCACAAACAGCGTGAGTGATTCAGCGGCGCTGCGTCTTCTATCTCGCGTCTCTCAAAATGGGTTGCACAATGCAATCGTTAAGCGCGCAGCAGGCGGCGGAAATACACTCTCGCGTTTCGGGAGTCGATCGGGCCAGCATTGCATCACGAGTAACTAAAGTTTACCATTTGCACGTCTTTTCAAGTCTCACCAGTTTAAACAGTCACGCGATTTTAAACTCTTCGGTACTTGCGCGCTGTCTGAGAGATGCTTTTTTCTCTGCACACATACATAGAGTAAAGCAGCCTCACAAACAGCTCGCGGGTAACAAAAGTTATTTTTCGTGGATTATAAATCGCTTTAACAGTCAAAAACATAAGAAAATGATGTCAATTTCGGTCTTGGAGAGTATCCTCTAATCTAAACACAGTCGGTTATGTCTTAAATAAGCATAAATCTCACGTGACCGTATAATGAAAACAGGATCCGTGCACTAGCTCTTAAAGGGACAGCAGCCATATGTGTCTGTCATTAATTTGTTTGTCAAAACAACAAAACATAGCTTTCATTTTAAGGAATCAGGATTAATAGCCTATGAATTTAATTTAGTCAGGACTAAAATACTACCCAGTGTTATTTTACATTTGATTAGGCTACTTTATTCAGTCTCTGTAGTATTTCTGAATAGCCTACTAGTTTTAGACCTAAGCAAAAACTTTTCTCTTTATTTCTCTTTATTGATATCTTTATTCTATTGTATTTATTTGTGCTACTTTTTTCAATTTAATTCAAAGATTGAAATCAAGCTTCCTTGAGTTGTGTAAATTCTTAAGAACAAAATGACCCCATTGTAAAAATGCAATGAGTAGGCTAAGCATACATTTAGGCGAGATAAATGTAATTAAAAAAAAAGTCTAAACTCCCCCCTCAAATTAAAAATTCCCCCCCATAAGAATCACCTAAGGGGGGATTTCCCCCCCATTTTCCAAAATGAAATTCAGGCCCTGCTGACGTTATTGCCGCGCCCATGCTATTTATACTGCCCGCGGTCCGGTCAGCATTTGCATGTTTTGCGTCAATTGGCCAGCTGTCTCCAGCTGGCGTTAGCCTATAAGATTTCAGTGAAAATGAGGAGGAAGGGAGTTCCCATATACGTCAGTGACGTAATGTCGAAGTGACCGCCTTGAAAGGGAACCAAAGTTTTTCTGAGATAATGTGTTATGTAATCTTGTTAATCAAGGTATCAGTATCAATTTTTGAACGATACCCAGTGTGCGGACCGCCTATCAAACTTCCCAAATCGATTATCGGCCGATCAGTCGGAGCACCCCTATTATTGACTGATATTGTGATTTATTTTGGAGCTAATAAATATTTTAGGGGGGGTCTAAAGCCTCTGTAAAATAGGTCTAGCGACAACCCTGGTATTTAGTGGATTGTGTTTAACACATAAATGATTGATTATCAGTTTCACACACACATCGGTATAGACATTCTACAATGATCAAGAAAAAACAACACTGATATTGGATCGGGATCAGGATCAGTATCATTATCGGCTGATATTCAGTATTTTGTAGGGCTGCACGATATTGAAAAATTCACCAGATGATTTGAATAGCTCTACTTGTAAAGAATTAATCATTCTAGGATGATATTGTAGGTTAGTGCATCTGCATAGAAAATAATAAATTACAAGCAAATATAAATACAATAGAATAAAGATAAAAATTAAATACGCAGTGTTTTGTTTTTCACGTAAATCTGTATTGTGGACATAATCAAAGATAATATAACACTGCATAGTCTTGACTGTATAAATGAAATATAATTAATATAAATATTTATTTAATACAATTTATCTTTGTTAAAGCTACAAAAGAGATTTTCTCTTTCTTTTTTGTTGTTTGATTAACATTGGTGACAAACAACTGTTGGTATATCAGGTTGCTTTCACCTTAAGACGAATGCACGGCTCCAATATAATGACACATCTATTTTCTTCCTCAATTGTTTACAACACATACTTGGAGAGACGGGCATTTTTAACTAATTTTACATGTCCCAGGAAACCTGAAGCACAAAGCTTTGTTTACAAAATAAATAATAGTTAGCAATTAAATGTTACATTTCAGCCATGGAAACATTTGAATTCATGTTGAATGAGAGAGGTACGTGAGCCCATAAATTTAAGCTTTATATTCTGTTTTGCGATCTGGTCACCCAATTATTCACGGTCGCTTTCAATTGGGCCTATTATCATTAGGTTTCAAAATAAATAGCAGCTAAGAAAACATACAAACTGACTAGTCATTTTTTTCCCCATACACACAAGTTACTCAATATTTATTACCAGTTGCATTACAGGAATAGTCATACTTTGCTACAGATAAATATGCTAATCAGTAGGAAAATCTTTTTTTTTTTTTCATTGAGATAGCCAGCGAGTTTTCGCATGCTTGCACTCTTCCCTGCAGATATCATTTTTCATAAGCAGAGCACTAAACCCTTCTAGGTCTAGGACCCAGGATGAATTATGTTGCCTACTTTCTACCTCTCTCTGGTGCCTGTGTGTGTGTGAGAGAGAGTGTGTGCTTGGTGGAGTGGGGGAAGGGCAGCCAGTGCTGAGTTGAGCTTCAGACTCAAAACACAAACAGCACAGTGGCAAAACCAGGAAGCCCAGCAGTCACTCCAAACCACTCTCAAACTCTCCCCAACAATCACAATTTGAGCCATTTTTGCACATTTATTAAGAGAATATTATGCAAAGTTAGAGTAAAAGAATCTCAGGAAATGTATATGAGGTGATTTCTACAAAGAGCCTGCAGTTCTTTAGTTAGTTCTCCAAGGACATGTGAGAGAGAGAAAAAGGCTTACACTCAACTTTAATATTAAATATTTAACTACATGTACTCACTATAGAGCTATGGTTAAGGTTAGTAACTTGTAATTATGCATAATTAACTGTCATTACTATAGTAAATACATGTAGTAACGTACAACTACGTGTGGATTTGTCTTTCTGCTTCATGAAGCTGTGTTTTTGATCTGGCAAATGTGTGTGTCGGGGGGGAGGGGTTAAATGGTTCCCATTTATTTCCCCTGTCAGTGATTTTTTTTGAGGACCTGACCTGACCTATTTCATGTTTACAATGAACAGGAAAACCTCTACGAGGGTACAGTGTTAATTTCCACAAAATCTTTGTTGGTAGAGTGGAGAGCTTGAAGAGTATAGGTAATGGCCTAAATCAAACTGATGGGATGAAAATGTATCCATAGATAAACCAACCATTTGCACTGCCATAATGGTTTGTAATAATACAACACATTAAGAGACAATAACACAAGTCGAAATGTATGATTGAAAAGCATTTTAGAGACAGTCTCTACAAGAGGAGGCTCTGTTGCACTTGAATTGAATTGAAATCAATTTAACACTTAAATCTAATGCACACAAACTCTTTCCAGAATTTAAGGATGAGGAAGCACAACAATGTTATAACACTGCATTACATTTTAATTTCTAATTCAAACAATTCAGGAAAACTCACACAGACACATTTATTTGTAAATGTTTGAACGAAACAACAACAGCGTGCCGCTAAACATCACGCAGTTGTCCACATCTGTCGCCATGGTTACTATGGCAGTACTAGCGGAAACAAGGGATAACGCGGATATTACGTCATTGACAGACGACAAGTGACGGGCACTATTTAAAATTGTGAATTTCTCTGAATTTACAAATTCTTGGAAACATTTAAGACAATGTACATAATTGAAAAATATATAACACTATGCAAGTGTTTTTTGGATATTTTGATAAATTCTTACATATTGTACCTTTAATTAAAAACAATTAAAGACCTCCTGTGGTTAAAATCAAGTTTTTAATGTTGTTTAAATGTCTATATAAAAATTAATGCACACAGATTATCAGATCAAATTAGTCATTTAAAAACTTTCTATGAGATATAATTTCACAAAGAACGAGAGTGATTCAGCACCACCAAGTCTTCTCTCTCTTTCACAATGCACACATGGCTTCACATCACCACAGAGTCTGTACTAGGAAGCTGCATGCTGCGATACAAGACTTTCGCTCGTGTTTCGGGACAGAATTGTCACCTGCCCAATCGGGCCAGTGTTGCATTGTTACTAAAATTGACCATATGCAGGACTCGTCAATTAAAACATTCAACAATTTTAAAGCATTCAGTAGTACTCTCTGAGAGACGATTTTCTGCACGCTCATGCCCAGAGCACGCATACATAAAGCTGCCTCTCAAACTGCTCGCGAGTACCAAACTGAGTGCTTTTTCGCAGCTTATTGTGCTTAAATGGTCAGAAATGCAAAAAAATTTGTCAAACTGCCCATCATGGAGAGTATTCACATAAACACAGTCAGTGATGTCTTATGTGAAGGTAAAAAAACAGTGGAGAAAGACACAGCATGTGTATCAATATACTGGATCCATGCATTAGCTCTTAAAGTGACAGCAGCCTAATATACCTGTGATATGAACATAGCTAATAAACTCATAATGTTAATCAAAGAACAAAAGATAGAGAGAATTAATCTGTATTTAATTTATACAATGAAACATTTAATTTTATTCAATTTCTACAGTATTCCCATACCTGGAAACTGTTAGACCTACCTAAAAACCTTAAAGCACTCTTTATTACATTTGTATTCTTATTTTATTGTATTTATAAATAAAATTACCCTATTGTAAAAACATATGCATAGAATGAGCATACATTTAGGTGAGATAACCCAGCCTGATATCATGAAATGCATTGTAAACAACTGAATTCAAAAAACGTCAGTGAAAACATAAAATGATCATGCAATGCGATAAAATAGCTTCTCTTCCCCTGCAAATGATACCATAAAAAAGTGAATATTTAACTTCTAATTGAAAACAAAACGAGCTCTTGAAGCTCCACACTCTGTGCTGGGAGCAGCAGCTCATTTGCATTTAAAGGGACAGACATAAAAACGGTGCGTTTTCGCTCACCCTCAAAAAGTGACAACTTTAACATGCTATATGAAAATTCTGTGGGGTATTTTGAGCTAAATCTTCACACACTCTGGGGACATCAGAGACTTATTTTACATCTTGTGAAAAGAGCATTATACCACCCCTTTAGTTGTTCCAGCAACTAGATCCCCATCCGAAAGAGCATCTCTTAAACCAGAAACCATTTGATAGGCTTGTGTGCTTAGCTAAAAACTTGTGAAACACTTGAATAATTTAGCCCAGTTGCAGAGTGTAAAATGTAATGTGTCAGAATGCACTTTTTTTCATATTGTTACATTTAAATGTTAATTTGATATTTTTTTAACTGCACTTGAAACATTTTGAATGTGCTTAGAAACAATTGCTGGCCTATCCAAATCCTGTTTTTATTTTTTATTTTGGATATATAAACAAATCACTATATAAAGTTATAGTCTAAAGTTAACTATCTCAGCAGCTGCATCATACTGGTACTGCCCATATGTCAAAAAATAGTTAACTCAACCAACCAACTCTATCAACATCTTCAGTCAACAATAAACATCTGACTTGAGCAGGATGTTTCTAAACAGCAAGTTTTTATTTAGTTTTGTCAAATGAAAAATGGATTTGCTTTCGCAGCACAGAAAACAGCATTTTCTCAACATGTCTAGTCGACAACGCAAACCAAACTCGTCCAGGCTGGAATTACTGACGACTCGTTTCAGGCAGTTCAAATTCAGTTCTTTCTTTTGCAAGACGATAACTTCAATGGTTGTGCCCTTTAATATTTGAAACTAGGCAGACCTTTTACATTCACAAACAGCTACATTACAAACTACATGAAAGGTAATATCTGAAAAAGCTATTACCTTCATTTTGAAGGTAATATGATTACATTCATTTTAGCCTGTGTAAAATTAATAATATGTGCAGTGTGTTATTACTAGGGATGCAACGGTACACGATAAAATACCGGACCGTTCGGTCAGCCCTGCCTGCACGGGACAATCTAGCTACCCTCGTGTCCCGCGGGACTTCGGTTTTGCCATTGAGTTCGCGCTGATCCTTTTAGTTTTTGCTTTAGGCGCCGTTCACATATCGCGCCTAAAAACGCGTAGAAAACGGTAGGCGCGCGTTCTCCTTTTTCCAAAGCGCTAGGGCGGTTGCGCTCCGGATGCGTCTGTCGTTGCTAAAGCAACCATCAGCTGCGCTCTGGTTGGTTCTTGTCACGTGACCTACGGTGCGCTTGCAGCATTCTGAAAAGTTGAGAATTTTCTCCACTGCTGGGGACATCGTTAGTGCCAACCGGTCTTGCCTTGCACCAGACAGTGTTGATAGACTTATCTTTTTGCACAAGAATCTCTCAATAGTGGATGAGTAAATAACATTGCACTTTGTATCCTGAATGCAGTATTTTTTTTTATATATTATTTTGCTCTGCTTTTTTTTCATTCAAAGCACAAGTTAATTTATGTTTGTTAAAGGTAAAAGTGCACTTTTTCTTTCACATTGATCACTTCATATACCAGTTATCAAGGTTTGGAATTGGGATCCACTTGAATATTTTGAAGTGTGTTTGTTTACATTTTGTATTTCATATAAGTGATAGTTGAAGAGCGTGTATTACTTAGTGTTGTTCAGTACAGACTAGAGTGTTAATTTATTCCATACATTGATGTTCTACCTACTGTGACATTCTGTTTATGCTCATAATGAAATAGCAGTCTCTTTCTGCACAAAACATGTACCGAAACCGAACCGAGACCGTGGCCCAAAAACCGAGGTACGAACCGTACCGTGGGCTATCTGTACCGTTGCACCCCTAGTTATTACAGATAAAATCTGATAAATTTAAAAGTTCTTTAAAAAAAACTGGATGCATTTCTTGATCTTTGTGGCTGCTTTCTGGTTAAAGGGTCAAAAAAAGTCCAGCATTAAATCAATTGGTCTCTGTGGCTAAACTGCACTGTGTTTTAGGGGTTGTAATTAAAATGCTCTCAAACCCAAATCCTTGGGGATCTTATTTGGTTAAACTTGTTGGTCCAATATGTATTATGCAATGATAATAGCAGCATGACATTATTTGCTTAATTGCCCAAATCAAAAGTGCCCACCTCCATGTCTCTAATAACATTCACTAGATACAGCTTGACTCCCTTTTCAATCCAACTATTTTTCACAGTTTTATCATGTCAAGCAAGAAAGTCTCCAAGGTGCAAGTCTGATCAAAATAAGTTACCAATCCTCTATAGCTCAAACTCAAAGCCGTAGCTCATAACATGGGCAATAGGAATATAATGGTCGCATATTGCAAACATTATTAGAGCACTAACATCCGTACACTTACATTCACCCTTTATGAATCAAAAGCATCTAACTAGAACTAAACTAGGCTCACAGCTGTATGTTTCATCCAGGAAATCATGTGGCAATTTCATCAATACAGTATAGACATGGTAGTCCAATCTTCTCAATTATTCCAAGTCTTCTTGGGTAGGGGACATTAAAAACTTTACATAACGTTACTTAACAGCTTAATAGTTAAAGTATGTGCAACTGTTTTCCAATAAAACATTTAATATGCTTTTAATTACATAGAATATAAAATGAACTAAATATATTCATTTTAGTGATTTGATTGCATTTGTCAACACTTTGGCTCTTACCTTGAGTCGTTTGACGACTTCATCGTTGCTGATCTTATCAGTGATCTCTTTGACACCCAGTGGGTAGGTGATCTTTCCGTCCCCCGCTGGTCGTTGCTGTTGAGGCTGTTGCGGGAACTCCATCATCCTTCTCCAGACAGACAGACGGTCCTCTACTGGCCTCTATAGGCAACAACACTAAAGTTCAGCACACAAACCCACCACACCACTACAAAAACACTCAAATACACCTTATGCACGTCACCCTCCTGCACTCTGGTCGTGTAGTTAAGCCCCCTAAAACCGTGGAATGACACGGAAACCTTACAGACGACAGTTTGCGGTAAAATTCTGAATAAAATCACGAAGCTAATGAAGCTAATAGCAACACTAGCCTGAGAGCTAACGAGACCCGCTCCGCAACCGCGCTTTTACTCTAAAACGCATTACTATCTAGACATTTAAAGCTCTCCTGATAAGAGTCTCCACATGTTATGCACGTTCAGACATAACCACACTACTCGGATAGTACGGTATCGTATAAAAGCACCACAGAGAGCAAAAGAGCTCTTTGAGCGGCTAATGGCCTAGCCGTCAGCTCCAGGCCTCAAACTATTCAACAAACATCCAGCCAACACTCACATTTACCTATTACAATCACAACCCGCCGGTTCCTGCTACCCCAAAAGCATTTATCCCATATCTCTCACTCGACACTACTCCACTGCGGTCGTTATCCCAACTTTAGACGGTAGGAAATCTGAATTGTTTACTTGTTTTCTCAGTATAAGTTCACTCAGCGAGGCAAACAGCGACCACCAACTTCATCATGCCACACAAACTGTGTGAATTAAACTCCCTCGAGCGACCCCAGCCGCCTCACAACCGCTTTCAAACAATTCCCCGGTCATTACCTCACAGACAAGTCGTTGTTTTAATTCATGAGTCGGGTTCGGGTTCGGGTTTGGGTGTTTTTTTTAGTTTCGGGCACAAAGCTCCGTCTTTTTCATTCAGGGCTGTGTGAACGTCCTCGCGTGGAAAGTGGAGGCGCAGCGACACCGTTGGCTGAAAGACGGTATAGCGGGCCGCCGATGGAGGGAGAAACATTACCGTATATATTAGAAAACAACCGCCTGAAATAGTGGTTTACTTGGCACTGAACTTGGTTTACCGTAAGTATTAGAAAAGAAAAGCCCCATATATATATGGCGTGCCATATTTGTGAAAGAACCGCCTCTGAATTGTGTACTGTACGATCAACAACCTACAACAGCACAGCAGTACTTGTTTGCAATAATCAATAATTAAAGAATAAGAATAAAATAATAAAAAACACCAATTCGAACTCGAAGATAAAATAATAAAATACATAACAAATGTATTAGAACTGGTGAATAATAACAGTGTACATTGAAGTGTGAGAATATGTCAGAGTGAAATATAATTAATTATTATTATTATTAATAATAATATTGAGACGGGACAAAACAGGTTACATTTGCTTATGGAACATGGAACATTTTTTTCAGAGGTAACCTATATTTTTTAGGTTTGGTAGAATCCCCTGCCACTTATTTATTAAACATATCCTGACCCTTTCCTATTCACATTCCTTTGCATAATTGTATTTGTATATTGATTATTTTATTTGCTTATCTTGTTTAGCTGGAAGCCTCACCGATACTTGTGTTAAAACTGAGGAAAAACTGAGTAAAAAAACTCAACACACAATGCTTGTGTAAACATACTTGGTAGTAAATCTCACACCCGGTTTCACAGACAAGGCTTCAGTCTAGTCCCAGACTAAATGTTTGTATGTTTGAGCTGTTTTAAATGAAAGCAACTTGCACTGACATATCTTAAAATATATCAGTGCCATTGTTTTGTCTCAATATTTACACCAGCAATGTTTGTAAGGCATGTTTATAAAATCTACTGAAATGTCCTAATTAAACAGAACCCTAATCCTGGCTTAATCTAAGCCCTTTCTGTGAAACCAGGCCTAAGATTCTTTAATGTAATTTTTTCTTGCCTATTTTACTCTCACTCAATAGGTCAAAAGTTGATGTCATGCTGTTTCCATCCACTAGAGGCGCTGCAGTATTTTTGCTTCTCCGTGGAGAGTTGGTCGTCTGGTTTTCTTTTACTTTCCTTCCTCTAGAAAAACTTGTAAACAGTGGATTTGTCGTCGGTGTCTTGTAAAAGGGGCAAAACAACAGCATGCCAAAGAAAAAGAAAAACGGACTGAGTCCCTCCCGTGGCCCGATGCAGGCGGCCGAGTACGGGAGCGGTTCCGAGATTCGAGCACACGGAGCAAATGGATCTTTTGTGACCCGGGCGGACTCAGTGTATAACAACTTTGGGTCCACACAGTTCAGGAGTGGTCAGTTGGAATCTCAAAGACGAGATGAAATCATCCAGAGCATGCAGGAGATGTTTTCACATTTGGATCCTGAAGTAATTTACATGGTACTCTCAGAGGCAGATTTTAAAGGTAAGGTTGTGTTGTGCTACTCTTTCCATCTTAAAATGGTAACTTAGGATTGTTACCGCTGGAACTGGGTGGCTGGTTTCTGGTTTCTGGCTGATCTTCACTTGGTGTAAGCTGGTCATTATCTGGCTGACCAACAACCATGTTTCAAAGCCAGCTCGATCACCTTAACCTGGTATGACCACCAACTGGGAGCAGGTTTGTTGCTGCTGGCTAAAAATAAACTTGGACCGCCTAATGACTATTTTAGACCACCTAGAAAGCTACCAACTTCACCTTCATATATTTTCTATATATTTTTATTTGATATTATTGTATTAAACTATGCTTCAAGTTGACATTGTCATGAAGCCCTGTATGATTCTTAAATTATATGACATACACTACTGGTCAAAAGTTTATCTTATGCTCAACAAGGCTACATTTATTTGATAAAAATATTGTCAACCCTAACATTGTGAAATATTATTACAATAAAATTTAAATCTAAAATAACTGTTTTCAATTTTAATGTTTTAAGATGTCATTTATTCCTGTAATGGCAAAGCTGAAATTTCAGCGCCTATTACTCCAGTCTTCAGTCACATCATTCTTCGAAATCATTCTAATATGCTGATTTGGGGCTCAGTTATTATTAATTATTATTGGAGCCCATTTATTAATAATGGTTATCAATGTTGTAGAGAGTTTTTGCTTCCTAATTTTTTTATGGAGACTTGTGTTACTTTTTTTTCAGGATACTTTGATTAATAAATTAATAGAAATCTTTTGTAACATTATAAACATCTTTTTTGTCATAATTAATTCAGTGTATCCTTGCCAAATAAAAATATATATATATACTATTTCTTTAACTCCTACCTTTAAGTCTGGGGGTCTCACGATTTCCACAAAAATATTAAGCAGCAAGAATTGTTTTCAACATTGACAACAATAAGACATTTTTCTTGATCACCAAATCAGCATATTAGACTTATTTCTGAGGATCATGTGACAGGATCATAAAGACTGTGTTTCAAAGTATTGTTGTTTTTGCTGTATTTTTGAACAAATAAATGTAGCCTTGGTGATTTATGAGAGACGTCTTTCAAAAACATTAAACCAAATCTTAATCAACTTTGGACCGGTGGTGTATGTTGCATTTTAGCTAGATTAGGCACTACTTTTAACTTTTGTTTTTTCTTAAATGCAGAAATATGTTACTTTTTTCTTAAATGCAGTAATATGCATATGTATTTTGGATACATATTTTTTTAAATATACATTTTCTTTCTTCTTAATCTCTGCATTAGTGGACAATGCGATGGATTCGCTTTTGGAGCTGTCAGATGCTGCTGAGGGCATAGTCCCACCCCCTCCGCCTGTCTCAGGGTTTGAGCAGGCTGCTGCTCTCCTGGGTACTAACATCACTCAGACAGACCTCCTCAGTGGAACGGCAGAGAGCTTTGCCTTTTCAAACCAGCCTGCATCTCAGCCGGAGCTCATTCCTGGTGAAACACACCTGACAGAAGAGTTTGATGCTCTTATAGATCAGGAACTTCAGACTTTGACGTCACAGCAGACACAAGCTAGCTCCCATCCTGTAATGCCCTCCGTACCTCTCTCTTCTCTACCCCCTCCTTCTCAATCAATCCCTCACCCCTCACTGCCTCTTACATCCCAGACTCAGCTTCCAGCTCCTCAAACAAGATCAGAGCGGGATGATCAGGCCTCTTTCTCTGACCCCGGGCTCAGTGAGGCCCGTGGCGGTAGTTCGCCCGTGAGTGAATTGAGTTTCGGTGGGGTCCATATCCCAGAGACGAAAACCATATCTCTTGACTTCAGTCACCTAACAGTGGAGGCCAGCTCTACTGAACCCCGGCCCTCTGCCTTTCAGGTTTACCGTAGACCTGACCAACTCTTCAACCACAAAGCGGCAATGCAGCATCGAGAAGCACTCAGCACACCTGCCATGTTCTGGAACACTCATGCTGCTGAGTTTCGTCCACGCGCTGTGGGGCCGTCCTTCATTACACCTGTCATTCCTAACCCCACCCGTTGGAGCACTAACCCCCTTCCTGCTGCTCAGTGGTTGGCTCGTGGACCTATCAGACAAGCACCTCTGAAGCCTTCTGCAACTGTACCAAAGTCATGGACTCTGCCCACTTGGAACAGACTCAGATTGGAAGGGCAGGTGTTGGTGTTACTTAGAGGGGCTCCTGGATCAGGCAAAACCACCCTTGCAAAGTAAGCAAGGAGACTCATAGCTGTCATTTTATTGAAAGCATGTGGAATAACACAAAGGAAATCTCTTCTTTTTTTTTGGAGTTTTAAGTTGGCATATAATGTTCTTTTCTTTTTCGTTAAACATAAGTTGGCATATAATGTTCTTTTCTTTTTCGTTAAACAACGTAGTCCATGAGAGCAGTTCATGATGTACAACACTCCCTTAAAAGAGAATAGTTTTCCTTAGGGGGAAGTTATAATAACTTCTCTTGGGAATGGAGTTAGGATTTATTTAGATGGTGCTAACAGAATTACATAGATTGTGCTTTGGTAATGCTTCATGGGTAGGAAATTTGCCATGTAGTGGTATCAAATGTTCTTTTTGCGCTAATTGTTAAAGCTTTTTTCATGGTATATGATTTTGTCACTGTATTGTTTTGCATTGTAAAACAGGTTGCTTTTTTTTTTTTTTTTTACATCAATTTAGACTTTTAATGAAAATATCACATAGAAAACAAGTTTGAGAAGAGCATTTAAAAATCTAAATAAATATTTAAATAAATACAAAAATTATGGCAAAAATTAAATAGGCCTAAATATTTGAACCTCCCGTGGAGCAGAATGGCAAAAGCTCTTTTTAGTATGCATCCGGACCGTGAAAGCAATTTTGCATGATAATTATCAAAGTATACCATACTGCCGAATACCAGCACATATATTGCCTGTAATTAGCTTTTGTTTTGAGATTAACAACACTGGCAGATAACCATGCTCAACAGAATTATAGTGACCACTTTGCTGTTTAGAGTATGTTTATAGAGAAAGTATTTAGTTTTGTATAAGGTATAACGTTTTTTTCTCTCCTTGCTGTCCAGTGCTATGGTGGCACAAAATCCTGGAGGAGTTGTATTGAGCACTGATGAGTATTTCGTTCAAAATGGGCAGTACCAATTTGAACCAAATTTACTAGGGGAGGCCCATGAGTGGAATCACCAGAGAGGTGAGTATTACAGGTCTGTTTGCTCAAGCCAAAGCACAGGTGTGTACATTAAATTATTTCCATTTATTTATTATTGGCTACCCATTGACTAGACAGTATGACCTTAAAGGTGATGTGTGCACATTTGTTGAAATCTTTTTCAAAAGTGATTACATATTCCAGCTTAATATGCTGAAACACCTATAAGTACGCCATTTGTATGCCAATTTCCATGAAAATGGTCAACTTTCCAACTCCATGGCGCTGTCAAAACATTGCTCGATTTTTTTGAGAGACTGACATAGCAACATTGGCGCAACCAATTCATGCATGAGTTTGGTGTGGGAAAACAGACCCCAATATACTTTAATCGAAATTGAAACGGTGAGACATCATTTAGAACAAAATCAGTCCAAAAAGTTAATTTGGAATTCGTTTCGGTAGTTCGATATAGCTTGCCAAAGCAAACTTTCTGGAAACTTTTGCTCCGTCTTGCAAACACCTTTAAACTACCATTGCTCCGTGGCAATTATGTAATAGGTTGGTGCGTTTTGCGGCTCCGCCTTCTTTGTAAAAATCTTCTTAGATTCTTCTGTTCAGTCCGTCGCGGTCAGACATGATTAAAAACATGAACACTCTAAAGAGCTGCTTTATAGTAGAAATTGAAGCTTAACTTCTAATTGAAAGAAAGTGATACTGACACCATTTTTTCATGTTCAAAACTGTAAAGCCAGATTATTTCTTAACTGCACCACTGTCATTTTTGTTGTGTGTTTATTTATTATAAACACTTATTTATTTATGGAGAAGTAAGAGTACAGCACATATTTATTTAAACATTGCTCCAGGTTAGCCTGGGTCGGGTCAGGGTGGTTGCTAGCCGTTTACTACTGCAAAGGCATTTCAAACTACTTTCAAACTACTTTCAAACTACTTTTTACCCCTAAGCAGAGAATTAAAAAGATTTACTTTGTAGTAAGTATATTGGGGCCTTACCTGTTTGGCTGATAAATGGCAGACAGTTGAATTGTTTGGGAAACAGTTCTGAAAGCGGTCATTATTTTCGCAATTCTGCTTGGTGTCACTGATGCCACATAAAATGACACACTTCACCTTTAATCTTTATATAATCTTTCTGCAATGTCTTTGTGGTGATCAACATTTCAGCAAAAGATGCTTTTGAAAAAGGCCAGTCACCCATCATAATAGACAACACCAATATGCAATGTTGGGAGATGAAACCATACGTTGCCATGGTGAGCAATTTATTTTGAAACACGTAGTATGAAATAAGTTATTAATGTTCAGTATCAGACAATGAACATATTGTTTTTTGTTAAACATATTGTTAAAATGTTCTGTGGATATACCAGATTAAATTTGACACGTTGAAAGTTTGTATCATGCAACACAAGTATATATTATTATAGATCTTATTTATTTATTGGTTTAACTTTAGAATGTTACAGTGTGCAAAAACATGAACCACAAACAGATTCACACAGGTATATTATGCTGATTGTAGGGCTTTGTTTTCCTTCTTCTAGGCACTGAAACATGGGTATAAGGTGCTGTTTCGTGAACCAGATACCTGGTGGAAAACCAAACCTAGAGAGCTGGAGAAGTATGTTAAACATAACCACAAACAAGAAATAACCACTTTCTCGACACATTAAACAAAATCCATACAACTAATTTATTTACAGTTCTCTTTACACTGGTTTTGTAGGTAGTCTTAAATAAACAAAGTACAATCACACATGTGATCCATTGCTTTAACGACACAATCACAAGTGTTTGCCACCTTTCTCTCTATTCATCCTCTCTGTGAAGGCGCACAAGGCACCAAGTAACAAAGGAGAAGATCCGGCGCATATTAGAACGTTATGACCGATTTGTCTCTGTCCAGAGCATCATGAATTCACAAAGACCAGTACCAGTGCCAAATGTTGTGGAACTGGCCCAAACAGAGACTGAGCAAACACAGTGAGTATATGCATTATGTTCATGTTACTGAGTATTTACAAATTTGAAATAAAGCCATGGGCCATGTTCACACAGCTGCAGATAGTGATTGTCTCCAACTGTACAGGACTATTTGAGAGTTAGTATCTAGTTACCTGTCAGTGACTATGAAAAGAGCGGTTTTGTAAAGCTATAAATAACTATGTATTTATATGTCATGCACATCTATGTATTTAAACTACAATATGTATTTCTCTCATTTCCTTCAGGCAATCTTTACCCGCTGGCCTCAGTCATCCTGATCTTGTTGGTGACTCTGGTTTGAGCAAACTGAACACACATCTTTCTTCATCTCTGCCCGATGTGTCCTCTGTTAGGCAGACTTGCAGTACCTTTTCTGCAGGTGAGGAAGAAGGTGAAATAGTCTCGTACAGTTCCAAGGAGTCTGTGATTTTGCATGAGAACATTCTGGATGGGTCTGGAACACCTCAGTCTGATCTGATTGATGCTGAAGCTTTGGACTTGGAGCTAGATCTTCTGGACACAGAAAAAAACATGGGAAATTTGAGTTGTGGGAAAACTGAAGAATTAGTTGAGTCAGCACACAAGAAGTTTTCAGAGCTGCCTGTGGCATTTTCAGAGTCCATTGCTCAGCGTGTGAGAAGGGACAGAGTGAATTGTAGAAATGGCCTTGGAACAAGTGAACCTATGAACTTTGACCCCAGTGTTGACTCAACAGGGCAAGATAAGGAGGAGGGATATGAAGGTGAGCCTCTTCCTGAGGACAAAGTAGAGAGGCCAGAGCTGTTGGATTTTGTGGGGGACTGGCCACTGGAATCTCAAGGTCAACGTCAAAGAAGACATCAGAATTTAAGGAATAAAACTGTTCAGAACACTGTTTTGGAATCCAGTGTTGTTGAATACAAAGATAACACTTCTTCTGATGAAGAGAAACATTCTGATCCTGACAAGCAAAATGCAGTTGAATTTCAAAAACTTGTAGATTTACTGCAGGGTGGAAGAAACTCTCCAAGTTTTTACCAAGATCCAACTCGAAGCAAACTGTCTACTCTGCATTCCCCTTCCTTTGGTGGAAAACAGGGTAACTTGAACCCAGAGACTGTGATTTGCCCTGAACTCCCTGACTGTGTGCTGGGAAGGATGTTTTCTGAGTGCACTGACCCAAGAAAGAATTACTCTGATTCTCCAAGTACATCAAAACAGAGAGCAGACACGATTGAGCAGTCTAGTCAAGTGTCTGCTGAGAAGAGCACACAGGAAGAGGTTGAGCAGGAGGACAATGTAGCCTCAGAGGAGAAATGTAGAATGAGCCCAAATGCCCAAGAAACTCTGTGTTCAAAGGTTGCCGTAGACTCAGAGAGCAGTCTAGAGAGACGGAGAGGACTTAGCCGAAGAGTGGGGAAATCTTGTAAACTGGCACTTACCTTCACCAATCAAAGCCCTTCGTCACCCTGCTCACAATCTCCAGTTATTTCTCATCTGCCCTCTGATCTTCCACCTACGGGGGAAACAACTTCATTGCCCATGGTGCCATGTGCCAGTGCCTCAGCCCAAACAAACCCTCAGGACTTTGCTTTGCTTTGGAGAATGGACCAGCTGAAATGTTCTGAATTAGATTTGGACTTATCTAGTAGTAGCATGTTTGTTTTGGAGGGAAACTCTTTGCGTTTCACCCCAAAAATAAATGAAGAGGAGTCTGCCTGCCAGCAGAGAGTTCCGTACCGTGTGGTCCATGAGAAAGGTTCTCAGGTGGAAGAGAATGACTTTAGAGGATCCCACTCTAAACAACAAAACCTTGAGATTCTGAGGCGCCATTTCAGACGTGTCTCCGTCGATATTCTGGAGGACCTTTATGAGAAGTGCCATCAAGATATGGAGTGGACAACTAACTTGTTGTTAGATTCTGGAGAACAGCTGTATAAAGATGATGAGGATGACAAAGTTATTTTTGGGTCTTTGGTTCCTGAGAAAGGGTCATGCGAGCAATCTATAGAACCGTCAGAAACCATGATGGGCTCAGAAAGTGACCAGGCTAGAGCTGTGTGCTCTGATGACTCCAGCAAAAGTTCAGCAGGTAGCATCAGTCCCAAGTCCCAAGAAACTAACCTTAGTGACGTTAGCCAAGCTGATGATGATTGGAACCCGGGTCAAACTTCACAAATTGATGCTGAAGGATCCAATGAAGCCAGCATGACAAAGGAGAAATGTGAGCCTGAACCTTCCTTTGGATCATTAAAGCAGCCAACAGAAGACACTAAAGTACAACTGGAGGTTCCAGCAGCTAATGAACAACAGCCAGACCAAACTTGCCCGCAAGGTCCAGGGCAGCAAGAGATATTATTGACACAAAGTGAGCAAGTTGTCCAATGCCTGGAGGGAGCATTGAAGGAATGGAGTGAAGAGGTGGGAGGAGAGAAATTAAAGGAGTATGATGAGACAACAGAAGAGGTAAATGCCATAACACAGTCAATACTGTATCAGGTTGTCGAAATGGAGCGCGAAGAGAAGAGGAAGGAACTAGAAAATGAGAAAAAGAAAACTGGACAGGGAAGAAGAGAGCCAAGTTCACTGGACATACAAACCCTGGAGCTTAAACTTCCAACTGAACTTGCATTGCAGCTCACTGAGCTTTTTGGACCTGTTGGGGTCAGTCCAGGTAATCAAACATCTAATCAATATGTCAAATAAATAATTCTGTTATTCATTCAGTGGATTACTCAATGAATCCAGTGATCTCAAGTGGTGTCCCAACACAATAACAAACCCCTAACTTGTAGTTAATGTTGTGTGGGTCTATTTATTTATTTATTTTTAAATGGTTTTTGAAGATTGCGGCATGGCACATGACCTACCCATGTTGGAATTTGTCCAATTTTGCTAGCTTCTACCAAGTAACATGAATTTACCACAAAATATGGCAGGACCCATGGCTTTTAAATGACAACAGCTAAATATATTGAGAAGTGTTTTCTCTTTTAAAAGTTAATGCCCGTTTATTTTGCTCTCATAAGTGTGTTGTATATTGCTCTCATATGGTTAGTTGTATTTTATTATTTTCATTAAGAATTGTTTTTTCCTGACCCTGGTTCCCTGGTTTTTCACAAACCTATCTGAATAGAACTGTCACCATAACCAGTTGAGAACCAGCACACTTAACTATTGTTCCATAAGGGCAAAAGCCCATTAAAAAGTTGTGTAAATGGTTTAAAATAACTGTGATTCTAGTTTTTACTATGAAAAGCTATCACTTTCAAGAAGTAAACACACAACAACCCTCAATTCACACTCATTAAAGTGTTTTAAAATCTCTTTGAACTCCATATGGCTGCAGGTGCGTTTTCATCAGATGACTGTGCAGTGCAAATAGACCTGAACTTGGCCAGACTTCTGCACCAGAAATGGAAAGAGACCATTCAAGTGAGTTCATATCTTTTGATCTTATCTTTTGATCTTAAACAGTTTTTGGATATGAACCTACAAAACAAACAACAATTTTTAAAAAATGTGACTGATTCTGAATCTTAATGTAAAACTTACCCGGTGTCTGTTGTCTTTGGCAGGAGAAGCACAGGCAGGCAGCTCTGTCCTATCAGCTAATGCACAAGAGTGAGACAGCTTATTCTCACAGTACACAAACACAAAGTGAATGTAAATGTGCAGCATGTCCTAACCAGTAGTAATACAATAAAACATTAAGAGATAAATTACATCTGTACCATTTTAATCTTCCAATCCAACTGTGATCTGGGCATTCACACCCAGAGTGAAATTTAAAAGGTCCACAATTTTGCCCTCATAGCTGTTTCAGACATCAAATATGATTGGTATGGTATGATTGGCCATAATTTTGATTCTTTGCTTATCATATACTTTCAGTGCTTGGTCTGCCTATATACTGTATACTGTCAACCTCAGGAGGTCAAATTAAATGTTGTTTATTATATATAGTTTAAAACAGTGATTTTGTTTTCTACTAATACACATTAAATTACCATCAAAATGACATAGACAAAATTGGTATAATATAAATATAATGAAATGTGAAAGTGACAGAAGAGGTCCCTCCATGGTGCAGACACTATAGTGCACAAAATTAGGGAAATAACTAATTATGCTTTTGTAAATAAAAATGTGTTAATAGATAAAAATACAGCTTTACTACAACTGATTATGTCAAACATTTTTACATTGTTTTTTTATTTTTTTGGAAACCATTAAGGTGGGAAAATCCAAATTGGAAGACTTTGCTGTGTTCATTTTATGTTAATAATAGTTTATCTAACATCTAATAGTTCTCACAACAAAAAATAAGGGATTGATTTGTGTCTCTAATGATTTTAAAAAATGAAATGAGACACCAAATTGTACCCAATTTGGGGAAACTTCTCCAAACTGGAAATAATTTTTCTCTGTTGCTCCTCTTCTCTATTCTATCAATCTTACTGTATTCATGGTAACGAAGTTCCTGCCCAATGGGGTGAATCGCAGGGAGGCAAAACCAGGCTCAGGGACCAATTTGGTTTGCGTGAAGAAATTCCTTTTATGGATCACTGGACTGTATCCTCTGTTCCTGTCTCACTGAGGGACATCATGATTGAAGAGCAGGTCATGCAAGACAGCATGGAGAAGGTAAGAGTCACACATAGGTACTCACATTCAATCACTGCCTAGAACTGAAAAGTAAGTAGTGAAAATGACCTATGTTTGGGTTTTAGTCCAGGTCAAGTTTGAGGGACCTGGATAAGAAAGATGGTGCAGCCAAGCTGAAGGAAAACCAGCTGTTTTCCACGTTCCCCACCATAGACCGACATTTCCTCAGGGATATCTTCAGAGATCACAAGTGAGAATATGATACATAGTGACATACAGTAGTACAGCATGTAGTAGTCAACATTTTAAGTGGATCAAAGTTGTCCTAAGACAAAAATGGGTATTGTTCAAAATTCATGTATAAATTTTAATGAAAGGTTTTGATCCACTTCAAATGACTACTATATATATACATATACATATATATTGGCCTATATTATAAATTTTTTTAACTCCCACTTGTGTCGGTTCACATAAAATTTTCTGTCATTTAATTTTGAGTATATAAAAAAAAAAAGTCCCTTTCAGGCAAGTCATTTCACTCAGTAGCCATCGTTGAAATGCCTCTTAGGCAGCTATTTCAGCTCCTAATGGGCCTTTCACACAGGACGCGGTATGCGCGGCGCTGCGCTATAAAACCCATTCATCTCAATGGCTTGCGCCGCGCAAGGACGTTTTGTTGCTGCGTCGATCAAAGCGCAAGTGCAGCGGTGCGCATCATTGGCGTGCTCACGCGCACGCCGCGGTCAAAGTTCAAAATAGTTAAACTTTTGCCGCTGCGCTCTGTGACGATTACCAGCGCGGCCAATAGAATCAGGGGATCCAAACAAGCACGGAAATCAAAATGGATGATCGTCTCATAGACAGACAGATTTACATTAAAAATAGTTGTGTTTTAACAGTCAGGTAACTTGTAGGTAGGCAATGTGTGTAAACAGTTTTTTAATGTGTCCCCATATAAGTTTTTAAAACTCCGCCTACGTCATAGCGCAGCGCAAATCACGTTGTATCTGAAGGGCAACGCTGAACCCAGCGGCCAGCCCCGCGCATACCGCGTCCTGTGTGAAAGGCCCATTACTCTTTGAATGGGGAAACACCAAATAAATAAATTTGGTTTCGAAACGTTCAAGGCCGGGCTAGCCATTGTGCATGTGCAGTCCTAAGAGCGTCTTGGAACACTGACTGTTTTTATAGCAACCGGAGCTTCTAACGGCAATTGCAGTGACATAGTGACTTTTTCTTAGAAAGCGGGACTTATTCCGCCATATTGCATGTTGCACTTTTTCCCATTCAAAGTAATACGAGTCTTTGTATATCTAAAGTCTTTGGTATATATCAGCAATATGTCAGCCATCGGCCACTGTGGTTTCTAGAGAACGGTGTTGGAATCGGCAATTGAGAAACCCAGTTGGTAGCAAGACATTAGCCATCTCTGTGAGAACCCCTATAACCCTGTGCCTCTAATAAGTTGCTTTAGATAAAAACTGCTCAAATTGACTATTTAATGATTGGAACATGACATTTACAATGCATTTAATGATTATAATGTGATGCGATTAAGAGTGAAACTGAATATTCATTCACTCTGAAAAAATGCAGAATGGTACATGATCATATGAATTGAAAGTTTAATGACATTTGTAAGCATTCAATTTACATAAAATAATGATCTGTTAAGTATATAATGTATGTTAATGATTTCGTAATGAAAGTTAATTTGAAGTGTTACTTTTAAAAGATTGATTGTTTTTTCTTTATAACAATATGCACTGAAGAATTGTGCACAGTTCTACTAGTAACAATTATTAAGAAAGCAGACATAACTTAAAAGGAAATGTCTCTCGACCATTTGTTTGTGTTTGTGTAGTTACTCTCTGGAGCAGACTGAACAGTTTTTGCATGCTCTATTGGATGACGGACCAGTCAAAAATGTAGTGGCTCCTGAACTTGCCCCTCAGCGCAGTGGCACGCATAGAGCATCGAGCAAAGAGCGGGTGAGCACTCTACATGTGACCATATGGCATACTGAAATTAAACAAAAACCTTGAGTTGATTGTTGACACTTTTTGCCTCACTAAATCAGAGATGGAAACCGAGAGATGGGGAGGTGGAAGCAGTTCAATTCCAGGATTCGGAGGATCCGGAATATGAGGACTTTCGCACAGAGGCGACACTGCAGAGACGTCAGCAGATAGAGTGTTTTAACAAGGCTGCTGAAGCCCATCGACAAGGACGCAAGGACGTGGCTAGTTTCTACGCACAACAGGTTAAAGAGATGAACATTATGATGTGTGCTGAAAAACTGATGTAAAAACAACAGCAGTTTTGAGAAAAATGCTCTATTTTAACGATCTGAAACTAACTGTTTCAAACGCGAAACGTTAGTAACTTTGTGGGCGGATCTCGGCTAAATGACTCTTGTGCCCGACACAAATCTAAAATGGGTTGGTCTGAAGTAGCTACATCACTCATAGGTGTGGTTTGGGCGTAACGTGAAATAAACCAATCAGAGCGTCATCTCACATTCCCTTTAAAAGCAGGCATGCTCGTTCCATGGCGGATTGCTATTATAATGGCGGATTTGCAGCCGCACGCCAGGAGCGGTTCACAGCC
Source organism: Scardinius erythrophthalmus (assembly GCF_964197995.2). Taxonomy (NCBI): domain Eukaryota; kingdom Metazoa; phylum Chordata; class Actinopteri; order Cypriniformes; family Leuciscidae; genus Scardinius; species Scardinius erythrophthalmus. The sequence goes on from NC_138223.1 coordinate 17,863,321, forward strand.
GAGGAGACCGACGTTCTCGCCAGGGCCGTAAAAGACAGAGAAGTGACATTGTATGGGGATGGGAGAAACCCACCCAAATTAGCTTCAGTTAAACAGGTGTATAATAATTTGGGTAAATGTGTAAGCTAAATTTATGCCTATTTTTTCACATCTTCATGGACACCACAATGATTTCCCTCGTGTGGAATATTTTTCCTTGTAATTATGTATGGTTTGCAAAAATGGGAACTGCTGCGTCTGTGTAGATGAGAGAAGCATAGTGTAAAAGCGTTGTGCACACGCTACATCATGGCCAAGCATGCGCCCTTAAAATAGCATCTGAATAACGCGCCACTGACTTTAGACTAGGTTTTTCTTGGTCTGTGGCGGAATTGTTTTCTGGAACTGCAAAATATCACCAGGGAACGTTTGCTCCGGAACACGCCTCCTCTTTTTGCTGAACCGCCTCCGGGAGCGCAAGTTCATTCCCTAATTTACTGACGTGCGTCTGTCGAGGGAAAATTCCGCTGTGCGTCGGGTGCAAAATAGGAATGATACATGCGTCGGTGTACAAAGTCAATTGCGCTTGGTGCAAGATTGGGCCCAAGTTTGTTTTTAACCGTGCCCTGAGGTGCGAAGCATCATTTCTGAGGACAAGCTATGTGTCTGTCCACATTAAACACTGAACTGCTGTGCACAATGACACCAATAATAACATTTTATATATTGAATATACAAGGAAGAAGGATTTTCAATGAGATATTCCTGGTGGATGGGTCCAACAGAGCACTTTTTTTGGCCCATTCATTTTTCCCATAGGGATTTTTTAAAAAGTCTTCATTTATGAGTTCTAAGCCGTGAACCAAATCAACCAGCATGCAAGGTAAATCACAGCATTACAAATATTGATTTCAAGCAAAATCAGGAAAAAAGACAAAGGTGTTGTACCTTTGTCTTTTTTCCTGATTTTGCTTGAAATCAATATTTGTAATGCTGTGATTTACCTGTACTTGATGTACTATGATGAGAAGTTGGCGAAATACAAAACTGTTGATTTAAACATGGTGATTATAGATATAGAAACAATATATTTAAGTTTCTTGCCAAAAGTTTTATATATGGAAATATTTAAGTAGTTTGAATAATGTAAAATTATTAAAATAATTTTTGTCTTTTGCATCACATCTTATTTAAACTAAAATTAGTTTTAAACTTAAACACTTACTGACCCCTTTTTAAACAATGCATGCAGAGTGCACTGCTGTTCTTAGATGAGAACTCTTACTAAGTTTCTATGCATTTGTGTAAATGTTTTAGGGTCACATGCATGGAGAGAAGATGCATGAAGCGAACCACCGAGCAGCCATGCAGATATTTCAGCGAGTGAACGCTTCACTCCTGCCTCAGAATATTCTAGATCTTCATGGACTACATGTGGATGAGGCCCTTTATCATCTAAGTCAGGTGCTCACTGAAAAGAATTTAGGTACGTGAACCACAAACATACATACATAATTTCTAAAAAGAACAGTTTTTCAAATGTAGACTGCAGATGGATTGTATAGACTCCAGAGTCTGCATTATCTTTAATGTATGTGTCTTTTGTAGAATGCCGTCAGGGTTTGTGTCGGCCTCAGCTGTCAATCATCACAGGAAGAGGCAATCACAGCCAAGGCGGAGTGCCACGCATCAGGCCTGCTGTGCTAGACTACCTCAAAAACCAACACTACAGGTATACTAACTGAATCCTGTGCTCTTGCAATGTGTCTTTCTGAATGGTACATTGATTGATATGCAACTGTCATTCTGTGAAACGTCTTTTAGTGTAAACAAATTCCATGTCCTACCAATTAAAGTCCCCCTGTAGTCAATCATTTTATCTTTGATAAAGACATATTTAAAAGTATTTCCATGAAAAACAATCTTCATGCTTTAAAAAGCTTGAATGTAACGCTACACCCTTGCCTCATTTAGTATGTGGTTCTATGAATATGCAAATGAGCCCCGCCTCCACTCACTCACACCAGCTCAGAGATCCACTCGTTGATGATCACACCTTGACGTGATTGGTACAAGGTAGTTTGTGACGTCATAAACACCAGTCAAACCACGGTTTTTAAACTGTCTTTGGTTCGCTGCAGTTTTAAGGAGAAAATACTCAGCAATGGTGTTGACATGAATATGCCCATGGTTTGTCTTAAAACATATTAAAAACAACCACATAGACATATAAACAACATTAAAAGCTTGATTTTCACCCTTTAAGAGTTCAGAATATATATATATATATATATATATATATTATAATTAAGTTAAAAACCAATGTATATACTATATGTAATCTGAATAGTAAAAAGCCAGAAGCTTTATTGAAGCATACTAGGTACCTAATTTGGCATATTTTGACATGTAGATTGTAGAACCAGTTGTCAATACGTGTACATTTTATGTTTTTTTTTTTTTTTCCCATCTTTTTTTTTCTGTCTTTCTTACAGCTATACTGAGCCTAAGACCGGATTGGTGCTGGTCACACTTCATTGAAAGAGTTGCTACAATGAAGCATTTACTTTTAGATTTCTGTCTTTCCACTGCCTTAACTCAAAACGTCTTCTCTGGGGAATTATAGTGCCAGTAATTATAATGTTCTTTTTGTCGTTTAACTACATTCACCTCTATTTTCTTTCTTTAATTGTGAAAGAGTTTATCTAAGACATACAAATATCAGGGTACTACATATTTACACAGTGTTTTATATTGTATTGATCTGTATATGGCAGTATATGTATAAAGTTCAATACTTTGTTGAATGTTTACTGATGCTCACTTTGTGAGGCTATCAATGTTCAACTGATCCCTAATCACTATATTTTTATGTAATAAGTTTAAATTGCCTTTTGCCTAAATAGATAATGGCCACACATTTTGCCTACCCAGACCATATAGAAGAAAAGGGTTATATTATTTAGGTACTCAAGATGTTTGTGTTTAGAGTTTTGGGGATGTCACAGGATGGCTTATTCTCTTCAGTGTTGATGTATATAGAAATATATTAATGGAGTTTCTAGAAATATAAATGCTGATCCTCAATCAGCTTTGCATTTTAGTTTGTTTGTGAGCAGCTTGGACAGATATATTGGACGCATACATTTTATGTCGCTTTGCATTGCTGGTATTTAAGTTTTAGCTCAGATTTGTTTTTTTATATTTCCAGTTTAAGTTGATGCCACACATATTTTATAGACATCTTAATGCTGCTATGCAAATCACAATTCTTATGTGTGAAAATTGTTCTAAAAAATATTTTTGTGATACTGTATATTTTGAACCTCAAAAGATTTTATATGTACATTTTTTTGTATTTTTTTTATTAAAAATTATGGTTGGGGAAAAAACTGAAGAGAAGAATAAAGACTTGACAAGTTTTGATTCTTTTGGTGAAATGAAAATGTGGTTTAATCAGCTCTAGGGCTTAGCGTAGCATGCGCTTGGAGCTCAAACACAGCTGAACATACACAGCTTCTACATCCTCGTTTCTCTTTCTCTCCGTTTCCCCTTTAATCTGTAGAAACCGTTGGTGGGGGAAAATATAACTCAGCATGTTGAACGCTCAGTTGCTGACGTTTGTTTCAATTAGTAAAGGTCAGATTTCTCCATGATGACAGTGGCAGCTGTTGAAGTGAATGCAGTGCACTTCCTTTCCATAAGAGGGCGATGCTGTTTACACTCTTACACACAACCTGGGACTAGAGCGCTGCAGTAATGTATTTTTGTTGGCCAACCCTGAAGTTAGCATCACCCTGGTTCCCTTGGAAAAAAAAAAACATTAGGATTACTGGAGAAATAAGCTCTGTGTCCAACAAAAGTTGATGATGTTCATCACAATAATCTTCACAAAACACAGCTTTTATGAAGCCTAAATACAATCAGCAGAAGTAAAAGTCTTATTAGGGTATAAGCTATACCACTTCAGCGTGGCTTTCTTTAAGCTTCCGTCAACTCTTTTAGTATTTATTTAAAAACATTTATCTGAAAGTTTGAATTAGTATAATTCGCTAGAGTGTGACTACACATAGCTGCTGTGGTCTAGTGTGTAGATTAGTTTTACCCATTTAGCCACTGGACCCTTTTGCTTTTCACAGACTATAACGCATTTCCAGTTATCAACATATTAAATCTAGTAAAGTTTTTTCATTTTTTTTTTTTTTTTTTTTTTTTTAAATATGGATTTATAATGCTATACTTTGTTATATTACCTTGGCAGGAAATTACAAAAAATACAGATGAACAACACTGGTGCGAGGTGTTTCTAATACTACAGCTGAGGAAGTGACAGCAAATTTGAAATATTTCTCTCTTCTGACTGCTGTAATCACTCTCTATATATTTTCCCTTCTTTTGAAACGTTGTTTGCTATTGGAGCAAATAGGAATACAAAAATGATATTTGCATTCGTCTCCCATTCACAGCTATAAGTTTATCAAACTATGACAACTTCCACTTCTGATAACTCCTGAGAAGGGTCCCTTGTTCCAAGCTTTATAAAAATCACAAGGGGGTATTATTAATGTGTTTTGTTGTAGAATAAAATGTGGAAATATCTTGAACTTGTGTTACAGACCTTATTTCAGGCATTTAGTTACAAAAACATACATTTGAAGTCCAAAACAATACTATCGTACTTGAATTGCATAAAATGCGCATGACTACTCTGTGATAAATTAGGCTACTTTTAACAGGAAATACAGATTGATTTCAAAATTGCTAAAGTTACTTTTATACAGACACCATTTAAGGTCTCTGGGACACCAAACATAAAGAACTAGTCAATCTCATCAGGGTTGTTTCTTTTGCTTGCTGCATTAGACCGTTTCATGCACAGTGAGTAGGCCTACTTGACTGCAGAAGCAAGACTCAACGCCGTAGATGTGCTGAGAACGTCACAGTCGCAGCGGAAGCTTAGAAGAGATTTGATGTACGATTTTACAAAGAAAAGAGCCCAGCCTCGCATTTCACTTCCCTCTACAAGAGGATACAACATCTGCTCTGTCTGTTGAGGCATATATTATCTCTCTGTGCTCAAGAGTACCTGAATTTCCTGTGTTTAACAATTGAACTTTTGAGAAATGTGGAGAATCGGACAGGTCTGATGTGAACTCATTCGTCGTCGTTTAATTAAATTAAAACAAACGAACAGATGCTAAATTGATCTTATACATCTGTCAATCTCATGGTTGAAGAGCTCAAAAGAGGTGAGTCTTTTATATACTCTGTAATAACTGTGCCTCAGTTTAAAACCGTGATCTCAGTGGATATATGTTTCTATAAATATATTTTCTATCTACAAACTTATTTCTGAATAAATTGAGCTACAGTCCAAACTGTATACGCATAGTGTTCTTAATCAGTTAAAAACTGAAAGTAACAATTTTATTGACATTTTTTAAATGAACATTTTTGCGCCTTAAAAAAGGAAAATCATAATAATTTTTATGGTTAGGAAAGGCTTTAGTGGTTAAATGTTTGATACTTTTTGATTTACTATTTTTTGTGTGTGTGTGCGTGTGTTGGAAGCTCAATCTCTGAAAGAATTGTAACCCTCTAAATTCAGATTATTTTTCCAGTACTCAGTATTTCTTTTATAAAACAAAATGCTTTTGTTGCTGATGAAGATATAATTGTTAGATTCATTAAAGCCATTTTATAATACAGCATCTTCTGTATTAGCACAGAAATGTACCTTCAGCATAGAGGCTAATACAGGTCAGATTATAGGCCTACTTCTCAAGAATGATCTGGCTGACAATGTTCCCAATATCTATTTTTTTTTATACCAGAGAAGTGTTTTTATCGAAAAGTGTTTTCTGAGTATATATTAAAACCATTTGGACTTTTGTGGTATTAATTGGAGCAGTTGTTTGAATCATCAGCGTACTTTCCTCTCGTGACTACCAGATGGAGGCCTAGGAAGTGCAAGCCATTGCCATTTCGAGAATAATCTTTAAAGCAGTTTTAACATGTCAAAAATGTTTCAGCGTTAGCCAATAGAGTTATTAAATAAACAAATGAATAAGCTCTCAAATTTCTGTTAAACTACGTTTTTTTTGTTTTTTTTTAAAGAACACTCAAAGCAAAGAATTGTACTTTAATCAATAGCAGGGCCGTCATCACAAGGGTAAAACGGGAAGCATTGTCCCAGGCCCTGTGATGAGAGGTATTTTCTCCACTGCTCTGTGGAATAGCGGATATTGTATTGTATTTCACTAAGAAAAAATGAGAAAAAGTGAAAAATTGAGTGATTGTCCATTGCATTATGTTTTAGTGTTTCTTTGGTATTTTAAAGATTTAGTTCTGGATAGTTCCGGAAGGATATTTCACACAAAAATGAGAATTCAGTCATCATTTTCTCACCCTAACCTGTATGACTAACTTTCTTCTACGGAACGCAAAGGATTAACGTTGTGGTCCAAACAACATCAGGCCCCAGAGACTGTCATTGTATGGACCAAAAAAAAAAACACATACACAAACACACACACACAGATATTTCAAAATAATTAGTTTTGTGTTCCACAGACGAAAGTAAGTCATATAGGTTTGGAACGACACGAGGGCGAGAACATTTCAATTTGTGTTTGTGTTTGTTTTGTTTTTTTTGAGTAAAGTATTTCTTTCAAATTAAATTAGATTTAAATGAAATTTTAAATTACATATAAAAAAATCTCATTGTATGTACAACATTTCTTGGTGTTTTGTGATAGCATAATAGTTTACTTTTTTATTCTTTATGAATTATGCAGGATTCAGAGAGAGAGAGTAAAACGAGAACGAGAGATACAGCTTTCTGCAAGACTTCTCACTTCTGGATTTCTATTTCTTGAGGATCTCAAATGATACACAATGAGCTCAGTTTCTAAACTTTCACTGGATTACAGAGCAGAGGAATAAATCACCACGTCGCAAGACGAAGAGCGCGAGGAGGACTTCAGAATGCTGTGTGATTGCGGGGTTTCTACTCTTGGTCTTTATAGATCTGCAAACTTGTAATTTTCAATGATGACTTCATCATCTGTTGGACACCACTGAATTTTTATCGTACTTTTTTGGACCTATTAGACCGCACCTTACAATAACTTCAACACCAGAGACAGAAGGATGAACGGGTTGACGGAGACCTCAGTGAAATGTGTACTGGTTGGGGACTGTGCAGTGGGCAAAACTGCACTTCTCGTACGGTTTACTTCTGAAACGTTCCCAGACAGCTACAGACCCACTGTCTATGAAAACACTGGAGTTGATGTATTCATGGATGGAATCCAGATCAGCTTGGGACTGTGGGATACAGCAGGACATGATACATTCCGCCAAATCCGCCCCATGTCCTATCAGCAGGCAGATGTGGTTCTGCTATGTTATTCGGTAGCAAATCCAAATTCGTTAAACAATTTGCGGCACAAATGGATCGCCGAAGTGAGGGAATTTCTTCCGAAGGTACCTGTGCTGGTTGTTGCCACACAGACGGACCATCGCGAGATGGGCCCGTATCGTGCCAACTGCACCACGGCCTCGGAGGGCAAACAGGTGGCGCAAGAGATCCGTGCCAAAGGATATCTGGAATGCTCGGCCCTGAGCAATCGTGGCGTGCAGCAGGTTTTTGAGTGTGCCGTTCGAACGGCTGTCAATCGGGCACGAAGACGGACAAGGCGGAGACTCCAAGACTTTAATCCCTGTAAAGTCTCCTGAATGCTTTTAAAACAGGGATGAAATTGAATTCTTATCACTAAGATAAAATTGTTTCTCACACACAAAACCAACTAACTGAAGCCTCAACAAAGACTTCTTAACACTGATTTCTTAATACTGTTTACCTATTTGATTTTGAGTCCTCTAGTCGGGACATCTGAAAGCTGACAGACATTGAACAGATATTTATTCATTAAGCAGCTGTGACCTTGTTCATTTTATGAATACTATACAGGATTTTACAAGTCGAACATCGTTTAAAAGACAGATGCGTCTTTTGTTGCACTGCTACTGCAAATGCACATTTGTAGATTGTAGTTATTTTAAGTTTCATTATTTTAGCTTTATTTTCATGGTTTCTTGCGAACTGAGATAGACCCTTAAAACTCGCTCTTTGTCTGCTGGTCTTATATAGTTTACATATAGACTTTACATATTGTCTGTGATATGCTGTTTATGGAGCTTAGGAAAAAGATTAAATGAGAATTTCAGTCCTGAAGTTGTTATTCTTAAAAGATTGATTTCGTAGTCTTTATGAAGTCACTTAAATAAGTAGTTGTTTTAATTAAAAATTAATTAAAGAGTTAAGCTGGTACTTTGCTATGTATCTGTGTGGTCTGTCATGCACAGTGAACCGAGTTGTTATCGTACTAAAGCCAAAGAAATTATGAAAAAAAAAAAAGAGAAAAGTGTTAATTAAAATAGTTATATATACATACACATTATATACATATATAAAGGATAAAAAGAGAAAATATTATTTATAGCCATTCTGAAACACTGTTTTGAGGTTCTAGCCTTCGTCAGTGTAATTAGTGTCTGGTGAGAACAATCATGAAAAACGACAGAGACAGAGATCACATGGTTTGAGTTAAAGTCTACTTCAGTTTCAATACAATACAATACAAAATGCTAGATTACTTACTCCAGATACTTTCTTACTCCAGATATTACAAACCTCCTTGACTATGAATATATATTGACATCAGATATATTGGTTTAGATTGGCTGTGATTGTATCACATCACACAGCAGTTTTGTGTTTGTGTGGACTGACAATTTGCTTGTCCAGAAAACCAATTGAAATAGACCCTTAAAACTCGCTCTTTGTCTGCTGGTCCCTGTCCTAGACCTCTGAAATAAGGATTCGCATTAGCTCATAATGCAACACTGAGATCACATTCTGTATCTTCATTTTAGATGGCAAATAAATCACTTCGGTTATGTATTTCTTGTTTGCTGATAACGTTTTTTTTTTTCTGTGATATGCTGTTTATGGAGCTTAGGAAAAGATCAAATGAGAATTTCAGTCCTGAAGTTCTTATTCTTAAAATATTGATTTCGTAGTCTTTATGAAGTCATTTAAATAATTAGTTGTTTTAATTAAAAATTAATTAAAGAGTGTGGTCTGTCATGCACAGTGAACCGAGTTATTGTTGTACTAAAGCTAAAGACATTTTTGAAAGTGTTCATTAAAATATATATATATATATATATATATATATATATAATTCTTATTATTATTATTAGTATTAGTAGTAGTATTTGAAATATGTATAAGTTTTTAATAAAATATATTTTTTCCTCTTTTATACACAATATTTTGCTGAATTTTTCTGTGGACAGCGTAACCTCTGCTTGAGGCCCCCAGACCTTAATCTGAACACGCCTTGGTAAAAACAGTTGCAATGGAACTGTATTCCATGCAAAGCCTTTGTCAAACAAACATTATGTCTTCTGTCGTTATGCAACAAAAATCTGCATCTGGTATCTGAGACAGTCTGTAGACATAACCAATACGTAACAACGCGTATACGAGCGGTTTCTCAGACACACACCAAAAACTTTTTTTTTAATCTTTAATGTTAGATGTTATGACACACTGCTTGTAAAAATCTAGAACACTAAAATAATATGTAATACATAATGTCTTCTACATTGGGACTGTTCAGGATAAAAAGAGAAAATATTATTTATAGCCATTCTGAAACGCTCTGTTTTGAGGTTCTAGCCTTCGTCCGTGTAATTAGTGTCTGGTGAGAACAATCATAAAGACAACAGAGACGCAGAGTTCACATGATTTGAGCTAAAGTCTACTTCAGTTTCAACAGAAACTTCGGCTAACAGAAATACCATACAATACAAAATGATAATAGATTACTTACTCCAGATGCTTTCTTACTCCAGATATTACAAACCTCCTTGACTATGAATATATATTTTGCATCAGATATATTTAGACTGGCTGTGACTGTATCACATCACACAGCACATTTGTATTTGTGTGGACTGACAATTTGCTTGTCCAGAAAACCGATTTCACTGTGCAGGTTTGGACACAATGTAAAACAGGTCATGTGGATAAGGCTTATGCATAGACGAGAGCAGAGGAAAATGTACAGTATACAGTTATTTATAATATTCCCAACATATAGCCTATGACATTTTGACCCTTTATGTCATACGTTATTAAGCAGGAGAATGTTTTTATAAAATTATCAAATACACAGGCAATAAAACAAAGGAAATGGTGTGCTATACACACACTACATTAAAGGAAAAGTTGGCAGAGGAGCAGAAGCAACATAAAGAAAAAGTATATGTTATGTGGTTTATGGAGATGAGGTGATGTAGGCTGCCGCTTTTGGAGAACTGAAGAGTTCAGACACCGAAACCACATCCCAGCAGGAGAACGTCTTTCTCTGAACTTGCTGAAAACACGTGCTTGGTGGCTCTATAGAAAAACGTTACAATTGTATTGCGAAATGTATATCTCTTTCTAAATGTTTTCCTATACGTGATCAGAAATATGTTGTACTGATTCTTGAGAGGTTGAATGAAAGGTTGCTATTGAGAAGAATGAAAAATGTAGAAAATTACCTATATTTGTACAGTTACAATTTGAATGGGTTTATTCAACATTATAGTAGATTATTTTAGTAGTTTATGGGTTATTCTTACTTTTAAACAAATGAAGAGTGGGATTAGCTAATACGATCAGCAGGACTGTATTCAGACTGCAATACATATACCACAAAAGAGGAAGTGAAAACTATCAAAGAGTTTATTTAATACGACACTGAGTGAGCGTACATGTGAAGCAAACAGGTTTATGGAGTGAATTAAATTGTTGAATTTTTGAATATTTAATGAATGAATTGTTGAATTATTGAATATTAACAAGGGACGTATTGATGAACGCTATAAGGTTTTGTGTTACATTTATGAATTTTCCTTCAGAAAAGAAAAATGTCTCTGTTTTTTCTCCCCTTACAATGAAAGTCAACAGGGTCCAGTGTTATTTTTGGACCTTAATTGACAAAAACTGTTGAGACATTCCACAAAATATCTTCTTTTATTTTCAGGAAATTAGCAAATAATGACAGACTTTTTTGGGGGGTGAACTAAAGTAATAGACTTGAAACTGTAATATGTGGGTGAGACAGATTGCTGGAGATGTTATATATATATATATATATATATATATATATATATATATATATATATATATTATTAATATGCCTTAGTCAATATTTGGCAAATTTACAGAGTGCTGTGGTCTGCACAACACACAAAATAAATACACGCAGACATATACACATTCGTTCTATGCGACCCTACCGCACTGTTCTTTTTTCTACAACAGGAAACACCTGCACCGTTCTCTTACCACACGAACGCTCTGATACACATACACAGACAATCCACCCATAAAGCATCAAAGCCTTGCACAATCACCTCTTTATGACAGTTAAGCCATAACTTAAGAGATTGAGCATCATCAGATCAGTTACATGTTCATTTAAGCTCCAATTGCTGAGGTGATGCTAAAACACCAACAAACCAAGTCAAAAATAGTCAGAGAACCTTTAGGATTTTCCACACTTTGGTTTATCTGGCCAATGGTGAGTCAGAGAGGAATGAGTGTGTAGGACAGGGAAGATACCCCTGAAAATGATACTGAAAGAATCACCTTAATTTCAGAAAGCACAAAGAAAATACACATTCTGAGTCATTTTGAGTCATCATTTCATTGTCATTTTATCTCTAAAGTGTTGTCTAAAGATACTGACGTGCTCTGCTGCAGTGTAACATAAACAGGTAAGACAGAAACGAGGGCGAAGAAAGAATAATGATTTAAAACAGCTTTCTTTTTTTAAGCAACATTTATTTAGTCATCCCTGAGAGTAATTGTCTATGCTGGAGCATTGTGGGTAATGTAGTTTGGCAGCATAATATGTCGAAGTGCACTACAGGATATGAAACTCTCCTACGCCTGTGAAAGAAAGAGAAAGATATAAAGACGCCTCGAGAAGAACCACTTCCTGTCTTATTCCTCTCATCTCTCATCATTTCAGACCCCACGGTCCTTGTGAGTGTATGTGCTTGTATTCCTGCGTAGGTGATGGGAAATATGAGGGGGCTGTGTGACACAATCTAAAGAGATTCGGTTACAAACAGCTCCTCAAAGGTACTTAGAATGCTGTGAATTTGTTACAGAGAAGTAGTTAATTAACATATGTGACCCTGGATCACAAAACCAGTCACAAGTCTCACGGGTATATTTGTGGCAATACATTGGGTCAAAATTATTGATTTTTCTTTTATGCCAAAAATCATTTGGATATTAAGTAAAGATCATGTTCCATGAAGAGATTTTGTAAATTTCTTACCGTAAACATATAAAACATTTATTTTTGTGAGTGAATGCAGCACAATCGCGAACATAAATGGACAACTTAAATTGTTTGCACCCTCAGATTCCAGATTTTAAAATAGTTACATCTAGAAAATTTGGAATGGTGTTAAGGGTAATCTGTGTTTGTTCTGTGTTTGGGGGGGCTGGGTGGGGGTTTATTTTGTTAGTTTATGTGTATTTATGTCTTGCCGAGTCTAAGTATCCTGAGAGTTTTGTTTTTATGTTAAATAAAAGCTATTCCCATGCAGTAATTAAATACAGCTCTTTTTTTAGTTTATGGTGTTGAGAAAACTAAGAAAAATTGCTAACCAAGCTAAAAAGCAACTTATCTAAAATAAGTCTGATACATAAACTATTTCATAGCCTTCTCTATCTCATGTAAAATGAGAATGACTGCGCTGTTCTGAATGAATGCGGCCCTGTATTAATTTAACATACACTTTTCATTTCAGTGCCTCAGCCAAAGAGAAAAGAATATACCCCACTAGTAAACTAATACAGGGAACAATGTTACGTGTTCTCACTCTTTAATGAGATAAGAAAGTTGATATGGAACACAGACGCAAAGAAAAGGTGATTAAAAAGCATATTTTTCATTTCCACATACAGTACACGACTAAAAAAGAGATCAGAATGTCAGTGCGTTTTATCTAGTCCTTGTAATGTATTACCAGTTAATCTCTGCTGTCTTGAAATTAAGTGTGTTCATGTGTAAGAGGGGAGACTGTCTCTTCCTTTAAAATTCATTGTGTGTAACATTCAAACCACCTGACCTGTCTGCACTACACCCTTGTCAGATCGGCTTTCGCTGTGACTGACAGGACGAACACATTCAATCACACAAAATCACAACGAACAATCCATTACAAGTCTGGAAAGATAACACACAAGATGTTCCTGCTTTTGAAAGAACAGAAGATCCCCAGTGTTATAAACACACATTCTTTATCTCCACAGTGACATGAAGTGTGTGTGTGTGTGTGTGTGTGTGTGTGTGTGTGTGTGTGTATGTGTGTTTGATTTATATTACATTGTGGGAACCAAATGTCCCCACAAGGATAGTAAAACCTGAGATCACCTCCATTGTGGGGACCAGCCAGCGGTCCCCACGAGGGAAATGGGTTAATAAACATACTAAATTATATTTTTTTGAAAATGTAAAAATGCAGAAAGTTTTCTGTGATGGGTAGGTTTAGGGGTAGGGTTAGTGTAAGGAGATAGAATATACAGTTTGTACAGTATAAAAACCATTACGTCTATGGAGAGTCCCCACAAAGATAGCGAACCAGACATGTGTGTGTGTGTGTGTGTGTGCGTGCGTGCGTGCGTGCGTGCGTGCGTGTGTGTGTGTGTGTGTGTGTGTGTGTGTGTGTGTTAGTGTGCATGCTACGTGATACCTCGGCTCTTGTTCCAGAGAAGCAGTAAGAATGACATTCAGGCCTTCAGTGTTGTACATGGCACACCATCACTTCTCAACGTTCAGATCGCTATGGGACTTCTCGCAATTTCTCTTTCCTCCTCTGCAGAAAATAACATTTAAAAATGAAGAGCAAATGAGGAGCAACAGCAAATAATAACTGGCAAACTGTATTTTATTTTTGCCATTCTTATGAAAAATGAAGATCATATTTCTTGTGATTCACATTAGCATGTTGCTACATGGTAAGTTCATGCTCCTTTTAATGCTGATGCTGTTCAAAAAAATCATTTTCTTAATCAGCATTTTTGTTTTGTTTTTCAGTAAACAAGATACATTTATTTTATAAGCAAAATTGTCAGAGAACAATAGATTTTTAGTGAATATATTTTGAATTAAGCCTAATTTTCATACCTCGTTAAAAATGGGCTTTTCTTGTTTTAAATATCTATACACTTTTTCTTGAGTTTATGCTGAAAATGAAAATAATAGGATAATAATACAAATTTCTCGCAAAACAATATGAAAATACTGATTAAGAAATATTTTTATATTTATATCCAGCTACATATATATTACTATTATATATGTATTTATTTATATAATACTTTGTTAAACATCATGTTACTGAATGATTACCATATGCCAATATATTAAAGTACTGAGATGTTATATAATGCATGTATAAAACAAAATGTTTTACTATTTTTCTGTAATCTTATTTGGTGCCTTAAAAAAATCACCAACAATCATAGTTTCCACAAAATTACCATACTTACCTGTGATAATTTTGGGCCGATTTGTTCAATTTCAACATGACTTTATTGTATAAAAACAACTAAATACAATATGTTCTCCTCTCTAGTTGTTTTCTCTGCTCAGGGTCGTTTTGCTCAAAAATTGCTGAATGACCTAATGGAGAACTATTCTAATGCTTTACGGCCTGTGGAGGACACAGATAAAGCTCTCAACGTTACTCTACAGATCACACTCTCTCAGATCAAAGATATGGTGAGCACTAAACACACACGCACAAGTCTACGGAATATTGACATTTAATCTGGGACCTATTTTAATTAAATGTTTTACTGAATAATCGAGCAGAATGAGTTTATACACATCAGACCTATACTGCAGAGACAGTGTGTCTGAAATAACCACTGATTCTGAGATAAAGGTATATACTGTATAACACCCACACACTGTCCAACTGGCCTTGATGTGGCTTGGCTTGTGTGATTTCGGGGCATACTTTTGCGACTTAATTCTGAAGCCGCACAGATCACACAATGGCCCAAACTTTTAACCTCTGGAAATACATGCATAGCTCAAATGCATATACTCATTCATGCCCATGGCTTAAATAACTACAGTTAACTACTTATATATGCTTTTGCCCAAACAATTATGTATAGAATTGCCAATAGTATCAACCAGGCAAACTTGCCCTCAATGGACTACCAGCTGTGGTCTTCACTACAGTTGCAGTTATGGTGGATAACCCGGTGTCAGAAGTTATCAAATGTTTATTGTGTGGATCCTTTTCTCATTAACTCTCTGTATCACGTGACACTGTAAACATTATATGTGTATGTATAGTGTGAGCTGGGTGACTAATGTACAACAGTTCCTAGCTAGAGTGCCACTGCGGATCATGTTTTCTCCTCACTTTAAAGTGTTTTAAATAGTCATCAGTATATGTGTTTAAGTAACCTGGAAAGTAAGATTTGTATTATTTATTAATTTTTTTTTTTTTATTAGATTATTTATTTACTCATTACTTTTGCTAGTGCTAGTGCAAAAGTAATGTCTGCTTTAAAATAAGAAACATTAGAACATGCTCATTTATAAAAAAAAAAAAAAACTATTATAAGCTAAGTAATTATAAGGAGTAAAATGTTGAATTAACAAATTAACAAACTTTAGAATGTCTTACTATGGCCCTATGGTTTGTCCCTCAGTCTATTGCTGTAATGGCAGAAGCACTCAGGTTGACATGAACTTTCTGCAAAACACAATCATGTTATCCTGCGTGACCGAAATTTAGTGCAAAAGCGCAAATATTACGCATTCATTTTACTTTAAAGATTGTAAGATTTTCAATGTGGTTTAGATTCTTTGCAGTTGATGCAATACTTTACCAGGGTAATACTATTATTTGGTATTTTCAAAAGTCTTGGCTTTTCTTCACTTATTTAAACATAATTTTACAATTAACCTGTTGGTCTGTTAAATGTTCACCCAAAAATGAAAAATATGTCATAAAATACTGTTAAATTATGACAGAAATTTCATTTTAGGGGAACTGTCACTGTAACTGATGAAATCCAATTGTTATTGTATGATTTTAAGTTCAGTGTTTGTGTGCTCTCTCAGATAATGGTTATATAAGGCACTAGTGGTCATTGTTTATTCGTGTTCCAGAAAGAGACAATGAATTTCTCATTTAAGAGGCACTGAATTTCCGCCCTGATCAAACTCAATCAAATATTAATTTACTGAACCTGAGGAGTACTTTTAACCAATGAGATGTGATATGTAGAAGTCATTAAGTGCAACCTAAGGGTTCAGACTTTCTTCCCTTTCATTCTTCATTGTTGTGAGAAAGTGTTCCATGTAGAACAACAGGGTTGTATCTTGCAGATCAAGACCCTGTGTGACTGAATACGTGGGACTAACATATAATGTAACCCATACTTTTACCTGAAAAATAAATAAAAATAAAATAAAATGTATATATATTTCTTACCTTATCACATCACTGAACATGTTTACAGTAAGCACAGATGTCTGAAAAAGAATGCAATATCTGGAAACTGTCCCTTTATATTTGTGTAAACTGTTGTTAGACATCTTAAATCTTTTAATCATTTTTATTGACAAAGGACCTCATATGACTTTCTTTCTCCGAATCTGCCACTGCGCGAAAGCAACTGGCATGTCGCCGTGCGCTTTAGATCACGTGCTTAGATCATTAAAATAGGGCCCAAAATCATAGATTTGGCTACAGCAGGTTTGTAAATTAAAGTTGTTTTGTGCTTGACTCTTTGTGCTAGGATGAAAGAAACCAGGTGTTGACCACCTACCTGTGGGTGCGTCAAATTTGGCATGATGCTTACCTGAGCTGGGATAAAGATGAGTATGATGGACTTGAGGTCATTCGAATTCCCAGCGATCTTGTTTGGAGACCAGACATCGTTCTGTATAACAAGTAAAACACCTTCAGTACATTTATTACCAGTTTTGATTGTCGGTTACACTGAATTATTAACCTCTATATCTCTTTTTTACTTAGTGCAGATGAGGAGGACTCCTCTGGACCCCCAGGCACTAACGTGGTATTGAGGTATAATGGTGAGATCACTTGGGACTCCCCTGCCATTACTAAGAGTTCCTGTAAAGTGGACGTCTCTTATTTCCCCTTTGATAGTCAAGAGTGCAACCTTACCTTTGGCTCCTGGACCTACAATGGCAACCAGGTAATATGTACTTGATAGGTGTACACGCATAGCAAATACTATAGTAGACATGCATATATTCTTGTATCAAGCTATTTTATTATCAAGTTACTTTGGATAAAAGCTTTTTGTATCTGAACTCAAGTAAGATATACACACTGTTGTGTAACAATAGATATGTAATCCACTAACTCACTAACTGTAGAGCAAGGATATTTTTAACACATTTGGGTTTTCGCTCATTTACACAGTAAATGTTTAGTTGTTAGTAAGAAAAGGATTAGATAAATGTAATGTTAAATGAAAAAGCTCTATACTGTGAATATATAGCTGTAAATGCTAAATCTTAGTCAGTACATCCTCAGCATCCCAAATTATGAAGTGACATCAGAATATATATGATTATGAACACATAGAAAGGATGTTATTAAATAATATTAAAAGTTATAGAAAATACATGGTGGCTTGACCTCTGTGTTATCTTCTTGCACTGTAACCTTATTATATATATATACAAATAAATCAATAAAAATACTTAAAATTACTTTAGAACTTACTTTACTTATAATATATAGGCTATATATAATAAGAAATTAGGTTACAGTGCATGATTTATATATATATGTAGAGTTCAGATGCAAAAGCCTCTAAGTGCCATCTGAAATTTTCTTCTAGAATGATCATTTTTATCAAGTCATTTCACTTTAATGACAATAAATAGGTTATTTTCATTGCCATTTAAATGAAATTGCTGAACTTAAATATACGAGCTTGATAAAAATGATCATTCTAGAAGGAAATTTCAGATGGCACTTAGAGGCTTTTGCATCTGAACTCTATATATATATATATATGATGCAAATGAAACCCTGTTATTCTGGGTGAAGGTATAGTTGTTGAGGAAGATAGACAGAACAGAATTGTGAACTGTCCCTTACTGAAAATCCTATCACTTAACCCCAGGTGGACATCACTATGGGCATGGAGAGTGGGGACCTTTCAGACTTTGTGGAAAACGTGGAATGGGAGTGTCATGGCATGCCAGCTGTTAAGAACGTCATTATGTATGGCTGCTGCTCAGACCCTTACCCTGACATTACTTACACAGTCCTCCTCAAGCGGCGATCATCCTTCTACATCTTCAACTTGCTTCTGCCGTGTTTCCTCATCTCATTCCTGGCTCCGCTGGGCTTCTACCTGCCTGCTGATTCTGGGGAGAAGGTCTCACTGGGGGTTACGGTGCTGTTGGCTCTGACTGTATTTCAGCTGATGGTTGCAGAGAGTATGCCACCTTCAGAAAGTGTTCCACTAATTGGTGAGTTTACAGCGGAGCATAGTTAACACGCTTTTGGAAATATTTGAACAAGCTCTCTTTTTCTTTCTTTCCAATTCTCTCTGGCTACAGAATATGGTTGTCGCTCTGGTTAGAGTGTTAAATGTGGTTCTGTTGATACAATTTGGTTATAAATGAGTGTGACAACCAAATGCTTATTGTCACTGTCACTGTGCTCACAGACCTTCCTTGTGGCTCAATTGACCCCCTAGTGGCATTAACAGTTAACTATCAGTTAATTTTTCTGAGTGCTTTTTATGAATTTGAATCCATTACATCTACAGCTACACTGTCACACAAGTTCAAATGGGAAATTAATGATTTCAGGTTATGGCTGTGACATAGCCAATAGAAAATAGAAAAAATAGAAAAAATGCTATGTATATATTTTGACAATATAGCATTTTTTAAATCATACACTAAACATGCAAGGACAAACAATCCCTTACGGATATTAACCATGGTTTTACTACATCCTCCCCACAAAAAAAACCATGGTTATTATACACCCTAAAAAATGCTGGGTTGGGTAAATATTGGACAGAACACATGCTGGGTTATTTTTACCCAGCTTGTTGGGTTTTATACTTTAACCCATTTGCTGGGTTGTTTTTTGACAGTGCTGGGTCAGTCAATTTGATATTGAAGGTGTTTTAATTTTAAATAATAAAAATGCACTCTAAAATCTCTGTTATAGATAGTAGCCTACAGGAACAGTTCATATACAATATTTTTTATTCAATGGCAAGTCAGTCTTTTACAATCATAAAATACTCAAAAACATTTAGTAAACGTTTTAGGACGTGACTCAGCAGCAAGAGCAATCAGTGGGAATCTGTGGGAAGAAAACTGGTATCAGGCTGTTCCAGTTCATTAAATGACAATCTTATATATTCATTTTTGAAAAGTTACATAAAAAACAGCTTTACCTTGTGCCATCTCGCCTGTCAGACATTTAAGTTTCAACCTGTCAAACGCACTGCGACCACAGCTGCGACGCTAGCGCACCATCAACAGAGCGGAGCTCACGGTAACTTTGTCGTGTTTCAGCCGCGCATTCGATTGGCGGGAGGTGTAACTTGACTTCCATTGGTGGCGTCGGCGTTCCCAGCAGACGTTAGCTGTGACGTACATGTAAACAAATTTTTTTAAATGTGAGACTACAGACATTTTCCTCTTTGTACAGCAATACTTTTATAGGAATACAATGTAAATAATACAACCTTAATTTCATTCAGGAAGTTTCCCCTTTGACCCATTGACCCAGCGCTGAGATAGGCTATGTGAGGGGGTTATTGACAGTAAAAATGACCCAGCAGCTGAGCTACAGAAAAACTACTAAAAATATTAAAATAATACCAATAAAATGACCCAGCAGGCTGAACCCAATATTTGGGTTAAAAAATAACCCAGAAATTTTTAGAGTGGTTAAACCATGGTAACCACAAATTAACCATGGTTTTGCTACACTAACCATAGCTTAACCATGGTATTTGTGGTAAAATATGGTTATACAAGTGGTGAACAATTCACCAAAAAACATGGTTAGTACTAGCCTGGCTAACGGGAACCACGTGTTCATTTTCTCGTATTTGAGGCGTGGTTTACGAATGCCCAAGCCGTTTATTGGGCGCTATGAATGTCTATCAAATGCGCCTGTACGTAGCTCATAGCCAATTGCTTCAATTATACCAGATGACGTATGTAGAGTGACAGAAATTCGACGAGGAAAAAGACGATGGGTCAAAGATTTACTTGTACACGATGGCGTTTAGCGAATATTACCGTTTGTGAAAGATAAACATGAGGGTAGAAGGTAACGTCGAGTCTGATGCCATGTTGGATCCATAGATATAAACAAACTGCTTCGGTGTCGTCATCGTCTTGCTGCTCCCTCCCCGTTCTGTGATTGGTTCCCTTATTCAGGGGAAAATCTTGTCCATGGTGTCCAGACTGCCTAGCAGCGTGAATAAAATCACGCTGCGAGCAAGGCAGTATGGGGAAACCCAGGCTAGGTTAGTACATTTTTGCTATAAAACCATGATTAATTTTCATAAGTGCAAAATATAGTACAATGTCATGCCCTCCCTCCCCAGGTTCACTGGCTGCTTCTCAATTCTCAAATAGATGCTTCATCGTTTCCTCGCTCCTCCGTCCTCCAGCCTGTGACCTGGAAACCGATCGAATTCAGCCATCTTGAAAGACATCTCAATTCTCTAATTGCACCGCAAGGAGGCGAGGAACGAGGAGTGAGGAAGCTTCCAGAGCAGCTATGAGCGAGGATGCACAGGTGTATCCTATGCGGAAGTCTTTCTTGTCGAGAAACCTGACGCACACATTTGCCTCCCCATTCTCATCTGTCACAATAATTTTAATTTATGCTTTACCTTTGCAGTTTAAATAAATCATATATCACACATATCAACAGGGCATTTGCTTTATCTTTATTATTAAATAATTTCTTAAATAACCAAACTTTAACAACATAAGGGCAGATCCTTTGAGCACAGCTGATGATGCTTTGAAGTGACGCTCGAGTGATCAAGAATATTCCAGTATACAAATAAGCTTTCCTTCGTCCTCATTTTCTTTCCTTGCAACCTTCCCTCGCATCCTACAGGGACTGGAGCTCAGACACGAGGAAAAGAAACGAGGATGCACATATAAGAAATGAGACCCACCCACTGTAGTCATTAGTACGCATATCAAGAACTACTTCTGGTCTATTGTTTATCTATTGTCATAAGCTAGAGGTTCTTAACTCTGCCTTTGAGATTAACTCTCCAGCACAGTTTAGCTTCAACCGTGATCAAACTCACCTGCCTATAACTTTCTAGTATTCCTGAAGACCTTGATTCGCTTGTTTACGTGTTTGATTAGGGTTGGAGGAAAAACTCGTGGACTTGTAGGGCCAGAGTTGAGAACCCCTGTCATCAGCATTTAAAAGTGGTTATGCAGACAATATACAATCCACTACTGTAAGTTGTTGTTGTATGAACAGGACAACTAAGTCACACCTGATACTACATACAGTTGTCAATCCCAAACATTTCTTGTGTTAATCTAGTGTTTTTGTTATTTATCCCTTGTTTGTGTCTTTCTTATAGGAAAATACTACATTGCAACAATGACCATGATAACGGCCTCTACATCATTGACTATCTTCATCATGAATATACACTTCTGTGGAGCGGAAGCAAAACCTGTGCCCCACTGGGCCAAAGTCCTGATAATAGACTACATGTCAAAGATATTTTTTGTGTATGAGGTAGGGGAGAACTGCACCACACCTGAAAGCGACAGAGGCCCATTGTTCTCTGAAGACCCGCTGGCTAGCCTGGAGAGAGATGGGTATTTTGACAAAGGGTTTTATGGAGACTGTCAGCATGATGACAGAAACCACGGTCAGTTTAATGGGTACAATCACAGAGACCACCGGCATGGGAATGGGTACCATCACAACAACAGTGACTATCGGCAACATAGGCACCAGCATCAAAGGAAGACCCGCTCATCTTCAAATTCCCCTATCCGACAGAGTGCCCATCATCCAAAATACACACACTACATTGGTCGAGATGGAAGCGATAAGCTCCCACTGACAAGTCAGGAAAAACTAAAAGATAGCGAACTCTCAATTCCAGAAAAACTTAGTGGATACACCTACGATCATGGCAATGGCTATCTCAATGGAGTTGGCTATCTCCATGATAATGGCTACAGCAAAACCTTTGGAGCAGATAGATACAGTAAGACCCCCACTGGCACAGGATGTGTATGCATCTGTGGCCAACATCAGAAAGTGGTGCAAAACATTGACTACATAGCTAACTGTTTCAGAGAGCAGAGGGCACACCAGGCAAAAGGGGCAGAGTGGAAGAAGGTTGCCAAGGTGATGGACAGGTTCTTCATGTGGGTGTTTTTCATCATGGTATTCCTCATGAGTATCCTTGTCATGGCCAAGGCAACCTAGAGCCATTTACACATTAAAGATGCAATCAATTGATTATATAATGGGTAACTCTATGTTTCAAAAGACAGTTTAGTTACTGATTATTCTTTTTTTTTCAAACAGTAATTCCTATAATCCTGTATTTGTCGGTAAATTGGCTCATGTTCTACATTCAGTTTAATTTGTATATTGCATTTACAGCATGAGTGTTAGTTGTTTGAATGTCTTGCTTTCTTCATTGTTTACTTTATTTTTTCCACTCAAGAAGATTATCTGGTCGTAACAGTAAAAGAAATGGCATTAATATTTCAGGTGTAGACGTGTTCCCACATGTGTATATAGGGTAACACAATCTTTGTCTGGCATGGACACACATTAATAATGCATAATTAACCTTGCACATGCGTATGAACAGACATCCACACTATCGCACATTAAAAATGCATTAGACCAGTCTTGAATGCTGAACGAACACACACACAGTGCAAAACTTGCATCCTTGACCAGTGCTAACATCTACATTCTGCAACTTCTAAATTTACTAGTGTTAACTTATTTCTTTGATTTGCTATACTTGTTCCTTGCTTTGTTCTCTGCTTAAAATATACTTTACAAATGGTGCTACACAAATAAAAACTTTATTAATCATAGAATTCTAGAATCTTTGACTACTGTTCAAAAAAGGAAAATGTTAATATATGCAGATATCATTTTACTTGCTTGTTTGTAAAAATATCATTTTACAAACTTTCACGCTTTCATTCATTAATTCACCCCGTCTTGTTGCGAAGGAATCTAGTCACAAATGGAACTTTACTGTATAAAGCAGAACGTCATGGAATTTGGCCATTTTTGAATGAATAAATCAAAAGTAGGCCTAAGGGATGTAGTACAATGAATCAAATCTATATATGGACGAGTGTCTGTGAATATTAAAGCTCAAAAGGGCTACTATTGAAATCTGAAGTCTGCCTGTTCTGACGACTCTGTCAATGAGCGCCAGTTTTGTCTACTACACACTGAAGCACGTGTGCCACTCGTGGTGTTTTCAGCGTCTCACTGTATGAGGAGACGAACCATAGACAGTAAAGAGACGAACTAGTCTGTGAACTTCATCGCAGAGCTGCTATGAAAGTCACATCACAAGCATTTTCCTGCTTGGAAATTCCACCTTTCTTATTGGTCAAGCCAACCCTTGGCCCTTCTCTGTATCTTCGGGTCGCTGTCCTGCGCGGCCTCACCAGGCCCCAGGGCAGCAGACCTTGACTTACAACCAGCCATATGCTCATTAAGGAGAGAGAGGACTCTCTCAACCATAACAGAGTCAAGGACAACATCGGGAGTTTGTTGTCAATGCAGAAGAAGCCAATCGCAACTCCAACCATCGAGCTTCATAGCTTCAAGGAAGCTGATGTTTCTTTTCATAGCTAAATTAATATTTTCCATATTTTCATTCCCTGTTCCATTTCTGGTTTCATTCTGTCACTCACCATTTTACCCATGTATGTATGAGTATGTGTATGTATGTTTAGATTAGTTGTGTTTGTGATTTAGTTAATAAAACTTGTGTACAATACATATTTAGTTCTGATTCTCTGCTTGCAACAAAGTCAATTTAACGATTTCTGATCTTGTGACACGCTCTAAGCGCTGTGCATGCTAAGAAAGAATCATTTTTCTGTGGCCATGAAAAAATACCCTTTTCTTAGAATCAATGATTAATCAAAAGTGATGAATTGATTGTAATATTAATTTAGCTACATCAAGTTAATCCGATGAACTGATCCAAATATTCATAATTAATCATAACAAGTTATAATTTATTATTCATATTTCCCCTTTGAGCTAATTTGTTACAATAGCCATAAGCCATCACAGGAATAATGTATGGATTCAAGCGTAACTGGTGCAAATTACAGACTGCTACATGTGCATGCTTGTGTTCTGTATGTACTTTAAGGAAGGGTATGACCTACAAATACAATATATACCAAAGTAAGTGTAAACATGGTTTTATTTAATCTTCCTGTGAATGATTTAGTCCATGGGTTTGTCTGGTCTAATCAAATAGGTTATTTTTTAATTTTTTTTCACTGGTAGGCATTACCAGTACATGGTAAGTAGGCATTGATGTTTTGTTTACTAGGGTTACATTCCTACAGTGCATAGCTTCAACATCAGCAGAAATAATGAATCTGTTGTAGCCAATATTATGAAATTATGAAATGATTTGAATCACTGAAGACAACGATCTGACCATATCTGCTAGTGAGGACTCACTTAGGACTCGAAGCTCCTTCAAATCTCTCAGAAGACACCATAAAGCAGGTAATATATTGTAGGAAACTCAGAAGTGAAGACCAGGAGACTCGGTTGTATCTTCAGCAGGATTCTTTATTGAGAATGTGCTGTTGGTCGCTACAATCATCAAGTCTAACTGTAGTTTTATGCGCATTTTAGGGGGTAGTCCTTACAGGTGAAGATAAAGCACTCAGGCCACAACCTTAAACAAATTATGCAAAGGATGTAAACAGACCACACCTTGGAGTTTTGGAGACTGTGTTTCCTGCTAAGACAGAACATTAAAATCTAACATCCTGCAAAAAAACTCACTAATCTGGAGAGAAGATCTCAAAGAAAGAGCATAAGACACACACAAACTTCCCTCCTTGCTTATCTATTCATCCCCCTCTACCTACTCCCTCTCTTTTCCCCTGACTCAAGTGTCTGAAAGTCCACCAACAATATACCACCTTTGATATAACTTTTCCCTTTCATGCTTGCTATCATTTTAAATGTCTCGGTGTGATTGGTAAAATGGTCTCAGTTTCACAGCAGGCACTTATATTATGTGAAAAATTTAAAACTTAGGAGAATTCTGCAACAGAAACCATTGACTCTCTCTTTTCCAGTACTTTAGACACAGTTGCTCCTTTGCGCTTAAAGAAGATTAAAGAAAATAGTCTAATTATGTGGTACAACAACCATACTCTGGCCCTCAAGAGAGCAGCCAGAAAAATTGAGCGCAGCTGGAAGAAAACAAAATAGTTTTTTCAAGTTTTCGTGGAAACAGAGCACGATTGCATACAGAAAGGCCTTAAAAACAGCTAGATCAGCTTATTTTTTGTCTCTCTTCGAAGAAAACAAATACAACCCTAGGGATTTATTTGATACAGTGGCTAAATTAACAACAAATAAAGCTTCAACTTCTGAAGTTTCCAAACAGTATAGCAGTATGACTTTGTGAACTTCTTTACTTGCAAGACTGACAATATTAGGGAGAAAATTATAACTATGCAACAGTCTCCTACAGTATCACATCAGACTGTGCATTGTAGTGTCACTGAGGAAAAATTCCATTCATTCGTTGCTATAGGAGAGGAAGAATTGTCTAAAATCATCTAAATCAACAACGTATGTTTGACCCTATACCGACCAAGCTACTGAAAGAGATGCTTCCAGAGGTCATAGATCCTCTTCTTAATATCATTAATTCATCTTTGTCATTAGGATACTAAAAACCTTTAAGCTGGCTATGATTAAATCTCTTATAAAAAAACACAACTTGATCCTAGAGAATTAGTTTTGACCCTTTCTGTCAAAAATACTAGAAAAGGCATTATCCTCACAACTATATTCCTTTTTTTTTAGAAAGAAATGGAATCTGCGAGGATTTTCAGTCCGGATTTAGACCGTATCATAGTACTGAAACAGCTCTCATTAGAGTTACAAATGATTTGCTCTTATCATCCGATCGTGGTTGTATCTCTCTATTAGTCTTACTGGATCTTAGTGCTGCATTTGATACTACTGACCACAACATTCTTTTAAATAGATTAGAACATTATGTTGATATTAGTGGAATTGTATTAGCATGGTTCAAATCATTCTTATCTGACAGTTATCAGTTTATAGCAGTAAATTAAGAGATGCCATATCAGTCAAAAGTTCAGTATGGCGTACCACAAGGCTCAGTACTAGGACCGTTGCTGTTCACTCTGTACATTAGGAGATATCATTAGGAAACATGGGATTAGTTTTCACGGTTATGCTGATGATACTCTATTTATTCATGCCCCGATGAAACTTACCAATTCACAAAATTAACGGAATGCATAGCTGATATAAAAAAATTGGATGACCCGTAATTTCCTACTACTTAAAAAACTACAGAGTTTCTAATTATTGGGTGAAAAACCTCTGCACCTATTAACCTAGAATTCTATCCAACACTTGATGGCTGCTCTGTCAAGTTTTCGTCGTCAGTTAGGAACCTGGGTGTGCTCTTTCATTTGAAAGCCACTTTTCTACCATCTGTAAAACCGCATTCTTCCATCTTAAAAATATATCTAAATTACGACATATGTTTTCAATGAAAAATGCGGAAAAGTTAGTTCATGCGTTCATGACATCAAGGCTAGATTATTGTAATGCTCTACTGGGTGGTTGCCCTGCACGCTTAATAAACAAAGTCCAGCTGGTCCAAAACACAACGAGTTCTTACCAGAACCAGGAAGTATGACCATATTAGTCCAGTTCTGTCAACACTGCATTGGCTCCCTATTAAACATCATACAAATTATAAAATATTACTGATTACTTACAAAGCACTAAATGGTTTAGCTCCCCAGTACTTGAGCCAGCTCTTAACGCATTATAGTCCTTCACGTTTATTGCGATCTCAAAATTCTGGGCAGTTGATAATACCTAGAATATCATACTCCTTTTTCTATTTGAAAAGAGGGGAAAACATCATCCTGCACTAACATAAATTAGAAAGCTTTTTAAAGGTCCCATATTGTACACCTTTCTGAAGTTTTATTTTAGGTTTTGATTTCCTTAAGAATATATAGTTGCGATATAAGTACCAAAAACCATCTCAATATATTTGTACAGCTCCTTTCTCAGGAGCTCTACCAAGAACAGGTAGATTTTGGCCTGTCTACTTAATATTCATGAGCCTTTCTTCTGATTGGCCTCTTGTTTTGAGTGACCCACCATTGGTGGGGGTGGTGACTGAAGGCGGTGACTGAGTAGTTCTGACATCACATTTATACAGAAGTCACAATGGCTGTTCAATTTGTCTGTGGATAGACTGTTTTGAAACTTATATGGTAGTTTCATAGCCCCTAGACCTCTGTTATCGAAAAAATCCAGGAAATTTCAGTTTTGACAATATGGGACCTTTAAACTAGCTATGCATGACCACATTAACTAGAATTTATCACGCTCCATTGTATTTATAGTGGTAAATTTTGACTAACTTATTGTAGAATTTATAATATGTTATCAACCAACTTTGCATGTGTCATGGACCATTTTGCAAAAGACCATTTTGTAAAAATAAATAAATAAACCTCACGAGGGAGCATGAGACAACTCTGTTGAAACAACTGTCAAAATATATGGTTTGAAATTGCAACGATTGTTTTGAAAAAGTTCCAATTATTCATTTAATTTCATAACTTGTGATATAATATGAAGTAGGAATGAGAGTAGTGTCTGTCGTCTCAGCAACTAGTTGTACATCGTCCTCAGAAATGAGTAGGGTCTTTCTTGTGTCCTTCCTTCAGTTTTACAAAACACTAGGCTATTCACAAGCAAAGAAAAATTGGGTGTCGTAAACCGATCTGGCGCAACAGCTGCCATTGTACACTAGGTGGCGGGCATGTTCCAAAGGAGTGAGCGGCCATTAAACACGAAGAAGATGAAAACCCAATCAGCGACTCTTCTCAGTTTGAATGCGAGCGGTTTATTATCATGGTGTTTGGTACTGTTCATTGTTTCTGTAATCGAAGACTTTTTATTTTTTTATTATAAAGTTAAGTAGTCTCGAGAAGGGATCTGCATGTCGATAACACATCAAGGTAAATTCATTTGTCAAAATAACGCTTTTCATTTTGAAAATATGCGCATTGGTTTCCTGTAAGTTATAACGTTAACGTTACTGGTTTGTCCGTGTAACGTTATTCAGTCGATTTTGTGTTAGTTTTAGTGTTTTCGAGAATCAAGAACAGTGACAGTTTTCATGTTTATTGTCTAACGTTACTTGTTTTGGTTGTTAGCGTTTCTTTTTTTTTAATATTATTTTTTTAAATATTAGTTTACAAACTATGTCAGGAGATTTTTGGAATAATAAATAAGCAGATTCATAAACATTTATCTAGGAAATGTACAATACAAATAAATATAAAACATCTCTTGTAGTCAGTCAAATAATGCTACTTACATTTTTATTGACATTAAGAGATGTTAAATCATCTCCATCTGTAAAGTTTATTGTCCAGTAACATCAAAAATACAAGATGCAAATACAGATTTTTTAGAGGTTGTGGACTGGGAAACTTAAACATTATTAATGAAGTGTTACAAATGAAACACTTTGTTGTCTTCACAAGAATACGCTCATTAGCATAGCAAAGGGGTTTCATTTAAAACCATGACCTTGCCCTTGCCATCATTTGCTCTACTGTTTGAGTTACAGGTTCAAAAAAGAGTTATGTTGCTTCTACATTCTTATATAATAATAATATTTGAATTCCACACTGTAGTAAAGATCCAAGATGAATGCAAGAGGAAAAAATGGGCCGGTGTTTATTAAGACATACAGTAAACGAATGCGAAAGGTGGAGCCTTGGTTTTCCCCTGACCTGAAGAAAGCAGCTTTCTCTTTTTCAAGCACTGCTTCATCAGATCAGTCCATAACAGAGGCCACACAGCCTAAAAAACGGTAAAACATGCTCACCCACTTTTCATTGCCATTTTATCGTAGGTTTGACTTTTTTTTTAATAGTCAAGCTGTTATATTCCATGCCAGTTTATCATTCCTTTCTCTGTTCTAAGGAAAAGAAGAGACACAGCCTCTCGCCCTGCTAAGAGCAAAGCCATGACTGCCATAAAGGAGAACATGAGTAATGAGGAAAACTATGCACCAACCTCACCATTCAGGTCAGGACTGTGACAAAATGCCACACCAGAACACATATTTTACTCGCGTTGCACGGAACAAATTAAATGTCCTCACAGAGAATGTTATTTGACTGCAAAGTTTTGTCAACTTCTAGCCTGGTTAAAACCAGGCCATTCTCAGTAGTAACTGAGATATGGTCTGGCAAAGCTCCTTTAATAACTCATTTCCAAAGGGGCGTCACCAACGGACGTCGCTCAAATGCCTCTGGGCGCAATTGGATAGACCTAAAACTCCTAAAACCAATCAGAGATCGTCATGTGTAAAGCCATATGCTGTGTCCCAATTCGCCTATGTTACACTCTATTTTTTTACAGTCTATGGTTACACTACGCCATATGTACTCTTTTTGTGAAGAAAATGTATTTACTTTTGAATGTGTAGCAAAAAAGTAGGCAACTTTGGGACATACTACTTCGTCATCTTTATCGGACGGATCTGTCGCGTGCATCCCGTCATGTAAACTGCCCTGTCAATCATCTTGTCACAGTTAAAATCCTCTATTAAATCTAATTTAATTTCCTACCGTTTCAGAGAGAAATGTAGTAACACGTTCATCTGCCTGTGGGTCTTTAATGGAGACTGTCCTCATGTGTTTGCAATTTGAATATAATAATGCATTTAAAAGTTGGTGTGCTTCACCAACGGACGTCGCTCAAATGCCTCTGGATAGGCTAGACCTAAAACCAATCAGAGCGATCGTCATGTGTAAAGCCCGCCTCAACGTTTCTGATTGGTGCCTTGATTTCTCGCCATGGGGAAATGGACTTGAATGAGCTTTTTAACAGACTTACTTGCAGAGCAAATCTAAATTTGCCGGAAGTTGTCTGGGTTTTCCCAGGCTAGTCAACTTCCAATGATGTTTAATGAATAAGGCTAACATTAAAGAACTGCAAAATTCCATTATTTATTTATTCATATTTATTCATATTTATTTATTTATTCAATATTATTCATATTTATTTGTACCTTTTTTGAAACCTAGTTAATGTTCCTTGAATTTTACCCCTAATCTTATTTGACTTATTTTGAAGATTCTAAAACCCATTAAAAATGGACCGAACAGTAATCTTTTCCTTCACTGTTCTGTATGGCTGCAGAAAGAAGACAAATGCAAAACCAGTAAGGACTACAGCTGTGAGAAAGACTCGAACAAAAAACAAGGCTAAAATATATAAACAATTAATACTCAGCAACAGCAGTGAAAATGATGATGAGTCCTTTACGACGAAGAAAGTCCATGCAAAAACGTCTGCTGATGAATGTGCTGGGTAAGTTTTATTATACATTTTGTAAAAAATCTGAACGTCGTAACTGTTGCTTGAGTCCGTATGAGTGAAATACTTTGTATCTCTGTAGTTCCAAGAAAGTGTTAGACCCTCCCCATTTGGGCAGGTTTGTCACACGTCGCAAAAGACCAGCACCACCCATCCAAACTAAGAAAATTGTAAGTAACAGTATTTATTGTTATTGTTGTTTTTTGTGTGTGTAACATGAGAAAATGTTGATGGATTGTCATTGTCAAAATCAGTGTTCTTACTTCTCCCCTTCCTCTCTTTTCACCTAGTCTGTTGTTCTTCACCGCACGCTAAATTCCTCAGATGATTTCCTCCCTTTGCTCTCCCAAAAGAAGCGCAAGAAGCCGTCCTACATGGAACACCACGACTCAAATAACCATGCTGCTAACAAGGACCGCAAACGCACGCAGAACCGTGCGGCTCTGGTTGAGGTCTCTTTCAATGATAGCGATGACCAGCAGCTTCCAAGTAAACGTCCCCTGCTGTCCAGCACCCCATCACTGGTCTGCAGAAAGCTCCAAAACTTACCAGAGCCCTCCATCAGTGAGATCTCCTCCCTCAGCTTTGATGAACTTCACCAACCTACTGAAAACAACAACAGCGCTCCTAGTTTGAAGAATGTTAAAGAGTGTGACCACACCCCACGAGAGAAGACAAGGCAGCAGCTCCCAAACCCAGACATCTCTTCTGGAGAGAGAGCGGAGGGTGAAGAGGATGCAGTTGTGGAAGAGAGAGCTGGGAATGGAGAGAGGGATCAGAGAAAAGAAGGATCTGACGCGGAGGCCATGTCTGCACAGGCGAGCAGAGGTTTTGGATGCGTGTTAACACTGTCACATCTAGAATCCTTAACAGAGGACCTGATTGAGAGGTGAGTAATGGCTGCTAATTAACAGAGAGAAAAGAAAAACCTATTGGTGATTTATGAATGTTACTACATTACTAGTCAAAAGTTTTGAAACAATTGAGTTTGTTTCTCAGCAATTGGTTATGTAACATTAAGCTGTCCCTAGTAATAGTAATAATAACCTAATAATAAAGAATGAGTTGGTGTGTTCAAACCTTCGACTGCTAGTGTATGTAAAAATTGGCACGTTTTTATTCAAGTAAATTCAATTCATTTTTTGTCTGTTTATGTTGATATAGATGTCGCACAGGGGATGTAGCCTTAGCACTCAAAAGAATAGATGTCTCAGACCAGCTGTCGGCGCAAAGCTGCAGCAGGAAACAGGAAGAGAAGATTGCCTCAAACTGTTTGGAGTCCTCCGTGGCAACTAGACAAAACAGCCAAAACTATGTAACTGCAGCATCCAGCTGCTCTTCACTATCCAAACTGTCCCTCTATATCTCCTCCTCTAAGTCTCTTAACGCTTCTTCTTCAACTGAAGCAATCTGCTCAAATCTGTCCCTACTTGACCGTCTAAAAGCTGAATGTCTGTTATCTTCCCTCACTGTCTGCATTCCCCGTCTTGACTTGGTTGCGGATCCTTTTGTCCACCAGAGGGCAACAAAAGCTCCCTGCGCTGACTCGCCATACACACTCCCCATCATTCGCAGGGAAATTGCCACCTCTCCACCTTTTAAGGGGACAGGGAATGATATCCAAAACAGTCCAATAAATCACAGGACTCCCAGTAATGCTGAAGCGGTTGTTCGACACTTGTCCGCATCATTCCAACCACCTCCAGTCTCTCCACCTGCCTCTGCATCTCAGAGCAAAACACGACCGCCTGCTGTGCCTAAAGAACGCACAGGTGCTGGTACTGGGACCGGTCGTAAAGTTTGTGTGAGTGGACTGAACGTCAGCCGCTGGTCAAAGAGGGTTACTGGAGAGTTCAATGAAAAACGGAGGAAAAAGGAAGGACGAACAAAGGCTGTGTCAGGAGACTACAGTTCTGGGTGCAGCATGTTATCTGCTGGAGCAGACACTTATGCAGCGGTCAGTTATCATGGTCAAGAATACATTCATGCGCTTATTATTTTGCTATAATATTTACTTTTACAATATTCATTTTCTCACATTCTTTGAGAAGTAATTAGAACTATTTATGTATCATTGTCTTTTACTGGAATGTAGTTCACAGCAATCCACTTTACAATTGAGTTATTTTTTCATTTACTCATAATATAATTCGATTTGGAATTGCTTATTTCAAATCTTTATTACAAAATGTATGCATGGACAAGAAGAATTTATTTTTGGTATTCACTTTATTTATTCATAATGATTTAGTTATTTCATAAATATATTAATCACACTAAATTAACATGTTAAACCTACAGACCCATATTTAGTTTGTAACCGTATTTTTATGCAATTATTTGTCAACTTAATCTTATGTCTCTATCTTATTTTATGAATATTTATGGGCATTATTATTATTATAATACAATAAGCTAAATTTATTTATTTATCCCAGACCAATCAAGAAAAATGCTCTACCTCTTTGAGATTCAGTGTTTTTATTAGTATGTAGAATGTAAAGTCACCCCTACACCACGGGGTGTGTGTTTACGGCTCCTTTGGATATCTTCAGTTTGCATTTAGTAAATGAAATCTAAAGGTATTTTGACTTTCAATTCTGCAGGGTGTTATTTTTCAGGGGGAAGGAAACTGCCATTGTTTTGCAGAAACAATTAATTGTAACCAAAAGTTTCAGCTCCTTGTCTTTTTTCTGTGCGTTCATGCAGGAAACAACATGTGGCTGGCTGCAGGGCACCAGTGGGATTGGTCTGGCTGTGACGCCTATCAGAATGTCGCAAATGAATCTCTCCTCCATCCTGGCCAACTTCACTCCTGACACACTCACGACACACTCCTGGGGACGACTAAAGGCAGCACTGTCCCTACATAAGAAGAAAACTGGTATGTGTTTACAGCAGACCAGATAAAGCCAGTAGACAAATAAAAGGTCTTTGATTCATATTCCAAACTGCCCAAAGTTCGCATAATTGAGAACGGTACATGATGGTTGACTTTTAGTGCCAAATTTGTTCTGTTACCTCTCCCTTTAAAAAAAACTTGAAAGCATGTAAAATGGCCTTAAGTTCTTGTCACCTTTCCTAAAATGTTATGTATAAATGTGTGTACTGCAGCATTTCCGACCCCACGGCGCTTGGTACAGTCTCATCTGAAGTCCCCAGGCTCTGGTTTTCCAGCTGACACCACCAGTCTAGACCTGTTTGCATCCCCTCTCTTCACACCATCCAGAGTCACACCTTTACGCATGCTCCGGTCCACCATGAACTCCCCCATGGTAAAGACACTCCTTAACTCTAGTGAACAGTTAGGCTATGTAAATAAAGGTCTCCTTTAATTCAAGAAACTGTATCCGTAATAAATACACAGTTTGCGTGGTTTATTCATATTTCAGAAATGCTGAAATAATTCGATTTCTTTTAGTTTTGCATTTGTCTCAAAAGAGAGTTGTGTTTGGTTCATAATGCATAGTTTTCCACTGTGGAAGCTTGTTTCCACCATGGAATAAAGAGAAAAAAAGTCAGTCACCTTTTTAATTTTTTTATTCTGTGGCAGAAACAAGCTTCCATACTCAACCTCTTTTGAACCAATTTTTTAAAATTATTTTTGTTTAATTTTTCTGTCTACGATGTGTATACATTTACACACACAGAATGGATTTTGTTAATGTAATTGCGTGCTTGTGTATGTTAAAGGATTAGTTCACTTCAAAATGAAAATTGTCATTTACTCACCCTCAAGTTGTTTCAAACCTGTATGAATTTCTTTCTTCTGTTGAACGCAAAAGAAGATATTTTGAAGAATGTCGGTAACCAAACAGTTGATGGGCCCCATTGACCTCCATAGTATTTTTTTTCCTATGGAAGGCAATGGGGTCCATCAACTGTCTGGTTACCGACATTCTTCAAAATATCTTCTTTTGTGTCCAGCAGAAGAAAGAAATTCATACAGGTTTGAAACAACTTGAGGGTGAGTGTTACAAGTCCTTTAAGTGTTACAAGTACAGGGTGGGCCATTTATATGGATACACCGCAATAACATGGGAATGGTTGGTGATATTAAAGTCCTGTTTGTGGCACATTAGTATTATATGTGAGGGGGCAAACTCCTCAAGATGGGTGGTGACCATGGTGGCCATTTAGAAGTCGGCCATCTTGGATACAACTTTTGTTTTTTCAATAGGAAGAGGGCCATGTGACACATCAAACTTATTGGTAATGTCACAAGAAAAACAATGGTGTGCTTGGTTTCAACGTAACTTTATTCGTTCATGAGTTATTTACAAGTTTCTGACCACTTATAAAATGTGTTCAATGTGCTGCCCATTGTGTTGGATTGTCAATGCAACCCTGTTCTCCCACTCTTCACACACTGATAGCAACACCGCAGGAGAAATGCCAGCACAGGCATCCAGTATCCGTAGTTTCAGGTGCTGCACATCTCGTATCTTCACACCATAGACAATTGCCTTCAGATGACCCCAAAGATAAAAGTCTAAGGGGGTCAGATCGGGAGACCTTGGGGGCCATTCAGTGTGTGAAGAGTGGGAGAACAGGGTTGCATTGACAATCCAACACAATGGGCAGCACATTGAACACATTTTATAAGTGGTCAGAAACTTGTAAATAACTCATGAACGAATAAAGTTACGTTGAAACCAAGCACACCATTGTTTTTCTTGTGACATTACCAATAAGTTTGATGTGTCACATGGCCCTCTTCCTATTGAAAAAACAAAAGTTGTATCCAAGATGGCCGACTTCTAAATGGCCACCATGGTCACCACCCATCTTGAGGAGTTTGCCCCCTCACATATACTAATGTGCCACAAACAGGACTTTAATATCACCAACCATTCCCATGTTATTACGGTGTATCCATATAAATGGCCCACCCTGTATAATAGAATAATGTATGTTCTACTCTACAATATAATAAAATTGTTAATGCTTTTTTTTTTCAGTTACTTTCTCAGATAATTTATGTCTCTTTATTCCAGTTATTTCTCTGTTACAGCTAATCTCTATGATTACTATAATCTCTGTGTCTCTTTTCTCCCAATTTTTTACTCTGCCTTTGTGTTCCAGACTTCATATGATGAGGATATCAGCGATGCAGAAAAAGTGTATCAGGAATGTCAGCAGAACGGCCCAATTTCCTTTAGTGACTGTATCCCTCCAGCTCGCATGAAGCACTGTAACAAAATTGGCGAAGGGACATTTGGAGAGGTCTTCTCAACTATAAACGATTCCAATGAGACCGTCGCTCTCAAAGTATGTGCTCAATTTATCCATATACAAGTTCATTGTAGAAGCATACTATTTACTGTCTTACACATCACAGGGTGACTTAATGCAAACACATAATATTTAAAATACATTTTGAATTTATATGTATATCTATATATGTAAATAGACATTTAGTCACTGATTTGTAAGCAGAATTATCCTTAAACATACAAAAATGACTGTTTAAATGTAATTTCTATAGATCATCCCAGTAGAAGGCAGTCAGCAGGTCAACGGTGAACACCAGAAAACATTTTGTGAAATCCTCCATGAAATCATCATTTCCAAGTAGGATCTCTGGCATATCTCAACAAATATGTTATACATTTGAATGAATGGTGTGTAAATATTCAACACATCTTCAATGTTCCTACAGAGAGCTGAGCAGCCTTAACCTAAAGGAGATTAACAAGACAGATGGTTTCATTGGGCTCAACAAGTATGCTTCTAATTTAAAAAAAATTAATACAATTTTTATAGCTTATATAAGTGTAAAATGAGGTGATTGGAAGTTTGCATGTTATATTTCTAAGAATGCACACAAAGAAGTTTTTTTTTTTTTTTTTTTTTTTGAAAGAAATAGTTTTTCTATAATTTTGCCTTTTTTGGTGAACGATGTGTTTACTTTTTAGTTTACATTGTGTCCGTGGAAGTTATCCTGAAGCTCTGCTCAAAGCCTGGGACAAGTTTGACCGTCAGAAGGGATCAGAGAATGACAGACCTGGTAAGCTAAATGTGTAAACAATTTATGTCTTTAAGTAGTTTTATATTTAATGATCATTAATGTATTGCTTCTGTTGGCACAGATTTCTTTGATGATGAGCAGCTGTTTTTAATCCTGGAGTTTGAGTTTGGAGGGAGTGATCTAGAGAACATTAATGGAAAGGTACTCGCGCACAGGTTTCCATATTTATACAGGTTTGTCTATTCCAGGTATACTATAAAGCCTGAAGTCCACTGAACACCTTTGGGGTGAATTCAGGCTCCTTCACTTTAGTGACTGACCTCGCTGATGCTTTTGTCATTATATGGTTTAAAGGAACACTCCACCGTTTTTTGAAATACTTATTCACCTTCTTTCCTACATTTAGATAGGTGGGCAAATGCATTTTTGTCTCAGTGCATGTATTGTTTTATTTTGACAGGGTTGGCGCTAGCTTAGCTTAGCATAGTGAATGGAATCCTTTGTTGCCAGCTAGCATGTCCTGAGTAAAAGTGATATGATAAATAAAAAACCCCACCTAATTACTTATTGTGGCCTGCGTATTCACAACGAGTACAAATAGCGATGCAGATTAACACTTGGTCGATTTCCTATGCAGATATTGACTTGGGACTATATTAGGGGGAAGCACAGGTGAAGCACTGCTACTTGGGCGCAGAGATATCATGGCCAAGTAGCAGTGCTTTGCCTGTGCTTCCCCCTAATATAGTCCTTAATATACAAGTCAATATCTGCCTAGGAAATCGCCTAGTGTTAATCTGCATTGCTATTTGTACTTGTTGTGAATACGCAGGCCACAAGAAGTAATTCGTTTTTATTTTTTTATTTATCACTTTTACTCAGGACATGCTAGCTGGCAACAAAGGATTCCATTCATTATGCTAAGCTAAGCTAGCGCCGACCCTGTCAAACTAAAACAATGCATGCACTGAGACAAAAATGCATTTGCCCACCTATCTAAATGTAGGAAAGGTTAATAAGCCCCATTTCAAAAAACGGTGGAGTGTTCCTTTAACATGAATTGATTTGAGTTATTTCACCAAAAAATTACATTCTGTTACTCCTATAACTTGCTTTAATTTTCGAAACACAAATGAAGATATTTTTAATAAAACCATTGAAAGTTCATTCCACCAAAAGTTCAAAAAGGATAATAAAAGTGAATAGTTTAATTTAATTTAAACCAAATCTTTTGAAGAGACACACTAACTTTTGATCAATGCACATATGCAGAGCACATCAAATATGGTAAACTGAATCTTAACTTTATTTGCTTAAGGCACAAGAACAAACCTCATTGGTTCTCGCACATCAGTAAAGCATAGTT
This sequence comes from Scardinius erythrophthalmus, assembly GCF_964197995.2. Lineage (NCBI taxonomy): Eukaryota > Metazoa > Chordata > Actinopteri > Cypriniformes > Leuciscidae > Scardinius > Scardinius erythrophthalmus. The sequence goes on from NC_138223.1 coordinate 17,901,480, forward strand.
CCTTTTACCATATTTGATGTGTAAAGTCTTCATGTCTCTTCAGAGGACTTGCATTAAACCGTTTGTTTAATTTGGATTTAGTTTTCAATATCTTTATGATCTTTGTGTTCAAAAAAGGTTTTGGTGGACTGGCATAAATCTCAGGTTTCATTTAAAAAAAAAAAATCTTTAATTTGTGTTTTGAAGAACAACAAAAATCTTACGGTTTGGAATGGCACAAGGATGAGTAAATGATAACAATTTTCATTTTTGGGTGAACTATCCCTTTAAGAATTCCTGTGATATCTAAACCTGTTAATTAGAAGTGATTGTCCATATACTTTAAGCTATATTGCATCATTATGACAACTTAAAAGTTTGTTTGTGTGTACCATTGCAGCTAACTTCCATGGCCCAGGCCAAGAGTGTTCTTCATCAAGTCACCGCAGCTTTGGCTGTAGCTGAGCAAGCCCTGTGCTTTGAACACAGGTAACAAGTTTGAAGCTGAAATTTAAATGTAGATGCATACACATTTCTGTATATGCTGTCAGTGTAAGCTGATGTTAGTGGTGTGTGTGCTGATGTTTCAGAGATCTTCATTGGGGGAACATCCTGGTGAAGAATGTTAAGCACAAGCACAATGAGTTCATTCTGAACGGAACAGCGCATTCCATAGAGACTCGAGGGGTTCATGTCAATATTATTGACTACTCACTCTCACGCCTGGAGATCGGTCAGTCCAATGCAGAACTTTCTATAACTCCTTTTGGCACAAATATTTTTCAGTCTCATAAATGTAGTTTTTAAGGTGATAAAGTTGCAAATCCCACGTTTATTAACTACTATCCAACATTCAATTCATTTAGCATGTATCCCCCTAGCCTTACTCTTAAAATGGTGACTTCAGAGGCCTTCCTTGATCTTCTCAACTGCAACTCATCTAACAATTAAAATCATACATTATGTTGAGATTCAATGAACAGTTTGAATCTTAAATGAGTCTTTAACTTATTTTAAATTTTATTTTTATAAATGTTGTTGATTTGCATTTGTAAAGCTAAACCATCCCAACCATTCCAAGAAAAATGATCAAAATAAACTTACATTTCCCATAAATTAACTACAAATCAATATTTGGTCTCTAACTAGCTAGCCATTAGACAAATTTGACAATTTCATAACCAGCTTTGTACTGTTACAATGTTGGTACTGCTAGTATATTTAAATGAACAATATGTACTTTTTCTTCATGTTACCTGCATGCCGGACTTTTGCCGACAAATAAACAATGTCTTGGTGACTGTAACATGGAGAGAGAGTACACATTTGTAGGATTATCCATGAACGTACTACGGTCATTGTAACAATACAAAGCTGGTTGAAAATGTATGATTGTATCCTTTAAGAGAGTTTTATTTAGTCAAAATTAGCAACTTTTACTCTTGGTACAAGAGTTGAAAATGTAGTAAAACTGATACATGTGAATTGGAAAATGTTCTAAATGCTTTTACACTTTTCTCTCTCTCAGATGGACTGACGGTGTCATGCGATATCTCTTCTGATGAAGAGTTGTTTATGGGACAGGGAGATTACCAGTTTGAAGTCTACCGCCTAATGA